>NC_143584.1:12681545-12999815 GCF_048544385.1 Mastigoproctus giganteus
AAGCAATCTGTTAGAATTACACCATGCTCATCCGAAGAGCTGACAGCATCACCTTGCCAGCACTTGGTTGCACCTTTGCCTTTTTTTGGGGGCGGGGGGTGATTCTGCATGCTTCCATTGTTTTGACATTTGTTTAGTTTCGGGATCATAGTGATGGATCCATGTTTCTTCCATGGTGACAAGCCGTGAAAACAAAATCCCCTTGCTTTTCCTGACACATTGACAGCAATTCTGTGCGCATTCTTCTGGTAAGGCGCCAGAAGTCTGGGAACGTATCCAGCAGACACTTTACTCATATACAACTGTTGATGGATGATGGTCTCCACATACCCTATAGTAGTTTGAAGCTCTGCAGCTAGTTCTTCGACGCTAATACAGCGATCTTCCAGGATTAATGCCTCAATTTTTGCAACACTCTTCAGTTATAGCAGTTGTTGGGCGTCCTGGGATTTCTTAATCATGCACTGAGGTTCTTCCACGTTCGAATTGTTTATATCAACTTGCAACACACTGCAACTTGTGCAGTCTTTTCCATAAACAGCGACAAATTCTTCGTGGATTGTTTTGGATTTTCCCTTGCAGAAAGAGGAACCCAATCACTGATCTGGATTCCACTTTATCCGTTGCGGCACTTCACTTCATTCAGCGCCTTAAAAAAATAAAGAAAAAAGAATTGTCAGATCGAAACCAAACTTTGTGTGGTTGCTATAATAATTGCAAGATTCTCTTTGTCTATTCTAATAAAATTTGGAATTGTTTGACAAATATTTTTAAAGGGCCAAAATATAAAATTTCCTGAAAATTCTTTTATTCGGAGTTTCTCTATTGCATGCAGACGGACGGACGGACATGGTGAAGTCAATGGAGCGCAGATGCAAATATATATACGAACGCTCCTAACGCTCATGCAGTTGGATTTTGCACACAAAATACACAAAAAAAAAAAACATTTAAATATAAAAATAATTTTTTGTTACGTGTTTTTCTTGTTTCCAGTAGCTGTGGGGATTGTTCCACGATACGTTGTTTACTTCGTATAGATTAATTTAAACCGGCCTGTGTCAGCCGATTTAAATCTTAGCCAATGGTTCATTACCTCCTCCTTAAGGGGTTTTTAAACAAATATTTTTTTACCGTAGTCTGGTAGGCAGGCTAATTCCTAATTATATGGTTGCTAAGCGGATGAATTAAGTTTTCTGATCCTCCATAACAACCGCTACAAAAACCTGCTGTTTACAAGAAAAACGAGATGAGCAAAGATTATTTTCGAAGGAAGGAACAGGGGGTTGGAAATAGTTATTGCGTATTATAAAATAGATTAAGGTGAGCGAGGAGCAGCGATAGTGCACGTGAGGCCCTTTAGTTCCTTTAACCTGCCACTTTAGTTATACTGAGGTCGCTCAAACACAGGAAAAAAAGAAAGAGAAAGGGTCGGATAATGTATGGTCTTTACTGGGATGTGCCGACCTCCCCAGGAGAATAGCTGCGGTGGTGACAGGGAATGTCTGACGCACGTGACGTGAACAGTAGGAGTTCAGAACGCCGGAAAGGCATACATGTCATACGTCAAGTTGATAGGACCATCCGTTAAATAAAAAAAAAAGACATTATTACTTGCCATTCTCGCTATGCCTGCAGTACGATATTGCTAATTCGTGGAAAAGAAAATCGTTGGGTTGGGTGTTGCTTAATTAAGCATCGAGGCAACTAAGGCACCGAGGCACCAGTGTGTAAATTGTAACGTCGTTGATATGACATCGTGTAGATATAATAAGCTATCATAAAAATAGATTAATTGACTTTGCTTTGGACTATTGCTATCGCCTTTGAGTTACTGCAGGAAATTCAAATGCGTTACGTATACACTAAGGAGCCACTTTATTAGTGCGCCTTTTCACGAAATGGGACACCCTTCGATGATAACAGCGTCCTGTATTAGTACCGTGCGATATAAAGAAGGTGGGCAGACTGTAGCACAGTGGTCCAGCGCGAGGGTGCATAGGTACACGTGTTTTGAGTGACCAGAGTTCAAGCCCATGACTGCTAAATACGGTGACAGTGTGGTCGTCCCGCAGTTCGGTTCAAGAATGGCCAAGAAGACAGATTTAAGTGACTTTGAACGTGATGTAATACTCAGCGCAAGACGCGCTGGTACGAGTATCTCTTACACTGCTGATGTTTTCAAGTATCGATGTGTCCCTGGTGTATTGAGATCGGTCCAATAAGCAAATAATATTCGGTTATTGGACCGATTCTTGATATTATTATAATCAAATAACGGTAACCAAATAATACAGAAAACACCTATGCCAGGTAACAGAAGAGCTAAAATCAGCCAAATAAGGACCCAAGACAACAGTGGTAACCGCTCCTGTGAGCAAAAAAAAACAAGTTATGCTGAGTTCAGGAACACAAATACTGGACAGAAGAGGATTTGAAAAATGTTGGGTGGTCTGACGAATCCCTGTTCATGCTGTTTCACGTTGATGGGAGGACCAGAATATGGCGAAAACAGCACGAGTCCACCAACCTGCTAAGCATCAAGAATTCAGGCTGATAATGGCGGTGTAATGGCGTGGAAAGTATTTTGGTACACGTGGAGCCCTTTGTTACCAGCGGAGCAACATTTCGATGCCACAAGTTATCTGAAAATTATTTCCGACCAGATCCTTCGTGGTTCCAGTATGCGAATGGGTTCTTACAACAGGATGATGCGCCATGTTACAAGAACCAAAATTGGACAGAACTATACTGCTCAACAAAATTAACGGAACACACTTAGAAAACGTGGTGTAGCTCTTGCTGCTGCGATGAAGCGGCACAAATTGGGTACAATTCTATTCTCTGATGAGTCCGTTTTAGCCTGCAAACAGTTTCTAGATGTAATTTCATCTGGAGACAACGAGGATTGCGGTACCATCCCTCCAACATCAGAGAAAGGGACTAACAGTGGGGCGGTGTTCTGGCGTGGGGAAGATCAACAGCCGCAACCCTCTTCACGTTTTGGGTACCATAACTGCTCACTGCTCATGTGCCACTCCCAGATTTTCTTTTCATGCACGACAACGCCAATGCACATAGAGGTCAAGGGGTAGAGGAATATCTTGAAACTGAAAATTTCCAACGACTGCCGTGGCCATCACGATACATTATATGTTTATGCAATGCGATACCTTGGAAGTCGCATTGCACACCGACAGCCAACTCCTTGGTCACTTGGTGAGCTAAGGTCAGCGCTGTGGAACAATGGGATTTGATGCCACAGAATCTTATGGACACCCTTATATCGAGCAGGGTTCATCGCTGTCAGGCCTGTTTAGCCGTGGATCATACGCTGATGTCATGTGGTCATATTTTTGAGCACCTTGTATCGACTTCTGAAATGTGACCTTCTTGGTAATTCTTATATAACCCCTATAAATGGCCATTATACCTGTCCGATTTTTTCGCTTTTCTGATTTCATCGTTATTGTATGGTACACCACCATACCAAATTTTGTCTAGCAAGATTCACGAGTTACACCACGTTTTCTACGTGTTCTGTTAATTTTGTCGAGCAGTGTATTTCCTTATTATATTAATTATAGCAGAAACGTGAAATACTTGTTATCCTTTAATTTTTATTAAAATTTAGGACTGCATTAGTAAAGAATATTACAAAAATGTTGACTGCATAGAACGATCTGAGCTATGTATAGCTATTTGTTTATTGTATTAAATCACAGAAAACCCGCGCTGCATTTCAGATTCGTGCTGATTTTTATTAAAAATCCAGGATATAATTATAAAGTATTACAAAATATTGAGTGAATATTATGTTGTGAGGTATGTACAATAATGTGAAAACAATTACTTTTATATATTTATTAGGCAACTTAATTGATAATTAATTGGTTACAAGTTGAAAATTAGTTATTTAATTTTCATTTTTTAAACTGACGGTGGTGGCGCGGCACCTGGTAGGTGCCAAATTTCTTTTTAATTTCTGGAAAAGACTTTTGAGCTTTTTTGAAGTCTGCTTTAACAATACCAACATTTCATCCTTTCTTAATGGATTCCAATACTTATTTGATGTAACTCTGTAATTTTTTATAATTACCAAAGTACTTGATTGCTGTATTTCGGATAATGAGTAGTACTTTAAATTAAAAGAAAGGCCTCATTTGCATATGTCTTCTGTGTTTTGTCGGTTGGGTGTAGATACAAGACAAAAAAGATCTCCTCAGTTTGGGACACAACGTTGCAAATACCTGACGAAGTGCCTTTCGTCATAGATGAAGGCAGACGTAACTGCACTCACAGATGACGTGAATGACGTACATGTGACATAAAATATGACGTGTACATACACGACACCACTAGCAACCGTAGTGAAGAATCTTGGCGCTAGGCCAAAACCAAAATATACATCTCTCTTTTTTCAAACTGTAACGGATGCTACGACCCAAATTCAAATTCTGCTTCTAAAAAGAAATAAACATAATTTCATGGATTAGTGATGCCGTTTTCGATGTTGTTACTCTGAACAGATGGCATTATTTTATTATTTTAATTAATAAAAATAAAACATTAAGTTTTCTGCAGCTAGATTTCTACTCGTAGAAAAACAGAATCCAGCAGAACTCGAAAACTGGCTTATTTGCTGTTCGTTGGACGAGAAACCCGAGTTCCGGGAGGAAAAACCACGCCACCCTCGCTTGAGATCTACTAACTCAGCCTCATTGTGAAAAATGCCCCTAAAAATTCCTAGTCATCGACGGAACTTGAACTCAGGTCTGTTCCAGCCGGTGTGGGGAGGACGGCGATTGTACCAACTGTGCTATTCACGAGGGCAGGTAGAATCACCCCCGGATACGACTGATTGCGACAATACCTAATTCATCTCTTTCTTTCTGTATATCACTAAGCAGAAAGTAATATACTTACTATTAGTAATAAACGAAATTAAATTTTAGCCAGTGTTTAATGCAGGGATTGTCCTATGTAGGGGCTAAACAGGCTAAATTCCCCCCTCTCCGTGATCAAAATAATGTGGATATTTATTACTGCTGCATAATGATTAAAGCTTAAGGATTCCGCGGAACACTGTTTTAGCTCCTTCTTTTGAAAATCCTGGGATCGCCCCTGCACGAGTACCTATTTCACCAGACGAAATGGCCAAGTGGTTAAGGCGATGGATTACTAATCCATTTGGCTTCTATCCCGCCCTCTTTGAATTGGGGAGTTGTTGAATAGATTTTTCTCCTCCTCCTCCTCCTTTTCACATCTTTCTTGAGTTATGAAGTCATCATGTAATAATTATTCACGGACTTTCCATTTACGTATCCTTTTCGAACTTTCACTGTTGAGTCAGATATTTTCCAATGAATATACGACGACCTTCATTCACCAATGATCTCAAGGGTTCCTTCCAATTGCTCACTTCACATTACTCAGGTGACATTTATTTATTTTTAAATAACACGGATTTGAGATTCATACAGAGTGAAAAAGACGTGGTATGACCGAATGCGTCTACATTTATTCTGTTTTGCGCATGCTCTCAAAAGAAACCATTAAGCGACGCCACGAATATGACGTCATTGGTGCTTTGTTAAAGTAGTTTTTATTTCAGTTGAATTGAAACTTCATTTGCATGAAATGCGCAGCCCAAAAGAGTGAAATATTTTTTTGACGAATAAATATTAAAGAAGCTACTGGGGTGTTTGGGCTCGTGTGTGTGTGCGGGGTGGGGGGGGGGGTTGGTTCTGCATCACTTCAACAGAACACAAAAACGAAACAACCACATTTTTGGCAAGATGAAAGCGCGCAGAAAGTGGCATTAGAAAACGGGTGTTCGCAGAGCGAAAGAAGATAAACCTAGCTTGGGGCGACACCTAGCATATTGCTTGTTTACGGTTTCTGTAAATCCACGTGAAGCCTGCTGCATATCGTACAAGGACACTCTCCATTGGCTCTAAAGTGCGGTCTGCAAGAAAATCCGCTCGATACTCTTGGACCCAGATAGGAGATTCGATCGGAGTGCAATCTTCGGCCTGCACCAGGCAGCGTATGACGGCTTTAGATGTACGGTTCCTTGGTCTGTGCAATCGGAGTCGTCGATCCCCTGCATCCACTATGGCCAGCTTAGCTAGAATGCCAATACCTGTCAGTGGCAGGCGCACTCTTGGATACATTGAACGTACACGCCGGGGAGAAAACGCGAAGCGTCTTTGGGAGGCAGACATATTGATGCCGTCTTTATTTACCAAGGAGGACTAACATTAGGAGTAGACTCCCTCGTTCCCTTTCTCCCCTATCCTTTCCCGTTAATGCAACGCTCTCTTTCTTATACTGGTATAAATATTGAACTCTCTATAAAAGTTCTGCAGCGCTTTAACGTGAAACTTAAAAATATTTTTACTCAAATTATAAAAACGCCGTTTGAAATCTTTGGACTCAGGGGCACACAAACGTGCGATTGAAATTTAAAAGTAAGAATGGAAAAAGAAGCACGGGCTAACTACAGAGGACCATCAGAAGCAACTATGAAACTAATACAAGTTCTTAAGGACATTATTGGGCGCTGATAACTAAGTTACTTCTTAATCGTGATCCCAAAGAACCGCTAATCGTGAAATACATAATATTTTTGTTTTAATTTTCCTGAATGACAATAAATTTACTTTTTATTTTCTTTTTAAAATAAAGTTTGATGAACGTCAGAATACAAATGCTATTCGAACTTCTTTTATACCTATAGAGTGGGATACTCACCTTCAGTGCATGCACCATTTGCGAGGTTGGATGTTCTCTCTTTCTGAAGGAAGTTTGAAAAGTGAATTATTTATTTGTTAAATGTTTAGTCTCCGTAATAAGGTAATAAGTTTCTAATGATAATTGAATTATCGAAGATATTTGTTGTGGTGTAGAATCGTGTCTCTCGAGTACTACTATGTTATTTCAAAGGGTGATGTACAAGCAGGTTCACGGCACAGCTATGGGTTCTCCTATTAGCGCTATTGTGGCGAACCTAGCCATGGAGGAATTAGAAAACAGGATCTTTGAAGGATTGGAGTTCCCTATGCGTAAGTGGAAAAGGTATGTGGATGACACGTTCACTAT
Organism: Mastigoproctus giganteus; assembly: GCF_048544385.1. Lineage (NCBI taxonomy): Eukaryota > Metazoa > Arthropoda > Arachnida > Uropygi > Thelyphonidae > Mastigoproctus > Mastigoproctus giganteus. Next base: position 12,688,650 of record NC_143584.1, read on the forward strand.
TGTTCAAAAGGGGAGAGAGGAAGATGTGTTTAGTCGTCTCAACAGTTTTTCTCCGTTTATACAGTTTACCTCAGAGGCAGAAGCAGGTGGTACCCTCCTATTCCTGGATGTAGTGGTATACAGAGATGGCTCCTGGCTTAAAACCACAATCTATAAGAAACCAATGTGCCGGAGCCAGTATACCCACTACAGGTCGGTGCAGACTAGGCAGCTTAAGAAAAGGTACTATTTGATAGGATTGGAACCCACTGTGGTACCTCTGAGGAGAAAGAGAAAGAAATTTCACGAATTGCCGCAGACCTCATGAAATGCGGTTACCCCCCCAGAGGATCATGGATAAATATAGTAGAGGAGTGGAGTCTACCCATAGAGAATTGACTGTTCCGGTTACCACAACTTACATTCCCTACTCTCCGGGCCTTTCAGAACGCATTGCAAGGGTATTTCGGGATCATCAAGCACGCTGTGTGCAACTTCCGGGTCGGAGGTTGCACACAGTAGTGTTGCAAGTTAAGGACCCCATATCAAGGAACTCCAGTAGTGGGGTTATATATGAGATTAAATGCCCGGATTGTGGGGAATGTTATGTGGGGGAAACGGGGCGGCGGCTTAAGGATCGTCTGGGGGAACACATGAGTGCCATACAGACCGCAGAGTTTGATAAGTCTGCTGTTGCTGAACATTTCTGGGAAAGACAGCACCAGGTCTCCCCAGAAAATGTTGTCATCCTTGATCGGGCGCATAGGTTCTGGGACCGCAAGTGGCTCGAGAGCTTGTGGATTTGCTCATCCGACAACGATACTATGAATAGGGATAGGAGTGTGCGGCTTCACCCCCTTTTTGAGGCTATAGTCCTCTCAAAAGATGAGCGTTTCTGTTTACCACGTTCCCGAGCTGCTTCCGGTTCTGGGGCACGTGCAGGAACTTTTGTTCATGCGCCTGATCAACCACATGTGCCGTGAACCTGATACTTAAGGATGTGCTGCGCAAGTATTATTTCTTGTTGAGAAAGGAGGCGGACTCCCCCGAAAGCTACAATTGTATAGTTTTAACGCTTTTAATCTTATATATTTTATTGTATTTTAAAATTTGTATTTTATTTTGTTTTTAGGCTTTATTCGTAATCAGTTATTGTAAATAGATTATGTTACAGTATCCTCTGTATTGTTTGTATACAGTATTAAATTATTTTAACTCAACGGTTGGTGTATTAATGTAATATTGTGAACGGATCAATGTCAAATATGATCAATGTCATATTTGACATTGATCCGTTGATAATGAAATAAACGTATTAGAGGTAAATTCAAAAACCTGTATAGTAAAAACTGTCAAATTTTAAGAATTATTTTAGAAATCGACGCAAAAAAAAATTATTGCAAACAACTGATATATTAACGAAGGTAAAAATCATGTTGGCCAGCGTTATTCGTAATAAAACCACTCAACTTGCAGACTATTGTTTCGGTATGGAAGTAAATCCCAACCAAATCTGTGAATGGTATTGCTTTCACTGCAAAATCCCCATTCAGCCGTCACTTAGAGGTATCCCGATCCCTATGGCTTATAGCTATAGGGATCTGGGAGTCATTTTTGATTCAAAGATATAAATTACAGACAGGTGAAAGTCATTTGTGCTAAACAAAATCTGCTCTATGTTAACGAAAACCCCCCGAGGGTAAGTCAGATGCAAATGAGAATTATTTTTTACCAATAATTGGTACCTTATTTTTTCAAAAAATTTCCACCAGTTTAGGCACTTATTCCATCTGTGCGTTAGATTTTTTGTACCTACGCTTAAAGATTCTTCTGATTGATGTTTGTACCATTATTTGACAACTTCCTTCACGTCATCGTCCGTATGAAGCCGACATTATGCCATATTATTTTTTCAGTCAGCGTACAGAGGAGGGTCAACGTGATCTAGTGTTCAGTAGAAGCATTAGTGCCAGTCCCTAAATTTACACCTGTGACAATGCTTAATTTAAATTCAGAAAAATACAGATCTCACTGGCATTTGGTTCACTCTCATATATTTAGGCAGTGAGCTACTCAGCAGTACTGTATACACTGCATTAGCATCTCATTAGCAACAACTACCTAATACCTCGTGGGGCCACCTTTTGCCCGTAATATGGCATGGACTTCATAGGTGTTGAAACCATGCATAAAAATTGACTTCAAACACCTAATATATTGCATGGTGTCCTGTGGTCGTGCCTCATGCATTACACAATGTGTTCAGTAATGTCCATACATTGTCAAGTGGACGGTCTTAGCCCAAACATGCTCAATTCGTTTAAGATTGGCTGAGTTGGGAGGCCATGGGAGGACGGAGAATTTATTGTCATGTATCTGACACCAGTTAGCAACCTGATAAGTCTTGTGGCATGACACGTTCTTTTTTTTTTTTAATGAAAATCCCAAACACGAAGATATTAGGGCCTATTGTGCTAGGACCGTGTATGGGTTGAAGGTTGAGAAGATACTTGTTGATATTAGATTTGAATTTCTCTAGATTGTAATTTTCAGAAAATACGTATGAAGAAAGGTTGTTCCATAAAACGGAAGTTGAATAAATAAATGAGGAAGAAGAAAAGTTGGTTCTGTGAGTTCGAAGTTGGACAGTAAAAGGATGTTGATTGGTTGCACGTGTTCGGACTGCTCTGGAAGAGACAGCGGGAATTATAGAAGGCAATTCAGAAGAACAGTGCCCATAGAAATATGTATAGGAAAGGCATGAAGCAGAAACAGAACGTCTATGAGACAGAGCGTGGATAGACCCTGTTAGAGATGAGCCATTAATTAATCTAACTGCCCTCTTTTGAATGGAATCTAGAAGCCTGAGAGAGGTTTTGGGGGCACTGCCCCAGATGTGAGAACAATATTACATGGTAGGGCTGATTTACAATTTGTACAAAGTGAACAGAGTATACAGAGTTTTTGATAGACACTGGAGTTATATGGATATATGTCATCATGAAGGGGTATAATTGATCGGCAGCAATAGAAAGGTAGGCGTTCTCATTGATCCGTTGATTAATGGATCAGAGCATGCCATGAAAACAGTCCCCAAACCATAACATTACCAACTCCAGCCTTCTGAACATGCATCCGGCTGCCATAGCCTTATTTGCTTTCCTCAGATGCGAATACGCCCATCAGCATGATAGAGTTGGAAACGGGATTCATCGGATCAAGCGACAGATTTCCACATGTTGGTAGCCCAGTGTTGGTGCTGACGCACTCGTGTGGATATCGGTTTTGCTATTTCTACGTTGTACTGGGTGGTTAACTAAACAAACAAACTACTATATTAGGGTCACTCGGAAAGTTATTTCATATATGCATGTGCATTATGTCTGTAAATTGCGTGTGTTCTCTGGTCGACTTACCTGTTTTGCTGGACGAAAACCCCAGTTTCTGGGGGGGGAACCTTGCTATCTACGCCTGAGACCGACTAACTCAGCCACGGAGTGAAAAAAGCCCATAAAAGTTCCTCGCGTCATCGACGAGATTCGAACCCGGGCCTTTTCCACCCGGTGTGGGAAGGACAGTGTCGATACCACTGTGCTACCCGCGCAGACCCTCACCTTCGGACAGCCAAAGGTCACCTGTGGCTCTCCCACGTGTGATCTTTGACTGGTTGTGTTGTCTTTCCGACTTCGAACGTGATTCCAAGTTAGAAGTCGGAAAGATCTCGACCCGACCCATTCTTTCTCAGAGGCACTCAAAATGTGATCGCCACGTGCGCGACCTACAGTCTTATATCTGCCATTCCTGATTGTGAGCCTTCACCAGCGTCACAGACCAGCACTTTCGTACGCAAGCAGGTGTTGCTAATGCAAAGCCAAATCGGTATACATCAGAAAAATGGGCTACCGCAGTCTTCGCGTCTGAAAAATAATATGCAGAAGAACATCGAATTTTGGAATGTAGAAGAACTCTTTATTGTATACAGAACGCACATGCCGTACACAATACCCTTCACGGCTACAAGCCAGGGGTTTACAGGAGTTTACAGTAATGTGTGATGTACAAACATCCGCCACAAAGTTGAACAATCCAAACGATTTATGATAAATACACTTGGAATCCTTGCTCCTATAAATGACTGAAAATTATAATCTCCGAAAACTCATAGAAATATTTTCATCCCAAAATGTCTGGTTCTGTTGCACTCTCCATGCGCTCACTTACGAACTTTGAACAACCCCAATATTGGTGTTTTATTTTCATAGGCTGAAAATCTGACAGGTTCTTCACAGTGCAGACCCCTCCAACCAATGGAACTTCTGAAAGCGAATGGAACAGATATACATAAATATGCACCTGACACAAAATTTAGACGCCATATAATGCAGCAAATTCCTGCGATCACGCAAGAAATAATGAGTAGGTCATGACAAAAAAGTATATCATCTGAACTCGTGCCAACCAGTCAATAGTGTGACTCTTTTGTGCTGAGAAAAATTCATGCAACCCTGAATATATTTTATCTGATGAACCCCACACGTGTATGTATGGCATGTAATATATTTAATATCAAGGGTTATAATCAATCAATAAAAGTTAGTTTATTTCAACTTAAAATCTCAATACATTTCCAAGACTTGAGTACGTTACAACGAAACGCCTGATTTCCATCAGCATATAATTTCAAACTGGAAATGAACAGATACTGTATTTAAATCTCACGCGTAGGTTAAAAGTGCTTCATTCCTCTTTTAATATAAGGCCAAGTGTTCTTTAAATGTCCTGAAAACTTATGTAATGTCAATAATAAAGACACGGTCCAAGATCCAACGGCCATTGTATCTTATGTTCATTGTCATGTGGTTTTTGTTGTCAGTTTATGTTATATTTTCATTCTTTGTAAGTCCGTTGGCCATTTAAGTTGTGAGATGGAAAATTGCTCTACTGCACTGTTTTCCTATGTAGATCAATAAAAATTACTTTTTTATTTATAGGGATACGCCTTCTACGCTGGAAGTCAGCTGGTACATTTTGGCTCTCAGGCATTAGAAAAGTGGCACGTGAGGTAAAAGATTGAACATCACTGTCACAGAAAAGTCCAAAAAGAGAAAATTAGTGATGGTGTGAGGACAGCTGATCCTATATCACCACTTATGTCGAAGAAATCAAACCGCACCAGTTTGGTAAAGAACACTGGACACTTATTTGTACAAAGTTACTTAGACATTTAGAAGGTACTTGGCCTTATATTAAAAGAGGAGTGAAGCATTTGTACGTTCCAGGAGATTTTAAACAAGAAAAATTTATAAATGTCCTCCAAGTAAATAATATTAATTTTTGTACAAGTGGCCAATGAGCTTTATCTTAACAACTTAACTACCAGAATGCGAATTTTGTAACAACAAACAGTCGAAGCATTCGACTGTTTGTTGTTACAAAATTTACAATATTTGTTCATTTGTGTTATATATAAACCTGTTTTGTTTGCAATTACACCGTGCATTGTGTATACGAGTACGTCCCTTGCCAATTTTCCAAACTCCAAACACCTTTTATATAAACAGATGATAGAATTAGAAAAGTTCAATAATTTTTTAAAAATAGTTGAACATTCCAAGTTGAAACTTTTCAGAGTCATTGAATATGACTTTTAAGCATGTCGAACTCCAGTTTCAATTGTACCATAAATATAGAGCGATAATTTTATTTAGGCAGTTACAGGAGAACGAAACTTTTCCAGCTGGAAACCTCCAGAATGCTCCAGTTGAATGATCTCCAGAAAATGATTATCTCGAACTTCAAGGAAAATCATCTTCATAAATTGTTTCCAGGAATGGTAATTACTTGAGTAGTATAATGGGTTTCGGATTAACTTCTAGTCTCGTCGTGATCTAGACATACTAAGAAAGAAGAAAATCTTGATTTCGTCTGGTAGTAGATAATATTTCAAATAAAATTAGAATTTAGTGAAGCGGTACACAATGATACCGACAGAATTTGTGTTTAGTCAAGATATCGTGTCAACCACCTTTGGATATCCAGACTGCTGGCTGTATTTAAATGACAGCATTTTGGTAGTATAGTTTACTGTGCATGATATTAAACGGTCCGTTTAAGATTAGTGCAACGTATACATTGCCATGTTGCCATCATTAGGGGCTAGCGATCTGTTATTGTATGTACTGTACTTTCAAGTGTGTATATATGTATGCGTGTGTGTATGTGCGTAGGGTATTAATAAGTTCGTTCGGCCTCCAGACCACCCCTGTTTGTGTCTAGCTTAAAATGTAGTCACGTCATTCATGTTGGCTCTGTCGCGTCTGGTTGCGGTGGTCTGGGTCATGCAAAGTAATCTATTAGCATTTATTTCTGGGAAGAGAGGGAATGTATGAAAGTTAACGAATGCAGAATAACAAAACAGCAGCAGTCATTAACGGAGTCTGACAATACAATTTTATGCCTGTCGTAATGCGTTTGCAGAGTTTCCTACGCCAGAAAGGAAAGGCCTAAATGTGGAGGTGTCGTGCAAACCTTATACGTTGCGTGTTGGTCGCGAGATGCGGGCATTCCCACATGAAATCATCTTTGGCTACCTTCTCCCTTTGAATAGAATAGTTCGGTGAAAGTCCCAAGATATTCGTAGCGTTATCGGCTAGGGACCCGAACAGTCGTGCCAAATATAGATTTATTCTAAAAATAAAAATGGCTTCATATAGGTTATAATATTTAATGTGTACAAGTGTGTGTGGACTTATCCCTTATGCTTTAAAGATAAAAATCTGTGCAGCTGAATAAGCCAGTTAATTATTATTTTTTTTTTCGTGCATTATTTAAGATTGGCCAATTCTTGAAATATTTGCATATAAAAATTTAAAGATATTTTAATTTAGATTTAGCGTTCGCTGTTGAGGTGTATTGCTTTCTCAGGGTCAATATTTATTTTACTCGACTGCAAAATAACTTTAATTAATATTTATTTATTTTAATATTATTATTCTTTATTGTAGAACAAAAGCGCAGGTGGCGCAACTGGCATTCCTTCTTGTCTTCTGTTCCAACAGTATAATGAAATAAGTTCGGGTTTGTAACAAATTCTTATATACTCTGATTAGCATTTATAAATAAATAGCCAAGGACGTTGAATATTGGAGAAACGTTGACAAAAGAAATGCATAAACTGGTATGTTTACTACTGTTTTTAATGCAAACTTGTAATTTGATACTGTATTTTAGTATTTTCATTATTTTGTTTGCAGTGTGAATTATACCACGAATTATTCCGTTTGAGATATTAAATGTTCACAGCTGTGACTCTAAACCTACTATTTTAAAGATGCAACATCCGTCCAAATAAGAAAACAGCTCACCCTTCACGTTTTTATTATTTTCAATATTTTTGTGTATTTCGAAGTTGCCTCTGTTTTTCTAAAAATAAAATATCGACATCTGAAGCGGAAACGTGGGAAATCTAGGCCAAGTGCGCATGCGTTGGAATAGCCCATTTTGGGTGCTGAGTCCTCGTGCTAAATACACAATTTCGTGAATATTTGTCTTCCTTTTCCATTCAGTAGTTGCGAGACGTGTGCAGAAAGTGATTTTTTTTTTTTTTAAGAAGAAAAAGGCGTGTAATTTTTTTCGCTCTTTACACAGAAATCATTGATCACGTCACACGAGATGTTATTTATCTCCCCCTTTGGCTCTGCGTCTTATCGAAGAAATTGCTGCTCGTCTGGCAATATTGTTTCATCATATGGCCGCTAGGGCTCAGCTGGAAGTATTAAGGCGTGACACGTAGTATGATTAAAAACTGTTCGTCAAAGAAACCGAAACTGAATGCTTTCTGCTAAGCCTGGAGGCGAGCAATTGGAGGAATTAAAAAACTGTTTGGAAAAAAGAAAAATATAGTTATTTGATATCGTAAAGATACATTTAAATGATATGTCATTAATTTTAAAAGACTTCTTCCATTAAAAAAAAAAAACCTAATTAAAAGTAATTTAACTGCTAAGAAGAATATTATAAATCAATTAATTGCAGTCATTTGATGGGGGGTTATAAAGAAATAATGTCATTAAAAAAATGTCATTGTATTTCGGAATTGGCTGAAATATATAAATGGTTAATATAACTGAACTTCAAAACGTGGAGACATTGATAGCTGAATTACAAAAAAAGATCCCCTCCCCAAAAAGGTTTCAACTGCCAGAGACCAACAGTCCGAACAAGCTGGCCTTAGATGAAGGGACCGAATGGTTCGCATCAAAAGTGCTTTTCTTTTGCACTGTCCTGAGAGCAGGAGTTTTTGATTGATTTAAAATGTGTAAATAAGGCAGAGAAGGTTAATGATGATGATGCACGAGGTGAACCTCCAATAATTTATTGATGAAGCTGCTCAATGAAAAGGGTGAGATTTTTGGTTCGTTCAGATAGAGACTGTTAACTTTGGGCTCAATTTCTGAAGAGCTAAATTTAGCCGAGGAAATAGATTAATTTATAAAACGAAAGTTCGTTAGTTAACTGGTGAAATTTTCGCCATAACAACGCGCGAGCTCAAAATGCACACCGGGACTACTTTGAGGAAGAAATGTTCATTGATGTACACCAAGTGGACAGAAATCATGGGAATACCTACCTCGTAACCGGTAGGCTCACCTTTCGCCCGGATAACGGCAATCACACGGCAAGGCATTGAGTCCACTAGTTCACGAAAGCAGTCCACAGGTATTTCCATTTGTGCTTGCTGCACCGCTGTCCATGATTCCGTCGCATTCCTGGGTGGAGGATCCAAAGCTCGAACGGACTTTTCCCCAGCATCCCAAAGATGCTCCACAGGGTTCATGGCCGGTGAACGGGGAGGCCATTCTGTGGTGATAAAATCTGCGAATGCTCTTTGAACCATGTTCTAGTCACCATGGCTCTGTGTTGGAAGAGTCCATTTCCCTGTGGGTGCACGATGACCATGAAGGGATGCAGATAGTCTGCAAGGATGGACATGTAACCTGGACTGTTCAGGGATGCGTCTAGACGTACCAGAGGTCCCAACGTGTGCCAGTTGAACACGCCCCAGACCATTACCGACCGTCCACCTGCCTGAACAGTTCCTGTTGACATGATGGGTGCATAGCTTCGTGCGGTTTTCCTCCAGATATGCACCCTTCCGTCCGCTCGAAATAACTAGAAACGGGACTCATTGGACCAGAAGACCTGTCTCCAGTCATCCAAGGTCCAGTGCCGATCTTCTTTCGCCCAGTTGAGGTATCTGGTACCTCCCTCGTTGAAGTCGGCGGTGACTTGTGCCGCTGTCGCTCTCTCCGGTTGGCTGAAACAATGCGAGATAGACATCGACGTCCACGTTCATCCACTACCTTTCTCTGCCCACAGCGCTGTCTACGATGAGATGTTATTCCGGAAATGGCATAATCCCGATACACTCTTGATGCTGTGGAACGGGGATAGTGCAATTTGTGTACCACTCCGCGGTAGAGTGACCCTGGCACCCACTATCATCCCTCTTTCAAAGTCGATTAACTCACACCGTTTATCCATACTGACATCGAATTACCGTCTACGTGAATGCAGTGATGCAGTGTACCCATATACCTGCCGAGCGGTTGGTTCGTCCACTAGCGAGAGGGGTGGCAGCCTCGCGAGAGGGGTGCCCAGGAACCAGGTATCCCGTGAATTCTGTACTTTCAGTGTATACCATTGTCGGTGTGCGTATTATAAAATTAGTTTCATTACTTCTGAGCATAAATGCCACAGTTTCCTACTGTCCAAGGAAACCATCGCAACTGTACTGTAGATTGTTACTTGGAAGTGGTCAAAACTCAGAACTTTTCAAGTTTTCTGGTTATTGCGTTTAAGATATCGAGGAACTTTAGGCACTTAAATGGTGGGCTGCTTTCGAAAGTTAGGGAAGAACGAAATTCCAGTTTTTAATCGATATGGGTCTCAAGTGGGCGAGATCTGATTCATTCCTTTCTTTTTAGCGGGGGTGGTGGGGTAGTGAAGAAGTGTAAAAACTACCACAGTAGACAAATTTAAAAAGAATTGGTTATTGTCATTAATAATAATTGGTTATTATCCAATTCCATTCGAATTGAACTTGAATTAATCTTAATCGAATATGTAATTAGCCAGAAAGTGATAGTTTTTATGAGAATTATTGCACACTTTTAAAATTGAAGTGTTTTGGTGTTGTTTTACGTTGGTGAGTTGCCGTTCCTCTTTTTTCTTCTTTTTTATTATTATCATTAGCCATATGGTGCAAGGAAGCCTGAGGCTTTTGCTGCACCAGCCAAAAAAAAAAAAAAAATTCTAACTTACTCTGAGAGAGAGAAGTAGAAGTAGAAGTAGAAGGGAATCATCAAGGAAGAGAAGAATGATAATATCCAGCTCAGAACTCTGGATGTGCGAAGCCCATACTCACCAGATGTGAGCCCCCTGGGGTTCTTTAAGAGTTTGTCGTTATCAAGGAGCCGACCGGGCTAGCCTAGTGGGTAAAGTACCTGCCCGGCAACCCAAAGGTCGCGGGTTCGATTCCCGCCTCGGGCTTGGATCAAAGTACTGCAAAAACCTGGGGAGGTGCAATATGGCCACAGAAGCCGATGCGCCAACAACTACAAAATCAAAAAAAATCGTTATCGAGGTCTCAAAACCATAGTCATCTAATTTTTTATTTCGAGTGCTTTTAAAGTAAAACATAAATTTTGCAAGAATTGCTAAAAATAGCAATGTATATTACAGTTTAGGTAATGCATGTATTGACCATCAATACAACTAAGGCTAGGAGGTATCAATGTACTATATTGTACCTGTAATTTCAGTTCACTCTTTACTGGACGAAAAATCTGAGTTTTCAGGATATAAAACCACACAATCTTCGCCTCAAACAGACTAACTCAGCCACGTTGCGGAAAAAAAAACGAGAAAAAAAAATAAAACAAAAATAATAATAATTCCAAGCGTCATTGAATTCGAACTCAGGCCTTTTCTACAAAGGGTTAGACGAAGGTGATATAACCACTGTGTGATTGTAAGGTCGCACGTACATCGTTAAAATTCCTTCTCCCTTGGGGACGACAGAGAAAGGCAACAAAATTGGTGAGGGGAACGAAGGGGTCCTCTTACCAAGAAAGGCGTAAGTTCTGCAAATTGCAGCGTCTGGAAACTAGGCACCTGCGAGATGATTGATCGAGGTTTATAAGGCCTTGCATGGATTGAGCAGGCTCAATGGTGATGGGATTTTTCCTCTTGCTCAGATTACGAACCTGAGGGGACATAAATTCAAATTGAGGAAGGACGGTTGAAGAATAGATGTGCGGAGATTTGCCTTTAGCCAGATGGGCGTTGATTGCTGGAACAGACTTCCATCTGCCGTTGTGGAGGTTGATAGCCTAAATAAATTCAAGTAAGAAGTGGACATACTTTTAGAGCGAATGGATGTGTGAAATTAGATTTTTTTTTTTTTTTTTTTTTTTGGCTGATGCTGTATAAGCTTGTTTTCTTGCATGATATGCCTCTGCTAATGTCAGGTTTTTCATCCAGAAAAATGGATAATAGCTTTACTGTACTACGTCCTGTAAATTGGATGTATTGTATAACCAGAGTACACAAAGCTTCATGGCTTTAATGTACTCTGCTTGTGACCACTATCAGACACTATGGACGTGTTAGCCTAGTGGGATGTGTCTGCTTTTCGCTTGGAATGGAAATATCTTTTTTTTTTCCCTTTATGTCAAAATACCACTGAAATGTGGAGACGTAGTGTATAGATTATAATCACGGGTCGTCTATATGAAATAGCATTGTTATAAGATGACGTAATAATATGTGAAATGGCAAAAATTTGAACTATCATTTGGTAGAGCGCTTTAATTCATGAAGTTAAGAGGAATCATATCTTTATGAAGGTCGGTGAATTTGTGTAAATACCAAAGGAAAAACATGGCAAATCAAATTATGAAGGGAAATTAAAGCAAAGATCTGGAACTAAACGATACGATCCCTCATAATAGACAGGGATCATAAGGGTCGCAAGGAACCCAACCCTTGTGACCACACGCGCAGTAGGGCGAGGGATCGATTTTTGTAAAGGGTTTCCTCGCTTGTGTGATGAGAAGCCGACTGCTGTCATTTATTGATCTGGTTTGTCGGAGGTGATTTCGAGAGAGGTGTAGAAAGGGTTGGGTGAATGCGGCGTTTGAGGCCGGTTTCTTCTTGCGCGAATTGTGAACGTAATTTCGGTTTCGGAATTTAAATTAATTTTCTATATCGTTTTCAGTTCTCAGCAGTGGCGGTAGAACTGTGCGTTACCATGGCAACGCGTAGGATGAAATTGTCGATTTTCGGAACAGCGCCAGAAATAGAGGGCTGATTAAGCTATTGGGGATGCGTTGGGCAAAACTTTTCAGGGTCGATAGGTCTGATCGATGTGCATCCCTACATCGAGGTAAACCACGTGAACAGATTATAGCCAGAAACTGTTTTAAAAAATAATGTAATAAAAATGTAATCAAGTTTGAATGGATAAATGAAAATCCACAAAACATTCTCTCTTGGCAACTGTATACAATACTGCTCTTTTACAATTAATAAGCTTCATTTTACCTTTCTCATTGGCACGCGTGTTTTCTTTTCCTGTTCTTATAGACAGAAGAAGTAGTCTGTAATTTATTGTTAAATTAGATATTTACTAAAGAGCGGCAGTATGCGAAGCGATTTTTTATTCATCGTTTTATCCATCCGAAGAACATAAAATATCGTTTAGAAACAGAAATTAAAACCAAATATATTAGCAATGTTAGGGAATTCATGCCGAAACGTGTTCAACGTGTTCTCCACGTTTTTTAAATGTATGGTACAGTCGAAATGTTTGTTTGTTTGTTATTTGGTTTTTAGGAGCATTAGCAACTAAGGCCATATTGCTCAGTCGAAATGTGCTCCAACGTTTTCTTCGATACAGAAAAATTTTCGTCTTCAATCACTTTATTCAGCGCAAAAATGGTTCTTAGATTCTTCTGTCTTTGGGATAACTCGTGAGATAAAAATTTGTGATATTGTCAAAAATTTAATTCGGGAACTGTAGGACAACTGCAGTATGGGACCTTGCACCGTCCTGTCGAAACTAGTTGTCACTCAAATAAATGCCATAGCTTCAAAAAAAAAAAAAAAAAAAAAAGGCACACAATTGTCCCTAATGACACTGAGGTACACGTTACTTACACTGATGAGCCAAAACATTATGACCAGCGAGTCGTTATGCAAATCGAAGCAACTGCAGGTGAACTACGACGCGTGCGCGGGTCAGGACACCGTATAAAAAACATCTGATACTGAGCTCCGTTAATCAGTGTTACTCTTGTTCTTCAGATGGGAAAGGCAGCGGACTTAAGCGAGTTTGACAAAGGCCAAATTGTAATGGCCAGACCACTGGGTTAGAGCATATCCGAAACGGCACGGCTGGTGGGATGCTCACGGTCAGTCGTGGTTAGCACCTACTGAAAGTGGTCCGAGGAGAGAAAGCCCGCGAACCGAGGTGTTGGACGACCACGGCTCATCGATGCTAGAGGTGAGCGAAGTCTCTCCCGGATGGTACGTGGCAGACTGTAGCAGGGCGACTGTGGCGCAACTCGCCGGTAATTGGAATGCCGGTGACGGGAGTAATGTGTCACAACACACAGTACATCGAACCCTGCTGAAAATGGGGCTGCGTAGTTGCAGGCCACTCCGAGCGCCCACGCTAACCACAGTTCACCGGCGACAACGCCTACAATGGGCACGCGAGCATCGAAACTGGACCTTGAGTGATTGGAAGAAGGTCGTCTGGTCCAATGAATCACGTCTCCTGTTGCACCATGTGGATGGCCAGGTACGTGTGCGTCGTTTACCTGGGGAGGTGATGGCGCCTGGATGTACCATGGGACGAAAACAAGCCGGTGACAGCAGTGTTCATGCTTTGGGCAATGTTCTGCTAGGATACCCTGGGTCCAGTCATCCATGTGTCGAGCACTCTGACATCTACCATCTACAGGACTGGGCATCCTGGGTATGGGATTGCTGGCATCCACTGGTATTGCACTACCTCCAGTGGATGCGGGATTTTAGCACACTACTGAGGCACAGATAGTAGTTATGCCTGGCTCCACGTGCCTTGGGACGAACATCAGACAGCAGTTGCTCAGGTGTTGGCTGCTCGCATTTCAGGCCCTGTTTACACAGATTCTGAAGTCAAGGCCAAGACAGAGACAATTTGCGGAGATGGACCCAGGTCCTGGAGCCACTACAAACAGGCCACATACATACACGCATACATAAATGTCATTGAGTGTGCATACATGCATTTCTTTTACTTTTGAGTCTTGAGAGTTTTGTTGCATTTTACAATTTTGTAAGAGAAGCTCCATTTTCTGCTGGAGTTTCTTATTATTGGTATTCAATAATTCGAAATTGGAGTTTCGAATTATTGTAAATAGACAGTGTTTATGTTTATGTATTTTTGTATTTATGTAAATAAATAAAAAAAAAAATACCTAAACATCATTGCTGACCAGGTATACCCTTTCATGGCAACGGTCTTCTCCTCTGGCTGTGCCGTCTTTCAGCAGGATAATGCGCCATGCCACACCGCCCGGATTGTTCGAGACTGGTTCGCGGAACATGAGGAAGACTTCCAGGTATTGCCTTGGCCTCCAAATTCCCCAGACATCAATCCTATCGATCATCTGTGGTTAGTGTTGGAACAGCAACTCCGATCTGTGGCATCTGAACCACGGACCTTACAGGAGTAAAAGGATCTGCTGGTTATGTGTTGGTACCAAATACCACAAGACATTTAGAAATCTTGTAGCGTCCATGCCTCGCCGGGTACGAGCTGTTTTGGCTGCACGTGGAGGACCAACATCATATGAAGTAGGTGGTCATAATGTTTTGGCTCATCGGTGTATGAGTTTTCATCGAGAAATACTGGCCCAAAAATGTCAAATGTAGAGAATCACCACACAGTGACTCTTTCTGTATGCAATGAATTGTCAACAATAGCGAGTGGATTCACCAGAGCTCAAAATCTTGCATTTTCTTATTCACATACTCGTCGAAATTAAAGTGCTCTTCGTCAGGAAAGATAACTTTTGTAAGTTATTAGGAAAGATGAATTTTGTAAGGATTTACAAACAAGTCACTTCCATAACCTACTGTGCTGTAAGACATCCTCATCTCTTGTGAAAGTTTACCCACAATCTGTTTTGAGATTCCCAATAAATTTCCCGAACTTCATCAGCCCTCTGGCATTCTTCATGACGGTCGGCAGGCATGATCTTTCCTTTCGTCTAAAACAACACTACCTGTTCTCTCAAATTTATCCACTAATCTCAACGCTGGTTTCTTTGTCCATCGCGCATGCCAGTGTTAGTGTCTTCTTTGAGCAAAACGATTAAATTCCCACTTCTGTACTCAATGTCACTAACCAAATCTCCAAACCTTTCTGTACAGAGTGATGATGTTGGTATGAAAAATTTGAGGCTTGCGATGACTGCTAAGAAAAGAAAGAATAATATGATGAATAAAAAATCACCCGGTATACGAACAGCTGGAAAATATAATATCGTTAAATCACACCTTTCGAAGCTAACAGAAAAGTAAATTAATACCAGACGAATTTGTTTATTAAATTATTTTTAAATAAAAAAATTACATAATTCATTTTACTGCGTTGTTATTACGAAGACTGTTTTTTGTTGCAAAAGATTTTTTTCATTCAACTTTTTTAATTGCGTTAAGATGACTTCTTATAATTCAGAACAGGAGAGAAACATTTTATTTTTATTTTGAGAAATACTGTTTCTCAACCACCGGTTTAGAATTATCGCCGAAACAACTAAAGCCATCAGGCGTCAGTATATTGTCTGTAAATTGCTCTGTAATCTATGTCGATTTTTCTGGCATCAGTTTGATTGATTTTCGGGATGAAAAACTGGAGCTTCCAGAATGAAAACTGCAATTCTCTGCCAGGGCCTGAAAAAAAACAAAAAAAAAACAAAAAAAAAAAAAAACCACATTAAAGTCCATTCTTTCCGTATAAAAATAGATTTCAACTTCGTCGGCTACGGGAATCGAGCGTCTTTTCAAAATATGATGTCAGAGAGCAGAAATGCACAGTGCCCTATCGCAAGGGCACAAGAAATAGATAAAAGGGTAAAGGAAGTGGCCTTTTATTTAGCTCCATTACTGATTACTGTTGAAAGTTGGGGTGAAAAGGATGGAGATCTCTGAGAGTTCGTCCATCTTTTTGTTTTATGACGAATTTCTTGTACAATTGGAGGGCATGAAATACAGCTCTATTCTAAATATATTTTCAGGCATTCTTTTTTTTTGTGCTTCTCAAAAACTTTTGAAAGGCATAACCTCTAGGTGTTGCATCTTTTTCCTTGGGAAATCCAAATTAAATATTGCATCCAGAAACCGATTTTTCAACATTCACAACGGGCTTTCGATGAGTTATTCTGCTACTGGTCAATCAACTGGGCGCATGTTTCCAGGTTGCTGTTATCTGGGGAACAATAGGCGAGCAAACAGCGACCTCTGAGTATCTTTAAATTGCACGTGAGTTTCAAAAGGCACAACACACACACACACACACACACACATGTATGGTCTGTAGCGACAAATGTTGGTGTGCTTTAAAAGCCCAAGATGGAAAAGGCAGACGCGCGAGCTATCTATCTTTATCAGTCCGTTTCGAGCATTCGAGTTATTTTTTCTCACTTGTCAGATAAGCGTCATGGAAGCGAACCCTTAGCAACACCAGAAAGGTCACTGAGCAGCTCGCCTGCGTGTTAGCGCACCAAAGTTTCGCTGAAGTTCGTGTTTTTTTTTCTTTTTTTTTACAACGCAACTTTAAATTAAAATTGAACTCCTTTCTTAGGGGGAACTTTCAGAAAACAACATGGAGAAAACTGAGAAGCTTGGATAATGTGTCATCTGCCATCAGAATTCAAATAAAACAAACAAACAAACAAAAAAGTGTTGTAAAAGCATTCCATCTCCAAAATGCAGGCATTTCAATGAGCAGCGATTGTTATTTGCCAGGCGGCTGTTTACATTTGCTAGACCTAACCACCTTGAGGGAATATCCCCCCCCCCTGCCTGTTTCACCATGTGTTCACTGCCCAACCAGGTGTTCTGCAGATGGGATATTTTTAGCATCACTCATCCGGTGTGTCCAACTGCCCTCCTGAGGTTTCCATTGTTGGAAGGATTCATTGTGTTCTACTAGTGGACTAGAAAGGGTCTTTCGGACATTAAAAGTACTGAAGGGCTTTCTTGCAGTCCCTTGAGGTCTTTTGTTCCTTACCCTGAAGCCGGATACCTCGCGGTATATAAACCATCACTGACCTTATCGCTAATGCAACCATTGTTCGTTCATTTCCATTGCTCTTTGTTCTGCTTTTAATGTCTTGTCTGGACCATTTTTATTTTGATTTTTCTAAAGCTGTTTCTCAATTGCCACCCCGTTCTTTTATTGTTTACCCAATAAATATTTGCATTTAGAAGCATCTGCGGAAAGGTGACCTGATGAATACGCATCTGGATACGGTTTTTATTGCGAAAATTTTCTGCCATATTCCCATTAAAATTCATTAATAAATTTATTGTCACAAAAATTCTTACCACACCAAATTATTACTGTAAATGCTGTAGTTCTTTTAAAACCACAGTTATTGAAAACTCGATCATCATTCAACGACTTGTTTAACTGAAGTTTTGCTTACTACTGGCTAACTGTTTTCTTTTCAGCACTTGTTTCATAAACTGATGTGGGAGAACTGCATAACTGATTAATTATCAATAAATTATTTGAACTTTCTTTTATGAAAACGGGATCGGAATGTGTAACATTTTATCTCACGTCTTAGTTATTTCTGGTAGGAGGGAACTGTTTTAATGCGCATATTGAAAAAAAAAAAAACTTATCATAAACAAAGCGATCATTTAAAATGAGAACCTCTGAAAATGCGGATAACCTCGAATAAAAGAGTGCTAGAGACGAAATTTCCAAGTAACACTCTGTGTTCTCTGACGTTACTTAATTTGTCACAAAAGATGTTGCAAATGATCACACTCGCGATCGCAACATAACTGGGCACGACAAAGCATGTTGGGAGTGATTTTGGAATTGATGTTGTATACGTTGCTTTTAAGTTTTTTAGGGTGAGTCTAATGGTGATATATCTGAAGAATGTGGTGGCCATATTCCTTCCGAAATTATGTGATCTACAACAAGAGAGATAATTGGGCCATAGACGCACGTGAAATACGTTTTTACTGGATGCGATTCACATTTTCATGGGTCTGAAATGATCATCCTGTCGTATTTTATGTTCTTTGTGACATGTTGCTAGAGATATTTTAGTTCGACTTAAACAGTGGCGAGCAAGGGCGGATCCAGCGGGGCGGTTATTGAGGTACCATTATTCCAAAAGCATGTTCTTTCATGTTATACCGCTGCGTTATATCCAGGGTGGCCGAGTGGTTAAGACGCCAGAAAGGGTTAAAAGTTGATATAATCATATCGACGTTAGATGATAATGTAAAGTTGACATCTGTACACAAAATAATGTGGATAGGCTGCCCCCGCCCCCGAAGATTGGATCTCCCTTCTTTTTCGTACTGTTCCCTTCCTTCCCAAAATATGAAAGTTGGATCCATCTTTGGTGGAGAGGATAATTTTTTTTATTGATAGTTTGGCGATGGATATTTTCATTCGTAGAATCCAGCATTTGGTCAGTTGTTTTCAAATAAATTTTCTTTTTGCTTTTCCGAAATTGGGATTTTCAATTTCACGACATGTTGTTCAGCAGTAGAATTTCTATATCTTTTCCAAAGACAGTTTGAGAACAAAATGTTTATTTACAAATATCTTGTATACAAATGCGTTTTGTTTTGGCACTGGTTCCAACTTTTACCACTACTGTTATTACTCACTTTTAGTTAATGAAAAGGTGCTACTGAAAGGCTCATTCTGCTTGTTAGCCACCTTTAATTGGAAACTCCCTTTAGTTCTTTAGCTAGTTGGCGGAATCATTAAAGAACTGAATGAAGAAATACAGCGATGAAATAGTAGATATGAGCTATCTGGAAAGGCATATAGCTTGGCTGGCTGCAGGTACTGTTGGCCATCTGCCAATGACTATCACAGATTCAATGATTGTCTTAGTGTTCTGTGACATCCTCTCCATAAAGCACAGCAGTAACCCATCCTTAAATATATCCCTTATCATAAACCTTCAGGGGTTAGCAACCTTTCAGAGGTTTATTCTTTTTTTGGATGTACATCATCATCGGAATTTTTGTAATCAGGATATCCAGGTCTATATGTAGGTCATTTCTTAATTTACGTATTTAGGGCGGTTTAGTTCTTGCTTTAATCCGGTTAGCAAGAAAGCAGTGGCTTTCTTGCTAACCGGATTATTTAGGCTTGGAGTCGTCAAAATAATAATTTGAATTATTTGACATATATTTTATATAAAATGATTGTTAATGAAGTCAACTCGTCTGTATGGCACTTAAATCCGGCGAGGTGGTAACTCTGATCCTTTTCTGAGTAGATCTTTCTTTCATCATCCCATTAAAATGTGTCTTTTTATTGTCGGCATTGACATCGCTACATGGTCTGGGCTCTCCTTTTTCAAATGGTTCATTGACTGCTGTCGCTACCACTCTAATATACGAGGATGAGTCAAATGAAAAGATTTCGATTATCTAAATTAAAATTACGCGCTGCGATGGATGAAGTTTAAAGCTGGTACTAATGCCTTCTGCTGAACAGTAAGGCACGTTGGCCTGTCCTGCATTGCTGTTGTTGGGTTTTAGGCACATTAGAGACTTAGACCATATTACGTCATTGTGTATTATTCACGAGCCAATTTGTATATGTGCTGACTAAAAATCCTACTCCGCTTGAGATCGGCTACTACAGCCTAGACTGAAGAGGAGATTAGAAATTCCTCTGTCATCGACTGGATTCGAAGCGGACATCTCCAAACGAGTGGCAGGCGATGTACGACGAAATCACGCTTGCGATAGACTCCTTTTTCATCGAAGGGAAGGTCGAGAATGTATAGATCAAAAACGTAGACTTTTTGGGGAAGAAGGGGGAGGGGTAGCGACTCGGCAGCTGTTTCGAGTGGCCACCACGAGGTATTGAAAACTCGTTGTAGCTAACCTTTTGGAGTCATATAGTCTTGTAACCCCAGGCTCTTAGAAGCAGAGCTATTTATAATAATTATAATAATAAAGTAGTCTTATTCGACTCGATCATGAGGGTGGGGAAGGGGACTCAGAGTTCCTACTAACTTGCTGCAATATGCCAGAAGGTAAAAGTTACGTAATAAATGCCCATTTTGGTAATGAGACTTCATTTGGAATGCGATGGTTTCTGGGAACCATTGAAATGACCAGAAGTTCGTAGGAAAACAAGGCGATGGATAAGAATGCGTAATTAATAGTGTGCAATCCAGAATATGAAGCCCGCATATGAAGAAAAACCTTCCCGACAGACAAGTTTCCGTTTCAGTCCAGGAAATTGTCATGGGAGATAATCATGCGAAATCTGCTATTTATGAGGCCACCGAATACCGCTGCCTTTCGGCCCATCCTTCTCCCAGAATGACCTACAGGGGAAATGGGGATTAAGGTCGTCCGCTGTTTCTGTCCGTATTTCTGCTATCGAGTTCCCGACACGTCAGTACAAGGAATACCGCAGTTGCCTGGGTTACAAGAAAAATTCAGCGATGTGAGGTTAAAATCTCTTTGCTGTACAAACACAAGATCTACGCAATATTTCGGCGGTGCCAACTTAATATTCGTTCAGTTATCAGCTGCAGAACTCTCATCTTAGTCCGTGCAAATAAAGCTTTACTGAGTACACGCAGCGAAATGCTGCGTTCGTTTTGGACATCTTAATTAAAGGGACAGTTATAGGGACCGAACTAGTTAGAAGAGCAGTGTATGTGTCATATACTGTACCGACAAAATCCTACTCATGATTTTATGTTTATTAGAATAAAAATTAATAAAATTGAATAGAAAAAAATTTTTATTAAACAAATTTAATAAAAATTGAGATGTCGATTTTTCTCACTTGTCATTTTTTTTTTTTTTTTATTAATTCACGAAGAATTAAAATGAAATTTGTTTCAAAATTACACATTTGGATATAAAGAACTTTATTCTGTTCAATTTAAAGGCATAAATTTCTGGTTTCATAATATTTTTCCCTCTGTTTAGTGCAGTTTGGGTTCAAATCCGGTTCGAGACTGGAGAAATTCTTAAAGATTTCTTCAGTCGGAGCTGTGGTCAGCCGATGTCAAGCGGAGGGGTCAAGTTTTCTTAGTGATTTTTCTTCCCATACAACATGAAAACCGGTCTATGAATACAAACTTCAGATGAAGGTATAGAAACACGTGATACTACCTTCGGTAACATTCTTGTAGTTTCTCATATGAATTCTTATGATTCTATTTGTGGCCGCCCAGAGAATAAACAGAAATTTATTTATTATTTATAAGAATTGGCGTATGTGATCTACTCCAAATGACCGGGTAGTTAATGCGCCAAAATATCCCCAAACAAGAACAACATTCATTTCCGCCTTTACAACTAGATAAGCAAATCATTGCTGGTACCCCCATCACTACAGCTGGCCATTGTAAAGTCTACGTGAGTTGTCCCTACGGAAATGACATCGTATATCCGTTAAATTCAGGATATTTCGAGAAGAATTGGTGTAGAAAGAATAAAGCAGATATTCAATAGCAATTTCACAACAGTTTAGGATGCAGTATATTTCTTAAAGGGATGCCGCGGGATTAGGTGAAACTCCATTCAAATCAAGGTCAATTACTCTTTAGGGATGCTGCAAATATACCGTTTTTAACTCCAAGGGCATTTCGAGTGATAAATCTTTTGAGTATGCTAAAAAAAAAAAAAAAATTGCTAATTTTCTAAAAATATGCGTTTTTGTAATAGGTGAATAATTTGGCACTCGTCATATTCGTTGGACATAAACGGATTAGAATCTTCATTTTAATCTTCTTTCACAGCAGGTGGATCGAAATAAAATTATTCTTGTTGAGGGTAGATTTCATTATAATTTTATTTCCTTTGAACTGCCCTCAGGTGCTGTCAATTTTGGCATCTATCGGACTGTAAACACCAGTTATAATTTGAGTGGCCACCATCTTAATTTAAGATGGCGCTTCTATTTTATCTATATGAATATATATCCATATTTGGATTGCAAAATGAAGAAGGTGGAGTGTCCGGATTAGCAGTGTTTGTCTGTGGAAGGCGACTGGGAAACCAAAATAAACCGTATGCCTCTGCCTCAGACTCTTCCACTTGAAAAGTCTTCATTAGCTCTGGCTTCATTATCTTTCTTTCTATTTCGCCAGATGCTTCTGGCATATAATTATATAATAAAATATCGCATTTCCTATTTAAAGGCATTTGTCTCTTTTTGATTTTAACTAAGATATTTTAAAGATTTGGGTTCTGGAGGAAAGCATGGAAAACCCAAGCAGAAATGAAATTTTTCGAACACTTTTGAGAATTTAAGAAAACACCATTGAATGCCATTTGAAATTTTGACTATATCGCATGGTATGACATTCATGATCATGCAATTTAAGCATTTCCTAGCATGGATTCGAGTTAGTTTTCAGTTAGTATCAAGGCAGTTCAGGCTAGAATTCGGTGTACTGTACGTATAAACTTTGCTTTAAGGTTGGGTTGTCTGCGGAAGAAGGATAAGAAAGAAAACGCTGCGTGACACCAACTAATGCTTCGCTTGTAAAAATTGCAATGGCATGACTGTAAGTGACAACTACTGTACTATCACGGAAACTATAAGCGTTTCTGTGTGGGTTGCGAATGTGTTAGTGATATTCATAAAGTGATCGCAACTGAACTCCAAGGTACGGTGACAACAGCTTTTAAAGTTGTAATTTCAGGTGGAAGTTGACATATCACCTTGAATTAATATTTTAAAGAATTTGCAACTAAATTGGTTGTCATGGTGGTGAATAACACCCTCACCTTGGGCCCCAACCCATTTAAATATTTTGCAGGACATCAAAAGGGTCGGTACAGGGCCATCGTTGTACTCTACCGGGCCTGATACTGTGGTCTTGCTCTACCTACCAGGCGACATCACAAGATGGATCATAAAAATGTGTCGTTTGCTTGACCATCCCTTTATCTACTTGACAATCCCTTTATCTACTTGACAATCCCTTTATCTACTTAACCATCTCTTTATCTACTTAACCATCCCTTTATCCATAGCAGTAACTTTCCCCTAATGCTATACTGTTTTATTTTATACAATTATACAGTCTCAAAGTCTTTACAATTATACGAGATAGTACAGTATCAAAGATCTTAGTATATGATCTTAAAATGATTATTTGCATCCTACTCCTTTGTGATGACCTAATAGTAGCTCGACTGGTTAGACATGATCGCCCATTAACAAACCCATTCTGTGTTTGCCTTAAAGTCCCACTCTTATGACGTTTATTTTCTATTACTTTTTTAACTGGTGACTCTATGTTCCCTTACACAGAAGTCAAATTTACAAGTCTATACTGTAGCTACTCACCTCACCCTTTGAACCGCTTTTGTGAATAGGAGATACATTGATGAAAGGAGTTTTAGAGTACGACTCTACCGTAAACCTCTAGTTTTATACTATAAATCTCCAGATTTGAAGGGACATTTGTCTTTTCACCTCTAGATTGGTAGTTTAAGATATTTAATATTGGTAGTTTAAAATATTTAAGGCAGTTTAACATCCAAGTGAGTGTATGTTAAACAGCAGTTATTAGCATTAGTTCAGGCATATATTCTTGTTTATACTCCTGCAAGACCACCAGGTCAGTAGAGTTTACAAAAAATCAATCAATACAAATTGTTAATCGTATTTAGTAGTCACGGGCTCGAACCCCGGTTCACTCAAAGAGCGCGTGCTACCGCAGTCGCGCTCTTGACCACTCCGCTACGTCGATGCAAGAAAGAAAGCTTATACAGCATCAACCCAAAAAAAAAAAAAAAACCTCTTCCCATTTCACCCATCCAGTCACTCCAAATGTTTGCCTAGTTCAGCCTTAAATTTATTTCAGCTATCAACTTCCACAACAACAGATAAAAGTCTGTTCCAACAATCAACTACCCGCTGGCTAAAGGGCAATTTCCTCACATCTATTCTGCAACTGTCTTTCCTCAGTTTGAATATATGTCCCCTCAGTTTCGTAATCTGAGCAAGCGGAAGTATCCCATCAGCATTGAGCATGCTCAAACCATTCAAGGCCTTATACACCTCACTCAGATCACCTCGCAGGTGTCTAGTCTCCAGATGCTGCAACTTGCAGAACTTAAGCCTTTCTTGGTAACAGCACACCTTTGTTCCTCTCTCCAATTTTGTTACCGTGCTTTGTACTCGTTCTAGCAACTCTACATCCTTCCTAAAACGAGGCCTCCAGACCTGTACGCAGTACTTAAGGTGTGGCCCGACCATTGCCTTATACAAATGGATAATCACCTCCTTGTCTGTGCTAGCAAAATTCCTATATATCATTGACAAAACTCCATGACCTGCTCTGGCAGCCTATCTGCACTGCTTAGGGAACTTCCTATCTGACTGCATAATTACCCTCTGGTCTTTTTTATTCTCCTCCTCCCTGAGTGTAGTTCCACACAGTTGGTACATTTCTCTAGGGTTACTGCTACCCTTATGCAGTACTTTACATTTGTCAATGTTAAACTTCAGTTGCCACCTCTCAGCCCATCTGCTCAACTTTTCAAGATCCTGTTGGAGTAGCACACTGCCATTACTGTCATTAACAACCCTGCGAACCTTCGTGTCGTCTGCAAACTTAGACATTAAGCCTGATATACTTTAATCAATATACAGTATTTAATAAAAACTGAAAACAACAATGGACTCAACACTGTACCCTGTGGGACTCAGCTAATAACATTAGTCCACGAAGAGCAGTTTCCATTGATTACTACTCTCTCCCTGTCGTCTCCCTCTCAACCATCCCTTTATCCATTACAGCAACTTGTCCTTAATGCCACACTGCTGCAATATATACAGCAGTTTTCCATGTGCGACAGTATCAAAAGTCTTCCTAAGATCCAAGTGTATGATATTACAATTAATTTTTGCATCCAATTCCTTTGTGACCACATCACAGTATCCAATCAAATATGGTACGCCAAAGCAAGAACTGCAGTAAATAAAAGAATCCTCGATACAATACAGCGAAAAATACTCCTCACCATCACCAGGGCGTGTAACACGGTGAGTACCTGTGCGCTGCAGGTCCTGGCAGGAACTCTCCCTCTGGACCTGGAGGTGGCGAGATGTGGGTTGCTGTACTACCTGGCAAAGGGAACACCGACCACGTTTGACACTTTTACACTGGACCCTACAAACAACCACCGAACGGAAAAACAGAAAATCATGGAACACCTGAAAGAAACTTGGCAGAGGAGATGGCAAGAGACGACCAAGGGTGAAGTTACACGGAAATTTATACCCTATGTAGACAAGACCTATCCAAAAGCCCCCAAATGGTTCTACCAGGACTGAACACCACCTTCCTCCTGACGGGCCATGGGCCCTTTAACGCAAAACTGAATGCGTTCGGACTGACCGAGGACCCAACTTGCACCTGTGGCAATATGGAGACGTGGCAGCATATCATGCACAAATGTGAATGCTATGAGGAACAAAGATCAGTACTCATCACCAGTATAAAGTTTGTACCAAAAGACAATGAGCATCACCTCCTGGATTCGGAAGACGAGTACACCGCGTTCAGCCGCTACGCCCAGGACATCTTTAACAGAAGGAGAACAGAAATCGCTATCCGCAACAATATGGAAACATCTGAATAGAAGAACTCCATTGAAACTAACCAAGGAGGAGACATTCAAGACTACAGCATGAACATACCGCATGACTACAACCGATCAGAAGAAATTACCAACAAAGATAACTCTCCATTCATGACCTGGTGCAAATGGCCAGGACTGATACTCTCAACGAATATGACTACCTGAATTGACATCAAAGCAGTACTTCAAACTGACCAGAGTCATCACTCCTCTTCCTGACCCCATAAGACGAACACGAGACAAGTGAGACTGAACCAAGACTGTGACCTACCTGAAGTGACACTGAACTGAACATCCAAAAACCATGACTGTGACCGCAGCTACGCTGTTGCCTCGCCTTTTGGCGATCTGGGTTGGACACCTAGTCTGGCCCACTTTCTCTCCATATCCTGGCGGAGGGAGGGGCCGGGCCGTCCCCCCCGTTTACTTCTCCTGGTGCGGCATGGGCATGCCACACTGATATCTAGGGTTGTCTACCCTATTGGCCTCATACTTCTGTCTTTCCCCTCCAGTCTTCAGTCTTTCCCCCCACTCTCTCTATACATCACAGTGTACTACGCCCCACATGACAAAAACTTGAACTTCCAAATTATAACAGCCAAATCGTGCATCAATTCGGAAACTTAACCTCATTAGCGAACCACCCCTTAAAATCGCGTTATTATTATTTTTATTTATTTTATTTTATTTATTATTATTTTATTTTATTTATTTATTTAATTTTTTTTTTTTTTTTTTTTTTTTTTTTAGGCCCTAGCCACTGAAATCTCAGGAAATTAGGTGGCAGGGCCTGCCAGAGTAAATAATTATGCTGGGTGTACCTGGTCTGCCTCCACGGGGCTGAGTGTGGGAAACGTTGGGCCCCAGCAGGGGTCTAGGGGCTAAATGGCCAGAGGAACAACGACACACAACACAATACTTCCAAATCCCATACACTTTTAAATCTCTGGCCTTAACAGTGACCTGTTACACCCACAAAGAAAACCACGCGGAGATGGGGGAAACCCCTGGTGCCGTTTGACACGAACACACTTTACACTTTATCCAATCAAATTGGTTAGACAACACTTCTCCTTAACAAACCCATGCTGTGTCCGAACTATAACTGAAGTCTTGTCTAGATCATCCCGCAGTGCTTCTTTAACCAGTGCCTCCATTAATTTTCCCCATAACAGAAGTTAAACTGACAGGTCTGTAATTACTTGTGTCAACCTTTGAGCCTCCTTTGTGAATTGGGGTCACATTTGCACATTTCCAGTCCATGGGTACCTACCTTGAGTCCAAGGATGCTCTCATAATTATGGCTAAGGGTTTGCTTACTTCCTTTGCTGCCTCCTTCGATATAACTGAATAGAACCATCCAACCCAGTTGCCTTTCTTATGTTTATTTTCAACAATTTCTGCTCTCAGTTATTACAAAATCATTAGGCTCACTGCCAGAGTTTAATACACCTCTGGCATTCCCCTCCCTGAGCAGGTTCATCGACAGTTGAACCACCAACATCAAGTGGACAATCTGATTCATCCCCTTCCTCCTAGAGTTTATATAATTAAAGAATTCCTTGCTGTTTTTCTTAGCATCCTTTGCCAAAGATTTCTCGTAATCCACCTTTGCCTTGCTAACCTCCTTTGTGACTTAATTACAGACCAGCTTATATCTACCATAGCCTTCTGTGTCACTTGTTAATTTATATGTATCCCATGCATTTTTATTTTCTACCACATACCTTACTAGTTCATCTGACATCCATTTAGGCCTAAACCTTGAACAACATTTCTTAGTTGGTATGAAAAGCTTAGTAGTTTCCAAGATAAATTCTTTGAATGCTTCCCATTTAGAATTTGGTTTGGTAACGTCATCAGTTGGTCCCATTGTAAATAATTTAAAAACTTCCCTTTGTCTCAGACCACTGTAGTCACCTTTATGAAAGCAAAAATCTTTCCCTTTACCTCTGATGGTAGTTATATCTTTGAGTAAATCTCACATCAGCACATTGTGATGATTGCCACATACTGGTTCCTTCTGCAGATTTTTAATGTATGAATAATCACTGCTGATAATGAAATCAAGAATATTACTCCCTCTGGTTTCCTCCCGAACATAATGCTTTAGAAAACAATCATCCGATAAGTCCACAAAAGTCTTGTTAGTGTGCCAGTGACCAATCTGCAAATCCCAGTCAATATCAGGAAAATCAAAATCCCCCATTATAACACAATCTTAATTCCTAGCCCACTTTATTTCTCTGTACTTGTTCATTATACTAATCAGAGTCATTAGGCCTATAGCACACTCCTACTCTCAATTTTGTTTTCCCAGTTCTTATTTCACACCAAACTGACTCAACACTGCACTGTCCCCCCCATATCAACTGGCTGCACCTCCTTAGATTTTGTGTGGTTCTTAATTAATAGCGTAACCTTTTCTCCCTTCCTATCTTCTCTATCCTTTCAGTACAAATTGTACTTCCCAAATTCCAGTTCTGCATTCTTTATATCTGTATGACACCACGTCTCTGATATCCCAACTATATCTGCCTTTGATGTTTTGAGCAACACCTCAAATTCATCAAATTTATTTACCAAAGTCCTAGCATTGGTGTACATGCAAATATACAAGCACCTGATCTTATTCTTAGCTACCCTAACACAGCCCATGTATTTACTTGTTCCGCGATGTATCTTAGCAGTCTTTGAAATACCCTGTACCTCGCCCTCCAGGCTGCTGCTCATTCTAATTAGGCTTGATGTAGCCAAGTGGTCATGAGCGAGAGTGCACAGCACAAGTTTCTTGAGTGGACCGGGGGTTCAAGCCCTTGACTATTAAATATAATAAATACAGTATTTGTATTGATGACTTATTGTAAACTCTTTTGACTTGGCTGTCGTGCCGGAGTATAAACAGAATTTTTTTTAATAGAACAGTGCAAGAATCCCTTTCACCTCTGCCTGTGGCTACTATTAACCTTTTAGTCTTTGAATCCCCCCCCCAGCTAACAATTTTCCGACCTAGCTAACGCTGCCTCGATAGCGTCAGCAAACACTGTTGCAACTCTTCTGTTTAAGTGTATCCTATCCCTGTAGAAGCAGTCTCTGCTGTTAACAAGCACAGACAGGCTTAGAAAAATTCTATCCCATGAGCCTTGCACATTCTCCCCAGGGCCCGATTGATCGACAATGCTCTCATCATATACTCCTTCCTATGGTGTCTGGGCAGAATTTCAGACACCTGCACCTTTTTTTCAATATTTACCTGTACATGTTAAGTAATTGTGCCATTCTCCTACTCTTAATATCACTGGTGTCAACGTGTACAACAATATCACCTTTTGTGCCCTTAAAAATGATATCTGCTCTACAACGTCATCAACTTTTGCCCTAGGTAGACATACCCTGGTCCTGTTCCGACCTATCCTTTTTGCACAATATATTTCTCGTTTCCCTGAAAATACAGTCACCGATAACAACTAGTTCCTGTGGGACCAGAGCATTCTGCCTTGGAGCATTACCGCTGTGTTGCCTGATGTTCAAGTGCAACCCTGGCATTGATGTGGGCAGCTGAGAGCTTGATGGGCCCCTCAATTTAAATCCTTCGAGAGCATCTACCCTCTTTTTCAAGCTCTCATAAAGGCCCATAACAACGCTGAGTTGGCGCCTGATTTCCTCCCACTCCTTACATCGAGCACACACAAAGACATTAAGCCTGATATGGCATCATTGATAAATTCACAAAACAACAATGGCCCTGCACCGAACCCTGGAGGATTCCACAAATAATATTAGTTCACGAAGAGCAGTGTCCATTTAATATCACTCTCTATCGTCTTCCACTCAACCATCCCTTTATCCATTTTGGCAATTGGCCCTTAATGCGTACTGCTCCAATTTGTATAGCAGTCTTCCATGTGCAACGGTATTAAAACCTTTCCTGAAATCCAAGTACATGTATATGGTATCAAAATTATTTTTTGCATCCAGTTCCTTTGTGATCATATCGTAGTATCCAATCAAATTGTTCAGACAAGACCTCCCCTTAACAAACCCATGCCTCATCTGAACTATTACTGCAGTCTTGTCTAGATAGTTATTTGTTGATTGTTTTAATAGGATTTGAGGATCAGTGACTAATGCCATATTGCTGCGTGTATACTGTGTGTAAATTGCGTGTGTTGTGTGGTCGATTTGCTGTGTGCTGGACGAAAAACCGAGTTTCCGGGAGGGAAAAAACATGCTACCCTTGCCTGAGACCGACTAACACAGCCACGTTATGAAATTGGCCCATAAAAATTCCTCACGTCATGAACGGCGAACTCAGATTTTTCACACCCGGCGTGGGGAGTACGATGATTCTATCAACTGTGTTACCCACGACGGCTTCAGTTTATTAGTTAAAATTAAAGCCCACCACCAAGTAATCGACCGCTCCATCAGCCTGTACCGACCTACATATAGTCACATACAGAGGAGTTTAATGTAGGAGTGCGTGCACACCTACATTCAACTCCTCTGTATGCCGGAAACCCTAATTGAAATCGGCTAATTCGGTCTCGATTGAAGAGGAATTTAGCGAACGTTACGGGAATATCAACATTGGATATTTATGGAGAGGATGAAGGTCTCCTTATCCGACGAGTTCCGGTTACCTTTTTTGTAAGCTAATGGCAGGATCCGGACTCTTCAATGTATCCATTCGGTGAGGTTGGGGAAAAAAAAATTATGAAGTGCGATGCTATAGGGAGTGTTTTCCTAGCATACGTTAGGTCCTCTAATACCAGCAAATCAGTCTGAGTCCCACAGCCGAAAATGAACATCCCTTCCTGGTCAGTTATCCACCTGGTGATGGCTACTTCTAGCATGCAATGTGCCATGTCACAAGGTACAGATCATTTGGCAATAATTTCAGGGGAATGATAGTGACTTTATCATACTTCAATAGTCTGCTTAGTTACCGAATCTCAAATATATTAAGCTTCAATGGGACGAGGTGAATCGAGCCATTCGCTAGAGGAATTCGCTGCCGAATATAAGGGCAACTGTGGATGCGATCGAAACTCATCGAGGTAGCATCCTGGAGCATCCATGCAGTTCAGACTTCAGATATAAAATAAATTTTATACTCCGGGTCGACCACATAAGATCAGAGGACAAGATAAAGATACAAGAACATTGCATTTTATTAGTCACGCGGGCTTGAACCATGGTCAATCAAACCTGACAAAAAATCAAAGTTGACCAATCTACTACATCGGCCATATATATATATATATATAGCAGAGGCACAAGAAGCAGAAATGACACAAGACAGTAATTAGTGGCAAACATTTATTTGACATAATATTAACAATGGAGTACGAGATGGATGCATTTCATGAATCCATCTCGTACTCCATTGTTAATAAAAGGAGGTGCTACTTGCTATTAAGTCAATGTACCTAATGAACTGGCCACTGAGAATATGTATTAAAGTTCTTTTCTATGTCAGAACTTGGTTCCACCATGAGACGCGATGCATGCGTGACATCGACGAGCATGGATTGACGGACACGGTCGATCACACCTGGAGTTTCTTTGACAGTAGCAGCAGTGCAGACGAGTCTCGCCACGAAATCCATTTCCGTCTCCACAGGCGATTCATACACGATAGATTTGAGGGCCCCCCACAGAAAGAAATCAAGGCTCAAGAAATGAGGTGAGCGTGGGGGCCAGGCAACGGGTACATCACGGCCAATCCATCGACGCCCAAAACGCCTTTTTTAATGGTCACGAACACCTTCCATAATGGGCAGGTGCCCCGTCATGTTGAAACCAAATGTTGCGTCTCACATTTGCTGGAACATCGTCAAGTAACCCTGGTAGAACTTGTTCAAGAAAGATCCGATATTTAGCGGAGTTCATGCGGGATGGTAACAGGTATGGGCCGACTAAGCAGTCACCGACCGTACCTGCCCACACATTTATTGCGAAGCGATGTTGTGCCGTATGGGCCCTCTGCTAATCCATACACTAAGTGCGTCTGCCAGCACACAGTTCGTATATCGATGCATGCTCTTCGTGCGGCGACTACTGCTTTAATGAGTAAACCAGAAATTTTCCCTCTCCCGAACTGATGAACAGCGCCGTGTACCGACTTACGGTGACGTTTCCAGTTATGGGTTCCTATGCGATTCACATTTCTTTAGATGTTACCTACCTCCCATAAACGTTTGTACCAATATTTTTAGGACACCCTGTATGTATGGTGGATTTGAGTTCGGTTCTGCATATTCTATAGGCAAGAGTCCAAGATTGGTTTGTTTTAATGGGGATTTACTGGCACAAGGTCAAATTGTGCCTTAAAGACAGGTTCTAAGCATGTATTAAGCAACAAAGCAATTAAGAATTAACGTTATGAGGTGTCAGTAGATTCTGTGTGTATTCTTCAGTCTCTGTCAACTATTAAAGACCGTATAATCCTCGCCTTAGACCGACTAATTTACCCACAATGTTAAAAAAAAAAAAAAAAAAAAAAAAAAAAGCCCATAAAAATTCTTGTCATCGATGGGAATTTGAACTTGTTCCCGAGTTACCATGTATTGCACTACCTCGAATAACTTAGGACTTTTCCACCTGGTACAAGAGGACGGTGATATAACCACTGTGCTATTTGCGATGAGTAGACTTGAAGCTGTTCAGAGGACTAAAGGAGGTACTACTTGCTATTAAGTCAATGTACCTAATCAACTGGCCACTGAGAATATGTATTAAAGTTCTTTTCTATGTCAGAACTTTTTTCCCTCGCTGTGCCCTGATGACAGGATTACTAGAGATCCGGAAACGTGGCCATTTAACTCTGTTTAGCAGGCAATAACAATATACACTTATTGTTATTGCCTGCATAATACATTACGAATTTAAACTTACTCTTGAACATTCAGTGAAATACACCATTCTTTGTTCGTAATAGGTGTTTTTTTTTTTTTTTTTTTTTAAGAGCTTGTTTGTTTGTTATTAGGAGCATTAGCAACTAAGGCCATATTGCTCCGGGATATGCAGTGGTCATTCCCTGACCTTTCCGCATCCTCCGTATTGGTGGCTCACGGGCTCGAACTCCGGTCTAATCAAGAAGCATGTGCTGCGCACTGCTGCTCTTGCTCACTTGGCTACGGAGGCACCGTTCGTAATAGTAAATTGCAATTGAATGGCATCGATTTAATTGTATCTCATATTGTAACTACCTTCACACGAGTTACCACGTATTGCACTAGCTCGAATAAATAACTCTTCACCAATGGAGAAGACTTGTTACTTATTTTCAGCGGATATCACCACCTAGATGGCACCGTTTCAAGGGTTTCAGCCTCTCGTCGATGCCATTCATTGCAATTTAGTATTACGAACAAAGAATGGTGTACTGACAATGTTCAATAGTAAATTTAAATTCGTCATGTATTATGCCTTGTGCATTTGTTTACTTAGTAATTATTACTATTTACACCCTTTGGCATCTCTCATATTGTGGAGTTATATTTCATCACTGGGTTGGCATGGTTGCAACACCAGGGTACCTGCCCACCTAACGACGATAGGCCAAAAAGCCTTGAAACGGTGCCGCCTGGGTGGTGGTATCCGCTGAAAATAAGTAACATGTCCTTTCCATTGGTGAACGTTACTTATTCGATGAAGTGCAATACATGGTAACTCGTTGTGAAGGTATTCACAATGGGGTACAATTAAATCGATGTCATTCATTGCAATTTACTAATACGAACAAAGAATGGTGTATTTCACTGAATGTTCAGTAACTTCTTATTAATGAACTTGGAACTTATTTTGCTTTTAATAAATCAAAATCTTTCCACAATCCTTTATTATTCCATAATTCCATAAAAAGGCTTCTTTGGGACTCAGTTATATGAAGCCTTGACCCTGTCAATTTGGACATTTTTTAGGCGGGTTAGCAAATTTGTTAGCGCCCATTTGGCTTCACCATATCCACATATCTGCATGTAATAACTGGACTCCCTTGGACAGATTTTCATGAAATCTTAATAATGTCCAGCATCCCAAATTTCATTAAAATCTATTCAACGTGTGGAAAATATGGTGAACGTGCAGAAATGTTTTCGGTTCGCACATAGAAAACTGGATCCCCCCCACGTTTTTACTAAACGTATAAATCATGAATTATTACCACTTTCCTACGAATCACAGCAGAAACACGAAATCCACGTTACCTTTCAATTGTTATTAAAATCCAGGAGGAAATAAGTAAAGCACAGTACATAAATGTTAACCGCTTTCTACGATTTCCGGCTATTTTTGCATTAAATCACAGAATACCCACAAAAAAGTGTTGTTTCACTTTTTATGAAATAATCCAGGAGGAAAATAATTACATTGTGAGATGTGCGGCGTAGTGAAAATAATTTTTATATATTAATTATTGAAAAAGATAATCATCTAAGCCCTTTATTAAATAAGTTTACTCCCTATATATCCTTTCCTAAGTATTAAAAGTGAATTATACAATCAATTTAATACCTAATGGCTACTGAGTTTCACGAAACAATATCTGCTATCTTTGAATTGTAATAACAAAAATTTTGACTGTAAACATATCAGATAATTTCGTTTTCCTTTTTATTTAGTATTAATCGTGCGATTTTTTTTGGCGAAAATATGCTTTTAATGGATTTTTTTCGTCTACTTCAAGACTGGACTCTATTTTATGAATTAATTCACATATTCTAAAAGGGTTATATAGGGTATCTCTAGATGTTTTTAAGGTTTATACTCTTTTCTTCACTGTATGTAACATTATAGGAATTCACTGCATACTTTTTCTGAAACCTAAGATTTCAAATCAGTTACGGGCAATCCCAAGTCTACGTGAACTTTCGATAATAAAGTTGGATGGTAGAGACATTTTCATATTTTTGAGATTTTCTCCAACTTGAGTAGCCACATCAAATATTTGTTCCGGCGTCTATATTCGTATATAGTAAAAACTCGGATCATTTGCATTAGCCATTGAAGTTCCAACCAGTATTTGCTGTATATTTGTTGGCTATATTTCAAAAATAATTTGAGGACTCGATACTTAAAAAAAAAAAAAAAAAAAAAACACGGTTTAGTACACAGCTTTCAGTAAATTTTCTGTAGACATGAAACTAGTTAAAAAACAACTTCGTATCATTTGGAGTCTAAAGGTTTACTGTAAAAGAATTAAGTTTTTAAAATTGGACTCAACAGTCTGATATTCAACCATTTTTGAACATCAGTGCATTAAATAAATTTAGAAAGCCATTTGATACACAGATGACAGAAAATGGCTATCATCTGTCTGTGCATTTAGTCCGCCTTCAAAAGATTGGTTGATTATTTCAATTTCATCAAAAGCTGTATTTAACCAGTAATATTGTTTTGGGCCTAATAAAACTTTCTGTAACATGCTAAGGAGAGTTTTATTGCGGTGACAACTTTTTGTAAGGTTAACTTTAGTGACAGCGTGCTGCCATGCATTTTCATGACGTGACTTTGCTATTAAAATAGTTAAATATGTGATTAAGTATAAAACTCCAAATTTGTAGGCGAATTGCGGAGGAAAAGCTTACTGTTACCACTCTACTTGAAGATAAAAATTTCATTTTGTGCCTATTTTCAATAAACTTGAAAATTCGGCACCATCGAGAATTGATACCACTGTTTTTTAAAATTTTTCAGAATTTTAGAGGTACACTTAGTGGTTGAACAGTTTTAGAATGCATTTCAGTGTTTTTGCTGTAGTAGGGTTTTAGGAGCATCAGCGGCTAAGGCCATATTGCTCCGGTTCCTCCCGTCATCCACGAGACTCAAATGAAGTCTTTATCAGTCGGTGTCGGGAAGACGGCGATCCTACAACTGCTACCCACGAGGGCAACATTTCAGTGAATATTAAGCACAAACAACTAAAGTTTGTGCTTAATCTTCCATCTGCAAATATTTTTAATCAATATCGCCTTTTCACTTGTTATTTCCCACGACAGAATAAACTTTGATTTGTAATGAGTCGCACTACTTTCAGCAGATAACTCAGTAAACTGATTTCGTATATTGCAGTGGTAGCTCACACAGAACTTAACGTCTTTGGTTAATCACTAGAGGCACATTTCTGATGAGGGACCAGTTAGTTCTGAAACGAGCTGTCATAGCAGTCTTTTAATGACCAATTAACATTTGGTAAACCATCTGTTTGAAACTAGAGCAATTTCAGGGAAATTTGTCCTGTTATGAGAATTCTCTGACCGAAAAACCGAATGAAGGACAAACTTATTCAATATTTACAAGACATTGCAGGAGGAAACTCCTGCAAGGTCTTATAAATATAGAAATGTTAATCCGAGTGGCAGATTTTAGAGGGTTTACTGTATTCAGCAAAGCAAAATAATTAGTGGCGTAGCCAGGGTGGTTATTCCTAAATGCGCAGTTTTTTAAATATGGTTTCCCCCCAAAAGAATCTCCTTATGCCTTCCCTAATGGAACGATTTTGAACACCCCTGTCGAGATCCTGGCTATGCCACTGAACAAAGATTCATATTAACATATTTATTATTTTAATAAATATATGAAATGTTTTGTTCAGTAAAAATTAATTTAAACCTGCATCATCATTTTCTCATTTGGTTATATAACACACTAAAGTCTTTATGTATTGCGAAACAAAATGAGTGAAATCTCGTGGCACCCATTTCGCTTCTTAAAAAAAAGAAAAAAAAAAAGTGTAGATCGTAATAGATCTTATTTAGTATGTTTAGTGTTATTTAACAAAAAGAAGCCAAGAGACAAAACAGTATTTTATCTGAAGAGGAACCTTTATTTGTGACACTTTACACAAACCATTAACACGTTCGGGGTCCGCGCCCTCCAGTCACATGGCAACGGCCCCCGTACATCTCACAAAAAACCCGTATACTTGTACAACATACACACAAAAAGAAAGTAATATAGCTGAACTGTGAGTATGCTTAAACAGATGTAGCTACAGCAAACTTAAGGAATGCAACGTAGCGTCTTCCTGTGCGTACGTAATGAAGTCTAGACGTACAGACTAGAGTCGGGAAGAACCCATCGACATTGAAGCACCAAATAAAATTTTGTGAGTGTGGCGGAAACAATGTGACAGGAGGTCAATATCCCCTTCTGATTTATACATTGGAGGCAACACTACAAAAAATGTGAGCAAACCACTGTGGACAGGACTATGCGCTTATGCTTCTCAACGAGCACGCCAGAGGAAAGACAAGGGCCGGAACACAAACGAAACGACCGTACAATTTCTGCCCACAACAGAAAGTAACGCAGCGCCATTTTGGGAAAGTGTTTGACAGTTACCTGAGACATGAAAAAATCCTGCGTGATTACAAAGAATTTTATTTTAACGTCAAATACTGTAAAAATTGACTTCTCTCCCTTTATTATCCAACGTATCATAATGCCACGGGCATCTTTGGCATGGCAATGAAACACTAGCCGTTTATAAACCACACTTAGTTATAAATAAACAACGAATACAAATTTAGAGACGCTGCAATCTCGGAAATAGGATTGACAGACACGTCAGCTTCTGCTACAAAAGAATGGCGACATTAAATGTCTGTAGCTACATAGCATTGCAGCTGTATGTCTGTAGTGCTATAGTATAGGTGTATTTTCTGTGCAGCAGGCTAGTGCCTCGGGCCATTATGGAACTCATTTTATCAATAGGAATGGACAATAAAGGGCGATTCTTAATTGCATTAGTGTGCCCAACCTAACACTGAATGTCTTGGGAAGGGACGACAAAAGTCTTTCTCTCTCTCTCGAGGTTATTACATGATCACTCTGTGGATCAAAGAAGGCAGATGAAGAAAATGGGAGGAAAAGGAAAGGGACGGTACGTACTCGAAGAGAACCACAAGTATTAAGGTACCCGCCTGTCAAGTTATAATGTAGGAACTGTTACCGTGAGTTAGGCTCCACGTTGTCGAAAGCCAAGTTAGGGGGCGGGCAGAGGAGGGGGAACTTTTTGTCCTTCTCGGAACTTGCTGAGAGGGAACGTAATGCTAGAATTCGAGCAAAGCGGGTTTTCCAAGAGCCCAAGGGAGTGCGAAGGGTGTGGCAGAACGAGTGAGAAATCTCAACCAATCGCACCAGATCGAGGAACGCCGGTGGCCGCGAAAGCTTGCCGAACTTGGACCAACTGGCTGATTGGTTGTATACCACCCGAAGTCTGTAGTGGGCCTAGGAGGAGGAGGAGGAGGAGGAGGAGGATATATGCTGCTCTTCGTGGTAGATATTCTTGTGGGCCGGAAGGACCCCCCTATTGGCACAGCAACGATTTCGTCATCACTATCCACTAGTTCTGGAAGTCCCTGAGAAAATGACTGGCGAGACAGGATGATACAAATAAGGTTCTCTGAAAAGTGCGCATCCAAAACATCAACTTCTGATGTAACTTCTGAAGTCACCATTTTTCTAAAGAAAAACAACTACCAGCGGGTTCAGAACCCACAATCAAATATTTTGCAACGACCATTGGAGCAAAATACTAAATTCCTAAAAATAAACAGGTAATTTATTAGCATTCAACACCTCACAATTTTAACACTACACAAATTCTACTACTGAAAGTTAAACATTCGTTATTTTGATTCGAAAAATTGCGTAGCAGACCAGGTCATGGAGCTAGCAACTCGTCTGTCACTTACACGCTTGCGCAGTTAAGCGCCAAATAAAAGTGCTTACGCACTACATACTGACATCCACAAGTACAATACATATAACGGGAACACGTAGATACAATAGTAAACCTAGTTTCTGCACAACAGAAAAACCACATTTAAAAACCACGGTTCAAAGGTTAACGTACGGCAGGAACATGAGAATTTTTGATTGCAAGAAATCTTTGGTGAAGTAATCGCCTCGCCCTGGCTATAGAAGAATGAAGTTTGGTAGTGTCATTTACAATTATGGACAACCGGTAAAAATATTTAACTTGGATGTAGGAGAATAATTTTACAGCGGCAGTTATGGTATATATTTACTTAATTTAGTCTGAAAAATCGTAGGAGGCAATTTCAACTATTATTAATTTAAAAAAAAAGAAAAAATAATAAATAAATATTTGACTATTACTACAATAAATATTTTACTGGAAATGAAACCCAAATATTAGTTTATTTTTTAAAAATAAGTTGAGGTAAATATTTATACAACTGTAACTCTCGCACCCGAGATACGCCAATCTAATTGGGCCAGCTGACTTTCAGAAAGCCAGTTTATATAAGTACATTCAGATCTGTTTTGAGATTAACCATTTGATTTAATTAAAAATATTTATTTTATTTCTAACTGATAATTTACACCACAAACAGGTTCAGAATTAAATTGAAAAAAGGGGACAATCCAAACGAGCATTGCATGTACTACAAAAGGATGTTTCCACCTTCATCCAAGTTAATTATGCAAAAAGAAATCACCGTCGAAATATTTAAATTTTTTGAGATTTTGAGAGAATTATTAACATTCCATTCTAAGGAGGAAAGACAAAAAGCCCCTTTAAAACTGGTTATTTCCAAAGCTCATTTGACGTAAGCAAAGATTTTTATTATAAATTGCAAGTTAAAAAAAAAAAAAAGGAAAGAAGAAAAAATCTGAAGTGAAAAATAAGAAATACAAAACGCTGCATGTGTATGAAGCTCTGCGCGTGCGGCTACCGCAAAACCCTGCTGCCAGGCCGAAGACGGCAGTACTGCTGTAGTAAGTGCACCTGAGTCCAACCTCCTGGCTAGTGGAAACTACCGCCGTCTCCGCACACAAGGATGCCATGCGGCCGCACACGGGAGCCATGTTGGAGAATAAAAACGTGACACAAGTCAAATTGCAAATCGACCACAGCATATGAATTGCGCCAAATTTCGCTTGTTCTCCCTACACTTCGAGTACCAAGGGCGATTCGCGACCAAAACAAGAGCGGACAAAGTTACTGAATCTGGAGACACCGACCTAAACCGTTAGACGGTTGTGAAGATATCTATTTGGTAAATCCTGAGGATGTGGTTTCAAGTTTTTTCTTTTTTCTTTTTTGAGGGAAGGGGGAAAGAAGGGGGTACGATTAAAGAAGGCCTAGAGGCCCAGTTATCTGCTGGCTTTGTACGTAGTCAGGCGCCTATATTTCCAGGCAACTTTGAGCAGAGAAAACATTTAGAGATCAGTGAACTGTTGAGTTTTAACTCCAGAATTGCAACCCTGACCATGCCAACAGAAAGACCAGGCGTTCTCACTGTATGGAATGCTGAGAAGACTTTGATAATATTATATATTAAGTACATGAAATCACAATAAAATGTGTAAATTAGCTCTATGAGCTTAACATGCTTTAACCAACAGAAGTCTACAGTTTACAAATACAAATTCTCTCTATCCTACATTTTGTTTGATTAAGGGTCATTAGTAAAGCTTTTTTCTTTTCTTTTTTTTTTTTTTTTAAAGATTTAAACACTTGATTTTAGTGTGAAACATTCGATTTTTACCATTCAATGCAATGGCAAATTCTATTATGATATTGATACTTGACAAATGTCACATTTCAAAGAATGATGTCAAGATTACATTTAAGTTCACAGACTGTGGCACATTGGAAAAATGACAAAAAAGTAACATTAATAAACTAATACACAAAATATGCACAATAAAACATACTGGATATAAAGGATACTGTGGTAACTTTGCAGTATAGTCAAGTCTGTACTACCTTTCATTCTCAGTAAAAAGAAAAAATACTTTCACAGTAGCATAAGATACCTCACAGTTGTGATCACATTTTGATCCACAGATTAACATTGTACTAAAAATATAAGTATCAAAGTTGAAATAAAAATTCTGAAATCACAAAAATTAACAAACCGAGGTAGTATTGTTGTATATAAGCAATACTCCATAATTTTCCTTTTTTTTTTTCTCCAGAATAGTCTTCTAAAAGGAAGATAGTTATATGGGCTCAAGATTAATGGGCCATCATTTTGTCAAAAAAATAACTGATGCATATTTATTTAATTACACCTGAATGGAAAAATTTATGCACCACCTTTGTCACACGACACAAGACACACAAAAAACACACAAAAATTCCTTTATCAAGCAATTGATTATATGAAACAAAAGAAATGCATTAAAAAATTCTTACTAAATTAGTCTTACTTAAGATCTTGTCATAAGAAAATGGATATATTTCTTTAAAGCTCATTTATTCTTGTTTCTTGCCTTAGCAAGATTCATTTAAATAGTGCAATTAAGTCTAGATGATCAAGGTCGATCATGCATAATAATAGCTTCTTTTATTTCCTAATTTTCCGATTGGTTTTTCATTACAAACAAATAACAGGCTTCCTGAAACTTTAATGGGACAGTAGAGAACTTTGATTATGCTCAAAACATAATTCATTTGAGTGTTACACACTATAATGAAATACTTTGATAGCAAAATGGGCAGTTTCAAAACTGGTAACTGTAGCAGCTCTAAGCACAGATTCGGTGGGTTGTTCATCGGTCACGTATGCCGTAAACCAAAATGCAAGTGTTATATTCTCATTAGAAACATGCAGTGTTGGTATGCCGTAAACCAAAATGCAAGTGTTATATTCTCATTAGAAACATGCAGTGTCGGCAAATTCAACTGAAAGCTAAAACTAGAAAATACTAGTTATATATGGTAACAATAACCACATTGTTTAAATTAGAAAATAACCAAACTTAACTGATACATTGGTTAGGTTATTTATAATAGATAAATTTTTGCAAATAATGTTTACTAAGAATATAACTGCTTTGCTCAATATGAATATATGAGACATTACTACAAAATTATAATGGGGGATTGAATTTCTAGTATGGAACAATTTTGTCGCCAACATACAGACACCTGAATATAATTAAGGATAAAATTAGAAAATAATGTAAATGTGAAAACCTCAAATGTCTATAGAGGCTGTCAATCTCTTGTCTGCTCAGAAACAGTCATGTACAGCAATGAGGATAAAGTTTGTCATTTATTCTCATCTTGAG
Organism: Mastigoproctus giganteus; assembly: GCF_048544385.1. NCBI lineage: Eukaryota > Metazoa > Arthropoda > Arachnida > Uropygi > Thelyphonidae > Mastigoproctus > Mastigoproctus giganteus. The sequence continues at coordinate 12,730,647 of NC_143584.1, forward strand.
CTGGCAAGAGACCACCTCAGTAAGCATCAGGCTTTTTAAGCTTTCAATATTTCCTGATTTTTGTCCTGCATATATTTTCATGCTATTTTAAATGTGATAAAATCATTCCATACTAGAGCTGCTATGCAACCTAGCATACATTACAAATTATTTAATAATTAAAGTTCCATTAATTATTTCTATATGTTACTGAAGAAATAATGTAACTAGTCGCATTACTGCGAAAATATATTGTGCAACTGTCAATATTACTAATGAAAATGTACCACTATTTGATTGACTGCATACTTGACCAATGAACAACTCACAAAGTTTATGATAGTAGTGGCTGCCAGTTACCAATGATAAAAAATGTTTCCAGAAACTCAGCAATATAAGGTTACAGATTTTGATTTCCACTTGAATAACCACACCTAATCTATAACCAAAGATTAAAGAGTAGATACAATTCTAAGTTTGGTCTAACCAAAGTCGAACTATATCTTGCAACAGAAGAGTCCCAAAGCAGATTACGTCCTCCGAGAGTACACATTTCATAAATCCACTGTATTTATGAAAATTGCAGAAGTATACAGTTGTACAGTTATTTTATTTCACAGTGATACTCTTTTACATCAACAAAATGAAGATTCATAGCAGTCTCAGAACCACCAATTACAAGTTGATGTAACTTGACTGATTTTAGCATAATTAATATGCTAGGAAGTTGTCTTATCGAGGATTCATTTCAAGATCCTTTGTCTACTGGCTACACGATGACTTATTACACAAAATGGTTTGTATAACTGAACACAGTAAAATTATGCTTTTGAAATGGTGAATGACCATTCATCAATTTAAAGGCCTAAAATGAATACACAACCATAATTAGCTCCAGAAAAAGTAACTGTATAAAAATTAAAATGTCCATTTTATTTTGACAAGACAATATATTTTGGCATACACAATTTAGAAATGTAATTTTTTTTTTTTAATAGTCATACACAACATGTACACAGATAAACAATGTTTTATTTCCATTTTATGGAGAATCCATGAAAAATGCTAGGAAGAAAAACTAGCTGCAGTAATTGATGTCTGCATTTTGTCTCTCAGTATTAAAAATATAAACAGTAGTTATCCAGAAAGGTTGATAATATATCTATACAAGTGACAAAGAAATAACTTCTTTAAATCTAATTTCAATAGATGAAAAACAAATGTAAACAACTTTAAATTCAACATTTCATTATTGCACTATTTATCACAAAAATTTTGAAATTTATTTAGTTTTATATAAGACAAAAAACTGACTGCTTAATTATGTGCAAATAAAATACACAAATCGTTCATTTTAAAGTAAAAAACAGCAACATTAAATTCTGTTTTCAAGGTCAAACATCCAAGATGTACACACTTTTGACACTCAAATATTACTAATGCGCACACACACACACACACAAAGGGGACAAACAAAGAACATTTAAATATGGAATGTAATTCCTTCTAAGGTCCATTAACTTTGAGCCCATGTTTCTTCCACCACCTCCTAGCAGAAGTGTCATATGCTGAGGTAGGTTGGTAAGCGGCACCACAACAGTGGCATCCAACTGAGGTAGTGAACCTCTTATCACAACAAGTTGCGTCAAAAAAACAAAAAATGCTATTAGCTTCCCTTACAACACATACACCATTGACAACTACCTTCATAGGTTTGCAGGAACTCTGATAGTTAAAAACAATTAAAAAAAAAACTATGCGGAGGTTTTAACTTGGTTAACCCTAACACTTATCAGTGTTAACAAAATGCACTCAATTACATATCCCTGAGCTAACTTTTTTTGTCTTTTTTGTCTTTTTTTTTTTTTTTTTTTGCTACAATGATAAAGTGTACTGATATTGCCTTTGGCAAATTAGGTACTATTTGGAACATGATAACCTGAGAGGATGGTAGAGTCAAAATACCTGGACCCGGTTGTTCCCAAAGTCTACAACAAGGATTAATCCATCAGGTGAGAGGCAAACTCCTGATGGGCGATCCATCTGTCCTGGTCCGCTCCCATTTCCACCAAACTTGTAAAGAAAGTTTCCATTTGGGTGGAATACCTGGATGCGATGGTTTCTTGAATCAGCAACAATGATATAACCCTCAGGATCTACAGCAACCCCTTGTGGACGCAGAAACTGGCCATTATTGGATCCTTCAGAACCTAGGAAACGAGCTGATTGAAAGTCTGGTTTAATTACTAGGATACGATGGTTGTTGAAGTCGGTGACAACCATGTGACCTTCAGGAGTGAATGCAACACCACGTGGTGAATCAAAGTGTTTCCACAGCGACCCTTCAAAGCCATATTTATTTATGAAAGTTCCATCTGGTCGAAAGAATTGAATTCGATGATTTCTTGTATCAGACACGAGGATTTGATCCTGAGTGTTTACTGCAACATCCCACGGATAATTGAACTGTCCATTCTTTGAACCTTTTTCACCAAATTTTAGAAGGAATGTTCCCTCAAATGTGAAAATCTGTATTCTGTGATTGTCTTTGTCTGCTACAATGATTCGCCCATGAGAATCTGCTGCTACACCTGCAGGTCTGTCAAACTGACCAGGTCGAGAACCAGCAGATCCAAACTTGTGTCTAAAAGTACCATCAGGATTAAAAATCTGAATTCTGTTGTTGCTACGATCGGCAACTATAATATGCCCATCTCTATCTGTGGATACTCCCCATGGTCTACAGAGTTGACCATCCCCTTCTCCTTCACCCCCAAATGAAAAAAGCATCTGTCCTACAACATTATAATTTCTACCTGAACGTACCATAACAGTAAATGGACTTTGGTGAATATGCATACCTCGCATCATTATGGAAATCACATGCTGTCCTTCTGCAATTGGTCTATAATTGACTAAATATGTACCATTCTGACGATCAATAACATCACCATGATAGAGCTTACCATCTGGACTTTGAATGACAGCATGTATAGGGTCACCACCTACTAACTGTTGCTCACCCAAATGGTCTTTAGCCTGCACAGTAAATGTTGCTTGGCGACCACAAAGAGCATGCTTAAGTCCATCACCAAAGGCAACACTATGTAATGCAAATCCATTACTGCTGATAAACCCCAATGTGCTAATAGCACTTAGCAATGCACTATCTGGCTGTGTAAATAGGATGTTGTCATCTTCGTGTGGTTGCAACTGGCCTCGATATTGTCTAAATTCAGTCATCTGTGCAACAGCTTTATCTTTCACCTTTAAAATATCCACATCAGTCCCACTATCCAGTATCTGCTCAATATATTCCACCATCTGAGTTATCTTAGTCAGTGCTGCTCTGAAGTCATCCATTTGCAAACGCAGTGCATGTTCTTTAACCTGGCGGATCTTTTCCACACGTCGCAGCAGCTCTCTTTCTCGTTCTTCTATTGCATTAATATGTTTACGCGTAGTAGCTCTAACCTCTGCTGCAACATTTTGAGCTTTCATCTCTACCAGGTCACTCATTCGCTTATTGGCCTCCATGCCCTCTTGGATAACTCTCATGCCAGCTCTAGCATCTCGAAGTATCTTTTCTGCAACGCTTCTCGAATCTTGAACGGCATCCTGTAGATATGCAACAGCATGATCTCTGTGCTCTGTCATTGTGCATTCCCGGCATAAAGCTTTGTTACATGTTTCACAAAATACACTTAACACCTCGTTCTTATGCACCTCACAATAATTTAGGGTTTTTCCTGGCATTACTGGCAGGACTCTGACTGGTGTTCCAGTTTTCTCTGCATTTTGATTTAAGAATGTTAAATAGGAGTGTTGTCTCGTTACACGAACACGCTGATGTGCACGAACACAGTTGTCACATAGAGCATCTGTACAAGCACTACATTTTGCAACAGCCACTGTTCCTTCATTACAGGATGTACACATCGCCAATTCTGGCTTTTCTTCCAAATTATTTTCATAATCCTCTTGTACTACGTCAAGTATATTACTAAGAAAGAATGTTGGCTGCAATGCATCAGATTCGTCTGCTATGAAAACCTCATGGCAACAAGTTGGGCATTTTACATGACCTGGTAGAGAATTAATATTATCTTCACCAACCTGATCCAGACACTCCTTGCAAAATGTATGATAACATGATAAAATTTGTGGTTCGTCCGTGCGCTCAAGGCAAAGTGAACACACTAGGGAAGATTCGTTTTGCAAATCGGCAAATGCTGACGCCATCGATGCCACTACACTCAGCATTGATACGATAACTTGAGTTAATTAGGCTTAACGTAAGGAATGATCCTCAAAGGTATTTCAAAAATATAGATTACAAAAAGTTCAACTTTAGGATATAGAATGATTCAACGGACAGGTTAATGAGCATAGTACCTGCGTTTACATATTGTCAACAGAGAGGTATTCAGGTTTATCGCTCCACTTTCTGAATGTCGCGCAGACGTACTTAACTAAGCCTTTTCTTAGCACGTAAACTGGTAAGAGTGTCAATTTAGGCCTAAATCTTGCAGACTTTGGCTTGAGGAACTAGGTTATATTTTGATAACTTAACCCGTATTTCGTTAGCACTTGACCTGAGAGATACTTACTGTCTACGACGGCAATAATACATTTTCTCCATAAATATACATGTCACAAAACTGGAAAACTGCAAGCAAACGTTACCACTAACTGAATGACCACTCTACCACGTCCAACATGGAGCATCTCTCTCCTCACTCACTACTGCAGCGCCACTACCTCTCCAAAAAAAAAAAAAAAAAAAAAAGGTGGGGTTACCGGTGCTGTCAATCAATACGACGACCAATCAAAATTTACGCATATTACGGAACTGACGCCCGTCGCAAAGCGGCTGATAAATATTTAAATCAGAGTTGCCGTGAAACGCGGTTATATATTTTTGAAAAAGTTCTCGCGTGGAGAAACACAAACTGTGTTATATAGAAAAATAACCATTTCAGAAGGCATCGATATTCAAGTGTAATTTGGTGATCTCATTTTTATCGAAAGCTATGTTTATTTATTGAGAGAGAGATAAAAAAAAAAAAAAAAAAAAAAAAAGGCTAGCTTGGATGTATTTGAATGCCAGTTTGTATATGATGAAAGTCATTTGGGTAATGATAAATAGTGCAGGAAGAGTAGAAATATGACATTATGCTGAGGGACAGACTCTACGGGGAAAATTAAATATTTAATTATGCGCATATTAGAATGCCTGGGTATTTCGGATAAGCGATTTTTCCAAGGTTTTTAATTGCAAGTGTGTCTATCTAGTGTATCCTATGATTCAAAAACTGTACTGGTTTACATAAATCTATGCTGCCGAGATGGTTGTGGTTTGCTACCGCCCCTACTTTTTAAGTCCAACAAAGTTAAGTTAAATTAGTAAAGTGTTAATTGTTTAGTTATGCCAAACTTTAAAATTATTTACTTTTAGTTAAAAACTATTCTGAGAAAAAGGTAACTTATTTCACAGAAAGTAACTGTTTCAAGTTATTTTTGTTTGTTTGTTTTTAATCTTACGCCATACAAGGACTTTTATAACAAAAGCCTCGTGCTACGAGAGCTGTAGAACATAATTGTACATTGTACATAACGTACAATTATGTACAAGTGCAGTTTTTATAACGAGAAGTGCAATTACATCCACCCTTAGATGTCGTCGTCAAACTTTGCATTCCACATCTAAGCCTTTGTCATGTAAGCATTGATTTGCACCCATCACCAATCTGGTTCCCCTTCTTTGAATTCTTTCCAGAAGTGTTATGCATTTTTTAGGTGTGTTCTCAAGACTTTAATATAATGTTCCAAATTCGGTCTGACCCATCATCTTTAACAGAGGAAAAATTACTCATTCTTCCTACTAGCAAAGACCCTATAAATCATAGACAGAGCACTATGAGCCTTCCTGGCTACACTGCATGGAAAATTTCATATCACACTGAATTTAACGCTATTTTTTTTTTTTTTTTTTTTTTTTTTTTTTTTACCTTGAACCATTTTTAGCTCCTAAACCTTAGTGACTCCAAGAATTCTGTTCCTGAAATGCACGGCCACATCTAGAAGCATTAAACTTTAATTGCCATTTTTCTGACCATATATGCAACCGATCCAATTCTTTTTGAAGCTATACGGCCTGGTTCGAATTGTCAACCATCGTTCCCACCTACAATTCTTCAGCAAACTCTGATAGCTTTCCTTGAATACCTTCGTCAATATCATTTATGAAAATTAGAAATGGGGAACTCAACACCTAGCCATGAGGAATCCCACTTATTACCCTGGCACAACCTGAAAATTGACCACTTATGATGACCCTCTGTCTCCTATGTTATAGCCAACTTGTGATTCGGCGTAGGCTCTTACCAGGAATTCCAACTTCCTCCACTTTATGTAGCTGCGCCTTCCGAGAAACAAACAGTATCAAAAGCTTTATTAAAGAAGATATACAGTACAATGTCAAAATTGTTACCTTCAGCGAACTGTTTAATGCCTACAGCATCACAATTTACCAGACTGGTCAGGCTTAACCTCCGCTTAAAGAAAATACATTCTGGCAGGAATCTATTTAATATATCATTCTTGTCGAGACAGTCCTGAATCTCATCCATAACCATAGATCCATGATCTTTCCTATCACAGAAGTCAAACTCACCGTCCTGTAATTATCCAGCTCCACTTTTAGTATGACAGATATTAGAACTTCTCCAGTCTCCCCATAGGGATCTGCCCGGAGTCAAATGACGCTTCATTAACATTTTCAACGGTTTGATGCAGTCTTTTATAACTAAATATATACTGTACATCTTCCACTGGAGATTTTCTCTTTAGTAGATTTTCTTCTCAGTAGATTTTTTCTCCTCAGTAGGTTTTTCTCTAATCTCATGATATCACTTATTTTACAGCAATCTGACTCAATTCCCCAGAGATTCGAGCTTGCTTACTGTAAATGTCATTGAGAAGTCTGTGTAACTCACCTGCCATTTCTGCTGAGCTTTCTACAGCTCTTCCATTACAACCACTTAAAGGACCTGTTTGATTTATTCTCTTCTTTTTGTATTCACATGTGAAAACCCCCTATACCTGTTCTTAGCTCTCTTTCCTATTGTTTTTCAGTAATCATCTTTCATCGTTCCTTTTCATAGAAACCGTCGTACCTTTTTCTGCGGTTTTGCAACATATCCTCTTAGACTGCTCGTACAAATCAGAATTATATGATTGTCTTACTGTCTCAACTTTACTTCTTTTACTCAATTTAACTCAACCTCGCCTTTAATCCATTTTGGTATCTTACGTTTATAGAACTTGACCAGTGGTACGAATACGTTTGTGGCTTCGAAGATAAACGCTTGAATATTTCCCATAGCATATTTATACCCGACAGCATACAATAATCTCTCCAGTTAATCGAGCCAAGAAATATTTCATTGCATAATAGTCCCTTCTCTTGAAATTGAAGCTGTTGTTTTTACCTTTGACCACATAGGTTTCTTTAGTTCAACCTATTTTATTGTATTATAGTCACTGCTTGCTATTGGTTCCCCCACTGTCAGCTTTTGATACAGTTAGATTTCGTAGTGAGAACCAGCTCGAAGATATTAGAGCTCCTTGCACTCTCTCTCTCTCTCTCTCTCTCTCTCTCTCTCTCTCTCTCTCTCTCTCTCTCTCTCGGACATGATAAAGCAGAAACATTCAATTTGTTCAAAAAACTGTTGCCATATAGTGATTTCCCAGTCCAGTCAATAATATGTAGGTTGCAGCCTCCCATAATGAGACAATCACCCATTCAGTCTGTCTAAAGAGATTTTTGTCATGCCCCTCAGAGTTATTTGGCCTGCAACATACCGCACTACCATCTTCCCTTTATTGCAAGTCATTTCACACCACACTGACTCAATATCCGCGTTACCTTAATCTGACTCAGAGAACAGTATTGATACCTTCAGGCAGTTTTTGATCGGAGCATCACCCCTCCTCCCTTCCTATCTCTCCTGAACACACAATATTCGCCGAAATGAAATTCTTCATTCATACCTTTGAGTGGCACCATATGTCAGTAAGCCCAATTACACGAGCATTAGGTGACTTGACCGAAAGCTCAAATTCATTTAATTTTTATTCATTTATAGACAAATTAAGTTTTTACTTTATTGCTTTTGACTATCCTTATAATTACCAAAAAACTGTTTTTCAATGCGGTCTTAGATTGCTGGTGGAATTTCCTTCTATAGTAGTTTCTCTTTTAACTTCCGATTTAACTGTTGACTTTGTACTATTACTCCTCATGCCTGGTTAAAACGCAGCAGATTATATAGGTACCTGTACCTTTCTTGGCCAAAATATAGTCAATTTATGAAACCCATATTTTTGCGATGATAAAATAATTTATTCTTTAAAGTCATTTTGAATACAATGGCGCCATATTTTATAGTCAGTAATGATATCAAAGTGACATCACACACGTTTGTAATTGGCCGGTGATAACGAACGATAATGGTTATTTCCTGAATTAACTACCTTATGGGTAGTTAATTTAGGAAATTCTTTAACGAAAAAAATATCAGAAGTTTTTTCTGTGTGAAAATAAATAACCTGTGTAAACAGAGAAACCTGCTTTATATATTGATTAGAACAGGGATGGCCCTACAGTTCACGGGGGCCTGGTGCGAAAATTAATACCAGTGAAAAGTTTTTCCGTTAGCAAAACAGACAAATTGATAATCACGCAATTTACAAACGAAATATATTGACTTCTTCTCATAGCTTTAGATGCTTTGGCATAAAAAACAAAACATTAACAACCCAACAAATATATAAAATTGACTCGATTAAATGACGGTAATTTTAAATCACTGATTAGAAAGAGGTCAGTGCCACCACCCAGGACATTGAGGGCCATTTAGCCTTGAGCCCAAGCCGCAGGGGACTTCAAGGAACAGTTTTCAAAATATATTTTCCTTTGCATAGAAAACGGCTAAAAAAAAAAAAACATTTGTTAAATAGAAAATAATAGTTTTGTGTCCTATTAATAATAATAATAATAATGAAAAATGAAAATAATAATAGTTGAATAGTTTTGTGTCCATTTTCATGTCACTTTGATTTTTCTTTTCTTTTTTTTTTTTTTGTTTTTTTTTATTATGGCTGTGGGTCTCAAAAGTTGGATGTGGTCAGGACTCTGGACAGCTGGGGGGCAATGGTACCGTCTCACACTTCTGTGTATGGTACATTGGCTGGTGGTTGGGTGGTTGGCTGATTGTTGATTCCTTGTTGCGTCGACTGCTTTGGTCACAGTGTGCCAATTCATAAGGTGTAATAGTTCGTATGGTATTTATTTTTTTCTTCTCGCGGTTGATACAGTTGATATTATCACTGGCTTCCCCTCACCAGCTGGAAATCACCTGTGTTCGAATCCCGTCGATGACATGAGGAATTTTTATGGGCCTTACAACGTGGCTGAGTTAATCAATTTCAAGCGAAGGTTGCATAGTTTTATCTCTCGGAAAGTCTGGTTTTTCGTCCAGTAAACAGAAAATCGACCACAGAACACACGCAATTTACAGACAGTATACACTAAGCAATATGACCTTAGTCGCTGATGCTCCTAAAACCTTACAACTCCGGTATGAGGGAATTGCAGAACCTAACATTCGACATTTAACTCATTTGTACCTAAAAATTAGTTTATCACGCTTCTGTTTGAGGTCAAAAGTCTCAACATTTTTCCTGTTGCTTTGACTCTTAACAACCATATCCTTATCTGATAGCCCTTGACCATTGTGGTCGCAGGGTAAAGGTTTACTCATTTCCTGTCTCGTTTTATTGACGCTCGCGATATTTAAAGTTCTTGATGAACATATTCACTAGAAAATTTTCAACTGATTCATCCATTACATAACTTCGTAATGAATCCAAGTTTATTCCAGAGATGGCAGAAAGTTTTTATTATTATTTAAATTCTTTCAAAAAAATTCCAGAACTAATTATATTAATATTTGAACTTAAATACTCCAGGACGACCAAACGGTCAGAGGAGTTCACAAGATAGACAGAAATACAAGAAGAAATATGGTGCTTTGTTCAGCACCATATTTAGCAGTCACGGCCTTGAACCCCGGTCACTCAAGGCACGTGTACTGATGCACCCACGTGCCTGACCACTCGGCTACTGTGGCTGTCTTAATTCTATTAATATATGAACATATGTTAACTGACCGATTAATTATTTATTAAATATTTTCTTAAATAAAGGAAATTCTATGGGCCGTGGTTGTTGTAGGGGTTTAAGCGCATCAGCAACCCTTAGTAAATTGCGTGTTCTGTGGTGATTTTCTATTTTCTGGATAAAAAATCCGTATTTCTGGGAGAGTAAACCAGGCTACCTCGCCTGAGACCGATTAACTCAGCCACGTTGTGAAAAAGATCCATAGAAATTCCTAGCATCGTTTACGGGATTCGAACTCAGGTCTTTTTCACCCGCTGTGGGAGGAAGGACCGCGCTTATATGCGCTCTGCTAATCGCGAGGGCATGTCGATAGTGGTCGATATTCAAAATGGTGTGGCTATTTATGCAGAGCAGATTTGTGTAACTGAAAAGCAAAATGTTGTGTACTGTCATCAACAAAACTGTGGATAAAAGATCAGAACCGTGGCGAAATCCAACATTAGTGTTCCAAGTAGAAGAGAGAGAACCATCTACCGTCATATACAAGAAGTGATTAGAGCGGAAAGCGACTGTCCAACTGCAAAAATCAGAAGGCAGAATATAAGATGGAAGTTTGCTTATACGATCTTATGCCAAACCTGAACGAAAAATGTAAGAAATGTCGAGAGCAACTGCTTGAATTTCTTCACACCTTTTGATTCCTCACGTCATCGACGGGAGGAATTTTTATGGGCCCTTTTCTTTTATGAACCCAGGTGTTTTCCATCCGGTGTGGGAAGAACAGCGATTCTATCAACTGTGCTACCCACGAGGGCCATACAAGTTGGAATATGTTCCCATGCGGGTAAGATTCTAAGATGGATCGCATGGTCTTTGCAGTGCAGGAAGTTGAAGTTTATGATTAATGGTTACTTTTCAGATGAGTCCAATATTAGAAATGAGATCCCCGAGGATCTATTCTGGAACCATTGTTGTTTCTGATTTTCAAAAATAATATTGACAAAGGGTTGGAGGGCGTGATGTCAAAATTTGCAGATGGTGTAATCGGGAAAGTGTGGTTAATCATCAGCAACAAGCTGGGCTCCTTCTGGATGACTTGAATGATGAAAGGTGGTCAGCCAAGTTTTAGTGTAGCAAAATACAGGCCAGGGTCTTAAAGTGTAAAAGTAACAAAAACATCAACAAATAAGACTAAAATTGTTGCATTTAGCTTTAATAATAAGATTATGTATTCATCCTTCTCTTAATATAAATGGTTAAGAATAAGTATTCAATTTTATATTATCACAATATATAATTCTAAATATTCACATTTATTATAATATTTATATTATATGTACATGCATATATGTATTTTTTTGTTTAGAAAATCTGATTTCTTTTTGTTAAAGTACATGATGAAAATGCAGTCGGTGCTAGATGAAATTCGATGGCAAAGCAGCGTTGCTCGTTTGCGTTTACCCTTTACCACATGCTGCTCTTTTTTAACCAGATTCCAAGAAATAAGTTCGTGCTAAGTGTTTTGGGTTAGCAGCCCTAAACACCGGGCATGTGGCACTTCTCGTGAAGTCGCAGCTTCCAGCTGTTTGCATCCTTAATGCGTTCTGTTAGATCCTTTGTGTCCGTTCTCCTATTGCCAACAGTTGGGCCTGGTTAACCACTTCCGTTTCTAAAAACCCATTTCTCTTTCTAACCTGCCTTCAGGGCCGCTTTGTCACTGTGCTCACAGTTGGCAACGATAAGTGGTCAGGCATATCCAGCTGGAAAGCGAGGGTTGGTTGATTAGGACATTACTATTGTGACTATTTTGGTATTTGATATTCTCTCTATTTGTTGTGCGTATAAGAAATTCTTTAATCGTGTGATTGTCCTCTCAGATATGCTTACTCAGTTACATTTTCATAATACTATCTAAGAATCAAAGGTGTATACCTCAAGGACTGCCATGCTTACCTTCATAAAGTGGCCTTGTCTGCCGTAGTGGGCAAAAAAAACTTCTGAATACAGCAGGCAAGGTATAGTTATAAATATCCGCTTGGGATTTACTATAATAAGTTTTCCCTGAATGATAACGATTATATTTATTAATTTTCTAATAAGTGTAAGTTTTGTTCACTCTCGGTTAGTTTGTAAGTGGACGTAGAAGAAGCACCAAGACACTAAACAAACTATTTAGTGTCTTGAGAGCCAGACACTCTCAAGAAAACCATACCACGAAACGTATATTTTGTATACACTCCTTAGGAAGTAAAATACACACTGCTGTGCAAAACTTAAGGACCAACACTATTTCTAAAGGTTACAACCACAAAATCCTTACTTAAGGTACTCTTTACTGATGAGATTGTGGACGTCAGCTAATCTGGTGAGAGGTTGGTACACGGTATCACCCTGCAAACATCACTGAAAGGGATTGATATGGCGGTCGAGGTGTTCTCGTCTGGGGAGGCGTTACCTTGGATGGACATACACAACTCCTGATACTGTAAGGCGGTACTGTAACCGGTGCACGCTACTGTACTGAGGTAATCATTCCCCATGTGCGTCTGTTCCAAGGTGCCATTGGCCGAGTTCATGTTTATGGATGATAACGCCATACCTCATCGCACTGCAGCTGTTGATATGCTTTTGGAAAGTGGGTATATTGTTCTTATGGATTGGCCTGCCCGTTCAACCGATCTAAATCCCATCAAACACATATGGGACGCTCTGGGGAGACGCCTAGCGGCACGTCCACACCCACCAGAAAATGTTCACCAGCTGAAGATGGCGCTGACAGAGGAATGGACGATGCTTATTTACCTAGTACAATGCAGAACTTATCAACAACATTGTTCTAAGTATGGACAGGAGGTGCATCGACATTAGGGGTGGCCATATCTCCTACTGAGGACCACCTCTTCGCTTTGTTCCATCTTTGGCAATGACGCATCTGTATCATGGCAGCCAGTGCTATGTTGCCATTTTTGAATCAAGTACCTCTGTACGGTTTTGTTTCCGTTGTTGTTTCCTTCATCATTTCTGTATCTCAAGTATTTTCCTTTGGCATGCTTTTCCCATATCCAGGCCACTCCTATGAGAAGCTATAGGTGAAAAACTGACTGGTCCTTAAATTTTGCACTATTTTGGATTGTCGTTGTAGTAGAGTTTTAGGAGCATCAGTGACCATGGTCACTTTGCTCCGTATATACTACTGTATGTACAAATTGCGTGTTCTGTAGTAGATTTTTTTCTGTTTGCTGGAAGAAAATCCATGCTACCCTCGCGCCTGAGACCGACTAACTCAGCTACGTTGTGAAAAAGGCCCGTAAAAATTCATCACGTCATCGACTGGACTCGAACTCAGATCATTTTCACCCGGTGTGTGGAGGCGAGCGATTGTACCAACTGTGCTAGGACCTATTGCACGTATAGCTGCTTATTTACCTAGTACAATGCCGACTACCCTAATCACATTCTTGATTATGGATTTATCAGGTGTCGCTTTTAAGTCGCATCTCACCTCCCTCCCCCCCCTGCACTAGTGCAGGGGGGGAGGGAGGTCCTGTATCCTGTATCCTTATCCTGTATCCCTAGTGTCCTGTATCCTTATGCTGAGCAGCAATTTCTGAATAAGAACCACTCTTCTAGATCAGCGAAACTTAACCTTTCCGACCCTATAGGACACCTTTCAAACGAAAAAAAGACCCGAATTTCCAATATTTTTTGCACCTTTTGATTTTTATTAAAATAATAGAAATAATCTTCATTAATTCATTATTTTGGAAGTATGAAGACATTAATTGACCAAAGCAACATGTTTATTGTCAAAATGATTGAAAGGCGCCTTCTATTAAAAAAAAAAAAAAAATCCGCCTACTGCTCTGTGATCATTTCAAGGACTGCTTGTTGAGTGCCCACACTCCACTGATACGCAGACCCCAGGCTAAAAGCTGGTTTTGCCGTAACCGACTGACTCGGTCAACGGGTACAAATATCATGAACTCGGGTCCTCTTAAATTTAAAAATTAATCTCCGTTATAAGCGCCTTTTTTTTTAAACCAAAGGTTTGATTAATTAATGTCTCCAATCTAATTGGAGACATTAATTAATCCTAGCTAAAACTTCATCCCTGTAGCTGCCTGTCAAAGCCCAAGGAGGGGAGGGAGGAAGCGAGGAGATTAAAAACTTTAGTCCAAGCTAACTTCCACTGAACTCACCTCAGCCGAAGAGGGTGTAGTTAATTGAGTTGTTTGGAAACTGTACACTCAGTAAATGAAAAAAAAAAAAAAAACAGAGAATCGTCGGGTAGGAGGAATAGACTGAAAAAGTTCGATATGCCCAAATTAAAATTTACTTAAACCCTAATTACGTTGATCACTGGAATTATTCGAATTTTTAATGCTTTTCGTAACTTGTAGTATCTAAGAAGGCGTGTATTAGCAAAAGAAAGTTTAACAGACCCATTAAAGTGGTAATTTCATTCTTTCCAAAATCCAATATTCTTGTTCAAATATATTTTGATTCCTTCTGTTGAGTTTATCCTAATCCCCCTTGACACTGTTTACGTACTTAGCGTGTTTTCACTATACAGTTTCAGTAAATATGCGCACGTTGAGAGGTCGGCAGGGGAAGTATTGAAAAGACCAGATATTTGCCAAGCCTGGTGATTTATGCCCAACCCCCGTTTTCCGAACAGTACTGAGATGAAGAAAAAAGAATCGACGGATGTGGCCAGGCGACTCCTATCCTACCGTATTCCATGAGAGGGGGTTAGGGAGGGAGGAGGGGAAGTCCTAGAGACAAATAGTGTCCTTCGATAACGCAGTCCACCCTAGGGTTCTTTCTAAGCTTCGCAGAGGTTGAAGCGGAAAAATGGCTACAATTTGGAGGTCAAGTCCGTTCTGCGCAGTAACTATGGTTCAAATACACCTTTATACATTTGCAGTGGGGGAGGGGCAAGCGCGGATTCCCCCTCAGTCATTCTATAGCAGTCACGTCTATTTTTAGACGCAACCTAGTCGAGAACTCTGACGTGAAATAAAACCCTGCAGTATTATGGGCACTATCCGCTGCTGTTTGAGTATCCATGGCAACCACCGAAATTTTAGGAAATATACAGGGAGTGTCGCATAGAAATGGACAGTTGGAAATGTTGTGGAAAGATGGTTGAAATTAGCATATCGGGCAGTACGGAGGCCTTCTTGGGATAACTGCTTTTAGCAAACTATTTTGTAGAGTAATCTCAATACATTTACTATCATTTGCTTTCGTATTTTCAATATTTTGTCTTCGATTTTTATTATATTTAACATTGAACACTTAAAAAAATTCTTTTCATGTGTTCTTCCTGTAATACTATTCTAGCATCACATGTCTCATTTCCTTGATCTCCTATGTGAAGATTTTAAATGGGCGTATATTATTATTTAAATCTGATAGCACGTATAATTTTTGTATAGCCTGGTCTGTTGCCCTCTTGGCTGACTATGTGGCTACGACATCTATCTGTTTTTTTTATTTTTATCAAGGTCGCTTGATGAATTTTGATCAAGAGATCTGCTCTTAGAAAGAGAAATGTATCTTCATACTTTTAAGCGAAGCTTATTATATTTTATATTTCAGTGCAACCAGATGATATTTTTATGAATGTTTTATTTCTTCTGATATTTACGAAGCTATTCTGAGCCCCTTCTAGCTACGGGATCTGTGGGCCTTCCGTTATCAATATTTTTTTACGCGTTAGTCGTGACCTTTTGTTTCGACTAGACTACAGACGGAGGGAATATGGTTTTCCCCGTGACTTGTTCTGGGATTTTCAACTCGCAACATGCAAATCGCCCCGGGAATAGCTGTACACACACACACACACACACACTAAATACCTGATAAACCGGAGCACTGTGGTGATCAAAATAGTTGTCTCGTTCAGGGACGGTCTCAGGAATTTCATAAAGGAAGGGCTAGCAGTGTTCAGGGGCATCATGATATAGCAGTAAAAATATTCGCATTATTTTGATCACAAGGGGAGGGCGCTAACCCCTTTACCCCTACCTGGGACCGCCCCTGTTTGCGTCAGCGAACCATCCAAAAGAACTAACCTTTAGACAATTAAGGTACAGTATTATGTAAATAAATGAATTATGATTCAAAGGATTAATGTCAATATGGTAAAATAACTTTAACGATGGATTTTTTACAAGGAAAATTCGTCTTATACCGTATTTTTCGGTGTATAAGATGAATCCATATATAATGTGGTTTTTTTTTTTTTTTTCAGTCAAAAAATCCTTCTTTTTGTAATGTAAATATTCAGTAGAGTAAGTTAATTCCAGATAAGATTTTATTATTTAGCGATTACATTTCTGTGATTTTTTTCTATTTGCAATATTAATAAAATGCTTTGATACCCTGCACACAGATCCCTTTCGGTGAAACAGTACAGTTCTAATACATAACACATAAAAGACTAAAACAACACACAAAAGACTAGTGCTGTATAAACTGCAGCAGTGTGGTATTAAGGGCAAGTTGCTACAATGGACCAAAGGGATGGTTAAGTGGAAGAAGACAGAGAGTGGTTATCAATGGACACTGATCTTTGTGGACTAATGTTAATAGTGGAGAACCCCAGGGTTCAGTGCTGGGCCCACTGCTTTCAATATTTATCAATGATATTGATGAAGGTATATCAGGCTTAATGTCCAAGTTTGCATGTGGTACAGAGGTTTAACATTGACAAATGCAAGGTACTGCACGTGGGTAGCAGTAACTCCAGAGTAATTTATCAACTGTGTAGTACTACACCCAGGGTAGTGGAGAATGAAAGGGACCTGGGGGTAATTGTGCAGTCAAACATGAAATTCTCTGAGAGTGTAGACATGCTGCCACGGCAGCTCATGGGGGTTTTGTCAATGATATACAGAAACTTTGCTAGTAGGGCTAAGGAGGTGATTATCCATTTGTACAAGACCATGGTTAGGCCACAGCATCTTGAGTACTGTATTGCATACAGGTCTGGAGGGCTCGCTTTAGGAGGGATGTAGAGGTGCAGAGAAGGGCAACCAGATTGGTGAAGGGAACAAAAGGGTGCTCTTACCTAGAAAGGCTTCAGTGCTGCAAATTGCAGCGTCTCGAGACTAGGCATCTGTGGGGAGATCTGAAGTGTTTAAAGCTTTGAATGATTGAGTAAACTGAATGTTAGTGGCATTCCTCCACTTGCTGAGACTGCACCCATGAGGGAGCATAAATTCAAATTGAAAAAGGATGGTTGCAGGATTGATGTGCGGAAGTTTGCCTTCAGCCAGCGGGTGGTTGATTGTTGGAGCAGTCTTCCATCTGTTGTTCTAGAAGTAGATGGGGTGAATAAATTCAAGGAAGAACTAGATAAATTCTTGGGGGGTATAGATGGGTGAATTGTTCAGTTTTTTTTTTTTTAGCCTATAGTATATAAGCTTGCTTTCTTTCATCATTTGCCATTACCGTTACGACTACTAGTACACTACTCATGAAATAATAACTCATTAGATCTCACATCGTGCGATATTTTCCCTTTTTTCAATTTTTTTCATTCTGCTTTTAACTGAAATCTCTCCCTTCTCCCCAGGGCCGGTTAAGACCAAAGGTTAAGGTAAAAAAAAAAAAAAAACATAAAAAAAATTGTTTTTTGACTCGTGCAATAAAAGGGTATAACAATAAAATTTAAACACTTAACAAGTGAAGTTTAAGTACGCGTTCTTATTACACATTTTTTTGGTTTATTGTTATTATTATAAATTTTTATCACTACTTTAGAAAATATTTACACTGAAAATGCGGCCCCTCCTCGGGTGAGGATCCCGGCCAAGGCCGGTTTGGCTGTAGCGTTAACGCGGCCTTGCACCTCCACTTGCCTTTTTTTTTTTTTTTGTTCACGAACCTTTGTTGTACTGTAAGAAGTATAATTTTTTCAGTTTATCACAATAAAAAGTTCATCTTAAAGACAGAAAAATACGGTAATGGGCGTGGACTGTTTTTATTGCTGTGCTTAACCCTATAATGTAATCCAGTAGGTAGGAAACCCCTTGCGGATTATTGCTATCATTTGTTTATTTTTTATGGTAGCGAGTTGAAGGATAAGAAGAAGATGCATGCTGATGGACCTGAATTTCAGATTATAATTTTCAGGAAATGCAAGGAAGGTTCTTGCAACGTTCAGAAGTAGAAGGGATAAATGAGGAAAAGTTAGTTTGCTGAATTTAGAGTTGAACTGCCAATGGATCTTGACTAACTGACGCTTCTCTTAAAACCGATTTGGAATAAGGAAGTGGAATTGCAGATGCTAATTCAAACGGGGGTTGAAACAGAAACGATCAAAACTCATAGTCGACCTTCGTTTTTATTTCCCGACCTTTAAATTATCCATCACAGCGTTGAATAAACGAATTAATTTATTTTTATCAACAGTTTTTCATCCCACAAATGTGTAGTATATCCTACGACACGTCCTTCACACCACATATCAGAGGAATCTTTTTTTTTTTTTTTTTTAATCTCAATAGAAAATCATAACCGTTGTTGCCATCAAAGAATGCGGACTATTTTTTTCGGTAATATTCGAGAACATATTGCGAAACATTGTGGCAATCTCGTGTTCCACTATCAGATAGTCTGTGACTGCAAACAAGGCTATCTTCCTCCCTCTCTTTCCCCTGGCCTTCAGACTTTCACCTCTATACCGGAGTTATCAGCGACCACTTTCTTCCTGCACGAAATTTCTGCCTTGTTAGCATGCCGTTATAAAAGTGAGGTGGGCTTACTGGCGTTGTTTACCAAAACATCGGTATCGAAGCTGCACGTGACCTAGCAAACTACCTTCTACATTCGGGAGCATAATGCTTTATTTCCTGGCTGCAGGCCAGGATATGGTTGAAAGAGGAGTAGCTAAGAGCTGCGCTGTTTGGTTTAATAATGCAGCAGGAGAGCCTATCAAAGGAGTCCTCGATAGAGGAAATCCTTTGTTTCTCGATGTATGTTTTTCTCCTCCTCTCCGTGTTTTGTGCCTATGTTATTAAAGGGAGGGGAAACAGAGAAATTGGGCCCTCTTCAGTCCTGTAGACTTTTTTTTTTACCTTCAGTTCTGTTTATTTTAAAAGCCAGTTAGTTAAAAAGACTGCACATTTTTTCATTGTTGAAATGAACATATTTTTATTGCAATGTCCATTTGAGGGCACGTGATTGAAGCGAATTTTTTTTCTCTAGAATCTTCTGCTTCTGGTTTTCGTGTTTGGCCCCTTTATCGAATTTTCTTGCGACTTAAAGTAGCTGTTAAGGTAAAGGCGAAGCATTCCCGTCCTCTGAGGTATTTACTAGAGTAGAAGGAGAGGATAAAAATTGTAAGAGGAACATCCTCTCGCGCTACAATTTCCAATACTTTTTCCAGGGCGCTGTGGACTTAAGAAAGTATTTGCGTGTATTTGAAGCGTTGTCTAAAATATTCAGACGAAGAGTTGGAGATGTTCGGGAGTGGGGGGGGGGGGGTATTTATATTCGCGATGCAGAACAGCATTATTTAAAAATGTCTCACCACCGGTAGTATGCTGGTAAAGGAAGTCGCTCGTTCGTCCCCAGAGCACTCATAAAAACGCGAAATTGCACCCAGCACTCAGACTGGGCCCTGCTTACACCCGAGAGAGAGAGTTCCGGGTTTCCCTGTTTCACTCCCCCCCCCCCCAACACACTACTTCGCCTCCTCTCCAGTGTGTACGTTCGTTGCATATTGCAGTCAGAAGGGCTTTCGCTTGCACGTGCCCACGGTTATATATGCAACCGCCCTTTACGTCCTACATTATGGCGCCAACTTTGCCCGTAAAGCCCGCCAAGTGAAAATTATGTTTTTTCAATTTAGCCAACTTACCAAGAGGCCTTCATTTTATCTGTAGAAGTAAACGGAAGTTTTTCTACCATCTTCGCGTGTATTTATTGGACTACCCTGGAAGTGTGCATTGGTGGAAAAAGGTGAGTCAAGAGGCAAACAGCACTGCCCTGCAAAACAGCTGACTAACCTCGGAACACGTGATCCCACCAGTCGCCGAGTTGTTTCTGGCGGGGGAGGGTGTTTATTTACGACCTTCAGCTGTATCTATTCGAGAGACTGCAGTGACGTGTTAAAAGGTTGAAATTATCTGAGTGACGTACTTTAAAGTGATATACAGTAATCGGTTTGCAGTTTTTTTGCATCCGCGGTTGAAATTTTTAGAAAGATTCATGGGCAGCATATAAAGTTTGCGTTTTGCGCGAATATTTTCTGTTCCTACCCCCACTCCGAATTACTGATTGTAAAGTAGTGGAAGGGTGCGTATTAGCTACATTCAGGAGCTATAGCTCACCATGATCCAAATATTGTAGATTTTTTTACGTGATCATCAAAGGTTAATGATTCCCCGGAGCACTGCTTTAGTCCCTTTCCATTTAGAAAAATCCTGTGACCATCCCTGGTTACATTGACAGCATAATTGAACCCATACCTTAAAAAATATAGAATCTTTAATGATAGAATCTTTAATTGCAGCAATGATAGACATACAATTAGTCCCGTCACGGCATGGTGGTGCCAGGGGTTATATGAGGGAAAAACTCAATACTCAAGTTATAATAATGAACACGATCCTCTCTAAGTTATGGTTCTAATAATCAACAAATCTACTCTAAATCAGTGGTTTTTCAACCGATGAATGGCTGTTGTTCTAGTAGGGTTCACCAACTAAGGGTATATTGTCTGTAAATTGCGTGTGTTCTGAGGTCTGTTTTCTGGATGAAAAACCCGAGTTGGCGGTAGGGAAACAACCATGCTACCTTGCCTGAGACCAACTAATTCACCCACGTTGGGAAAAAGGCCACTAAAAATTCCTCCTGTCACACAATACACGCGTTTGAATGGACCATGGTTCAACTTAGCGTGACTTTAAACATGGTTAAAGATTGTATTCATTGTCGAAATGATTGTAATCGGACACATTTTCTGATAAATTGGGACCATTGTTATATCGGAGGAACACTCCCACCTTCACTCGAACTCAGGGTCGGCTCTAGACGGATGCGAGAGGTACACCTAGCTTCGACCGATCCTGCACTCCTAACAATAGACGTAGAATTCAGTTTTAAGCTTTATTCTGTACCTCTGTATTACCATTAAGTTGCTGTTTAGCTTTTGGGCAACGATGGCGAATGTGATCTTTCAGCTTTTACTTTGAGTTGGTCCGGATTTTCGGTTTCAAAACCCTGGTCATTTCCAACGTTATAAGCATCGTCAACGTATCGAATATGTGGATATCCCGGAGGAGAGGCGCAGTTATCTTGTTGATATTGCATCTTACGGTGCTCCCAAAACTTCCTTCCTGTGCGAAAGCAGGAAGCTGGTCGAAAAGGCAGTCCCGCCGAAGCAGGAAAACTGATTTTTCCATTATAACACGACGGCTCGCTACGAGTGGTTGGAGGGGGGGGGGTGCGCCAGCCATAGGACGTTCTTATTAAAGGCGGCGAAGGCTTTCACACGCACGGATTTGAATTGGACCTTTTCGCCTTCCAAGGCTATCTCTTTTATGAACAAATAGGACAAACACGTTACGGGAAATGTTCACGCACGTGGTTTAAACGTGCGAAATATCACTTGCCCACTGTTTTTATCCCAACACGTGGAATTAATAGTCAAAGAAAGTCGTATAAAGTAACTCCTCCTCCCCCATCGCTCTTTCTCTCTTCTCCCGCTATTCAGAGACACGCGCAAATCGCATGCAGGACCTGACGTCACTCACCCGAGGCAGGTGCGAACAGCTGGAGCATGGCGTTCTGTGTTGTAATAGCCCACCTTTTTTTTTTTTTTTTTTTTCCCTCTCTCTCTCTCTTTTGCTGACGACGCTTCGGGTGATCTCTTAAATGAGCGCGTGTCGGGAAGATCCCCCACGTCGCTACACCTGTAAAGTGTGTCGATGACGTCAGAGGGGCTTATCTACCGACAGTGCAACGGGAAGTTTTCGTGTCAGCATCTCTTCAACGTTCATCACCTGCATTGGTCGCCAGGCGGCGTGGCAATCAAAAAGCACGCTTCAGTGGGTCGAGTCGGGGGTGTGTGCGCGTCTGTTTTTTAAAGCCGACGGCCGTGTGTGAAGTTAGTGGGAAATTAAAAATTACGTCATACACCAGTTTGCCAACGAAGAGATAGTTTTATATGGGCAAACCGCAAAATGGAATAAAAATGGATCGTGCACGATCTGTGTCTTATTTTGAGCTCTAAAGGTGCCTTGAACTTTTTCCAGAGATCTATAATTTTAGGTCTAGACATATTTTGAACATTTTTGCAGAAATCAATGAGAGAAATTTGGACATTCTCCGTAACCCAAATTGCTCTTTTTTTCTTAATGGTCCCATTCCTCGCTGATATTCTCTCGGTCATTAATTTGCAACGTTCAAAATCAGTTTCCATAGAAACCATCTAAATACTGTAGTCCGTAATGCAGCGAAGGAGCGTCTATGGCCACGTTGAACAGTTTTTTTGTAATCTTGTGGGTGGCACAGTGCCGTTTCTGTAGTTTTCTGAAAATCGACAGTTTACTCGGCACGCGCTCAGTTGCTATTCCACTGGTTTTTTTAAAATCAAATTTGAAATCAATTCAAAATTTAATATGCATCAAAAATGTCGAAGTACAGATGAAATTCAAAAACCTGTGACGTCCGGCGTTGTCTCTCAGCCAGCCATACGACATCTCCCTCCTTGGGGGGTAAATAAAAGCCAAAACCCAATAATTAGCCCCTAATTTTGCAGGATGTGGTTCGCTCATCCTGGAGGGCTTTGACCAACCTTGCCCTTCTCATAATCAATGCGGATTACTTAGAACCGGAAGGAAAAGTGAAAAGGGGTTTACAGTTCTCCTCCCCCAAAGTACCGCCTCGGGGTCGGGAGCCAAGGGAAGTTCTCCGCTTGTCAGGTAGTGCTGGGCTGGCGTCAGCGCTATCGCCCGAGAATTAACCTTTTCAGTGACGGCACACTTGAGGGCTGCACAGCAACAGCGGTTGTTAATGGGAGTCCTACGTGGCCTTTAGCACGGGGGGGTAACGGATGAGTGATTGAGGTGAAGGTTATATTCGTCACAACTGTTCTCTTCAACATTCCTTCCTTCGTTGTTCTCTTTTACCGGTTGCGAGGAGACACACGCACGGCAAGACGGCATGTTAACCTTTGCCAGAAAGACCAATTGTCACCCTCTAAAAAACACCGTGTTTGTATTCGTAGAGCCGTCCCTCTAAGGGGGACAGAGTCTCGATTTACTGCACACGTATCGTTGCAACGGATGTAATGTAATTATTTCATTACATTCGTTGCGGTCACTTGCCAAAGCACCAATTTCGATAGGGACAGGGAAATATTCAAAGTGGCAGTGGGGCGAATGTGCCAAAATCAACTACTCCACTGCTGACGTCAGCCTTTTGGTATGGTCGTAATATAAGAGTATAAAAAGATTTCATGATCATAGTGGTCACAAAGGAACTGGATGCAAAAAATAATTTTGATACCATATACTTGGATTTCAGGAAAGCTTTTGACACTGTTGCGCATGGAAGACTACTGTACAAATTGGAGCAGAATGGTATTAAGGGTAAGTTGCTACAATGGAAAAACGGGTGGTTCAGTGGGAGAAGACAGATTTATTTGTGTGTTTCCCTTCCTCTCCTCCCCTAGGTATATCTTTGTAAGATACAGTAGTGTTACTGTCATCGTGGTGGCACAGTTGTTGTGATCATCATCCTCTCTCCCAACACCCAGTGGAAAAGGCCCTAGTTTGAATCCCTTCAGTGAAGCGAGGAACTTTTATGGATTTTTTTTTTTTTTTTTCACAGCGTGGCTGAGTTAGTCTGTCTCTTTGGCGAGGTAGCAAGGTTTTAACCCCGAAAACTCGAATTTTTAATCCAAAAAAAAAACAACAGGAAAATGGAGCAGAAAACACGCGATAAGGCTGTTCTCGGACAACCCTAATATGACAAAAAACAAAAAACAAAAAAAAAAAAAAAAAAAGAAAAAGAATAAAAAAAGTAATACTGATATTGTGTTTTGAATTACTTCTTGGTGTCTGTTTTAAACGTCAAAGCGACTAAAGCTATGAGGTGTCTGGATTTTGTATCTGTATTTGCGAGGATTCTTCAGGTGATATATGGTATTTGTAAATCGCACGTATATGGTCCATTTTATAGTTTTAAAAATAACAAACAATGTTTTTGAAACACGAAAGCCTGACAACGACTAACTTGGCCATGATGTGAAAAGCGAACAGGGAAATCAATATATACCTAGTGGTCAGGCGCGCGGGTGCATAAGTACACGTGCCTTGAGTGACCGGGGTTCAAGCCCGTGACTGCTGAATACGGTACTGTTTCTTGTATTCTGTCTATCTTGTGAACTCCTCTGACCGTCCCGGTCAGAGGAGTTTGGTCGTCCCGGACTATAAACAGAAAGTTTATTTATTTATATATATTAACAATAGTATAAGAATAGTAACAATATACTCTAAGAATAGCAAGACAAAATAAATGACCATTTGTTGAATTTGCTTGTGCAATTTTGAGGAAATGAGGTAAGTATAGTATTTAAACAGGGCTGGAAGAAAATCAGGCAGATTACTCCTCAAATTTACCTCGATTTTAGACAACACGACTTCTATCTTACTTCATAGGAGGAGTGTTTGAAAAATTTCTGGGCTACCATAGACAGAATGAAGCAATCTACAAAATGAATCAACGTTCATTCAACACAGTCACCTGTAAGGACTACGCACTTGATGCGACATTCTGTTATTATCTACAGTACTCAGCGACCTCATGAATAATCATTATTTGTTCCACAGTTTTTCTCAGTGCAGGAAGCAAGTACTAAAACCAAAGGAGTCATACTTGTGAATAGGGTGGGTGTTACAATTCATTCATAAACTAAATCATTGGTTACCTTTATGGTCACCTAAGCTTTGTGGCCAGAAGTAGGTTAGGTGCTTGTTAAGCACCCAAACAACTAAGCCTATGAGTCTAACTAGATGATGTCTATAAGAGTGTATTCTTCGATCGATGTCTCTCTGCTGGATGAAAAAGTTGAGTTTTCGGGGTGAAAAACATGCATCCTTCGCCTCAGACCGACTAACATACTCAAGTTGTGGAAAAGGCCCATAAAAATCCCTCGCGTCATTGATGGGATTCGAACCCGGACCTTTTTAACTAGGTATAGAGAGGACGGCGATTATAACCACTGTGCTACCAAAGGATACGTTTGTGTTATGGTGGGGATATGAAACCCAACTCCTGAAACCCAACAACAACATACCCTATTTCACTGTATGTTGTTGTTGGGTTTCAGGAGCATCAGTGACTAAGGCCATATTGCTCCTTGTATAGTGTTTGTAAATTGCGTGTGTTCTGAGGTGGATTTTCTGTTTGCTGGACGAAAAACCCGAGTTTCCGGGAGAAAAAGCCATGCTACCCTCGCTCGAGACCAAGTAAGTCAGCCATATTGTGAAAAAGGTCCATAAAAATTCCTCGCATTATCGACGGGACTCGAACTCGGGTCTTTTCTACCCCGTGTGGGAAGGACGGCGATTCTACCAACTGTGCTACCCACGAGGGCGGTTGTCACAGAGCTGGTTATATTATTCCTTGTGTACGTCATATTCAAACATTTCATTAATTGATCCATCCTCCCCACTAATTTTAATGTCTACCGAATGCGTGACAAATAGTCAAACTAATGGGACAAATTTAAATGCTGCGAAATGATGTAAATCTCATCTGCCCTGATTATTCGCTCCATGATTTCTTTTTTTTTCAAAGGTGGCACTTGTGCATATGTTCGTTCTGATATCCCTTGTCAGGGATTTCTTAATCTCCTCTTCTTGATCTCCTCTGGCTTAAAATTCCATTACCCCATCTGTCGAATTCATTTATTGCGTCTATCATTTTCCAACTCTACAAATCTCATTCTTTGATCTCCTTAGTCTAGTTCGAAGTTGTTTATTTCGATATTTGGTTTTAATGGCTATCATAGCTGAAAAAGTCACCTCACACACGTAGGTTGATCCAAATAGAAGGAATGCATCGTTCGCTGCGCTTACCAAGTCATGGTACTCATTTTTCAATCTTGTCCACCAGTTTTGTAACGGTTTTTTTGTTGAAATTCATCTGGTAAATTTCCATCTTCCCCGATGTCAATCAGCTGTTCTTGGGCACTGAACAGAAGGCGTTGAATTTTTATGTTTTCAACAAATGGATTTAAAACCCATTCTTTATTTGAAAGATTTCCAAACAGGTCAGAAAATTCTGTTTCCAATTTTTGTAAGTGCGCAAGTACAATAGTTTTTATGGGTGACGCACTTATATCGTTATCGGCAACAAAATCACAGAACGATGGAAACATTTCCAAACATCCTTTTTCAAAATGCCCTGTCCACAGCACAAAAAGTACTTTCTCGCACATTGTTAAAACGTCACCTTTACCTTGAAGGGACAGTTAAGTGTGTTAACATTTCGAAAATGTCTGCTAGGTAGCATATACTGACAGGCACTTCTCATCGCAGAAAAAAGCTCGGCAAATTTGGGAAACTTCTCTTTTTCTAAGAGAAAATTCGGAACTCATCTTGAAGCAAGATGAGTTTGGCAGCTCTTTTAAGTATTTTGCTGAGAGATAACCAGCGAAACATGAAGCTCTTTTGTACCTCTATGTCGTACAAAATATTTTCATGTTACTCCCCATCTCATTAAAAAGTATTCTAAAGAATCTACTACAGTGCTGGTCAAAATTAACAGAACGAAATGTTTTTCATGAATATTTTAATGCGAACATTGTCGCCGAAGGCGATTATTTGATATACTAGGCATCCTGGTATGCAAATTCTGAGTATCCAATAGAAATCTACCACCTTACAGAACCGTATATTATGTAAATTATTCACGCCTATAAAAACACGGGTTGCAACCACATCACTTCATTTCCCTTGTTTTGGCCTGCTCAGTGGAACAGCCACATCTTCAGTACTCAGGATGGCAACTCATCGTTCTTTAGATAACCATTTGAGATGGCAGGTCGTTGGACGACTTGAAGCCGGGCAGTCGCAAGCGGAACGTTGGCTTAATGTATCACGCAGTGTCGTCTCGGCACTTTTCGATGACGCGAGGAACTTTTATGGTCTTTTTTCACTTCGTGGCTGAGTTAGTCGGTCTCAGACGTAGATAGCAAGGCCCCCCCCCCCGGAAAAACTCGGGGTTTTCGTTCAGCAAAGCAGGCAAATCGACCAAAGAACACGCAATTTACAGACACAATACGCATAGTTGGTTGAAAGGTACTTTCCAAGTGACCCTAATATAATATAATAATTTTATAATAGTTATGGAATCAGTCTCAGGAGACAGGAACCATTACAAGAAGAGCTGGCCAAAAGGTCGCTCGACGGCTATATCAACCAGAACAGACCGCTATCTGCCTATAACAACAAGAGGAAACTGTACGATGTCCTGAGGTTGCTGCAGCCACAGGTGAGAACATTTCCACCCGGACTGTGTTAAGAAGGTATTCAAGTGTACCCTACGCAAGGAAGCCACTGGTTAACCACAAACCACTGCAGATCTGGGCGAAACTGGTGCCATGAACATGTGACTTCGAGTCCTGACAAATGGGTACAGTTCTGTTCTCTGATGAGTCCCGTTTTAGCCTACAAACGGATTCTAGACGTCATTTCATCTGGAGACAACAATTTTAACTCAAGTGGTGGAGGAATATCTTGAAACTGAAGATATCCAACGATGCCGTGGCCAGCACGATCAGTAGACTTAAATCCGATCGAACATTGCAAGCCGGCAGCCAACTCCTCAGTCACTTGGTGAGCTAAGGTGTGCGCTGGTGGAAGAATGGGATTTGTTGCCACAAAATCTTATAGACACCCTTATGTAGAGCACGATTCACCACTGTCAGGCCTGTTTAGCCATTGCAAGGGATCATACGCATACTGATGTCATGTTACCATATTTTCGAGCATCTTATATCGACTTCTGTAATGTGACACTTTTAGTAATTCTTACAGAACCCCTATAAATGTCCTTTATACCTGTCCGAAGTTTCTCGCTGTCTCCTCATTTCATCGTTATTCTGTGGTACACCACCATACCCGATTTTGTCTTACTTCATCGGAAGCTGCACGAGTTACACCACGTTTTCTACGTGCTCTTAATTTTGTCGAGCAGTGTATTTAAAGGTCTTGTTTTTATAAAATTAACCAGATTGATCACACCTTGGAACACTTTACGTACTTCTGGCTCCAACTTCCTCGATGCAAACTTGCCTATAGATGTTGCAGTGAATGAATTTCACGTGTGGTGATATCTCAATAACCTTTCTTTCTTTTTTTTTTTTTATTTCAGCAAAAACAGTCTCCCATCACTAGTTATACTCAAACAGTTTTTCCCATAAAATATTGCTTTTATTGAATAAGTCATTTACTGTTGAGAATATTTCTTCTCCAGTACATCTTTCTTTTTAGTGGCTCACAAACAAAAAATAGTTCTTTATGTATTAAAAGAGGTTCTAGCAAATACCAAAATCTGAGACATGTTAGAAACATCTGTATATTATATGCCTGTCACGAGTATTCCGATCTTAGGGAGAAATTAATAGCAGAAATGCTGAATCTACCTGCTTTGAATCCTGGATGTGAACAACTTCCGGTAGGAACAGAGGCGGATTTCAAATACTCCCAAGGGTTTGCTGTCCAAGTATTTCGAAGAAGATTAATCTTATTACTAATAGAGGAGGAAAGAGATTTAAGTTTTGCAGTGTAGAGTAATGAGGTCTTGTAGCTAACTATAAAACAACCAGGTTGGCTGATCATTAGAACGGATTTCAATATTTCAACGGGGTAGGCTCAGGATGTGCGGTACCGTTCTAATTATAGGTGGCAGCTTACCATGTGTGGACAATGAAGCTTAAATCCTTTCAGAGAGAAAGACATCTTGGAAGGTTCTTGTACAGATGGACTTTGGATATTGTTCCCTACCTTTAATGGATGTACCTCATTCTTCGTTCGATACTATGAATTGTATTTGTAACACTGTATGTATGGTATTTTAATATACGGCAGGGTTCCCCGAATTTGTCAGGGACCGCTTGGTACAATAAATAAATAAATATGTACTTTCATCCAAATCTATAATAAATTTTTCACACAGTGTAAGTTGTCCTATTACTTGATTCTTTAAATCTTCAGAAATGCTTTCTGTATGTCTTTCAACGGTGTTTGCTGACAAAGGAATGGATTTTAGTTTGTTGCTCTCGTGGATAGCACAGTTGGTAGGATCGCCGTCCTCCCCACACCGGGTGGAAAAGACCTGAGTTTGAGTCCCGTCGATGACGTTAGGAACTGTTATGGGTCTTTTTCACAACTGGCTGAGTTAGTCGGTCTCAGGTAAGGGTAGCATGGCTTTTTCTCTCGGAAACTCGTGTTTATCGTCCAGCAAACAGAAAATCAACCTCGGAACACACGCAATTTACAGAGAGTATACACAGAGCCTTAGTCGCCGATGCTCCTAAAACCCTATTACAACAACAACAACATTTAGTTTGTCTGCATTTTGTTTTCCGTATATTATTTCAACTATTTTTACTGCAGCAGGAAGAACAAGTGTTTACCCAATGGTGTGTGACTTTTGTCTTTCGCTATTAAGTAAGAAACCTCAAGAGAAGCTTCTAAACATTAAGTTGGTGAAATTTTATAAAGTACTGGGTTGAGTTTTGCATGACTTTAAACATTGGTGAAAAAATTGTACTTTTTGTTCATGTTCTAGATGCTTAGTTATTAAATGTCTTGCTAATCGTAATGGCTTCATTCTGTCATTAGCTAATATCCCAAGACGCAATACACATTTAGGAAGTAGTTCATCGTTAACGATAATGGTTGCAAATCCAAATACAGTAGTTTTCTTGATAATTTAGAATTTTTGTAGACATATTCTTATTCAGTATTAAATCGACATCTTTTTTATCTGGAATGTGTTTGACGATGCTCTCACTAGGCGTAATGTCAGCCTCACTATTTACTTATGGGTTGTTTGTGGTAGTAGCATTATCAGTATCATCTTCAATACGAGATTTCTTTGAAGGGATCATTTTAAGCCACTTCTCCATTTTGGAAGGGTAAGTCTAGCGAGAATTGGATTTAATTCGTGAATTAACCGCGAATTTTTACGTAATATTTTATGTACTGCAAAAACCTTGGGAGGTGCATTATGGCCACAGAAGCCGATGCGCCAACAACTACCAAAAAAACAAAAAAACAAAAAAAAAAAAAAAACCCCATGAGCTGTCCTGGCAGCATGTCTATATTTCTCAGTGAATCTAGATCCTGTTCAGTAGCTCATCTTGATTACTGTCGTTAACCACCCTTCTAGCCTTTGTATCATCTGCAAACTTGAACATCAACGTCATTAATAAATGTTGAAAACAACAATAGGCACAGTACTGAACCCTGGGAGACTCCAGTGATAACATTAGTCTACAAAGAGCAGTGCCCATTGATAACCACTCCCTGTCTTCTTCCACTTAACCGTCCCTTTATCCATAGCAGTAACTTGTCCTTAATGCCACATTGCTCCAGTTTGTACAGTAGTATGTGCAACAGTTTTATGTGCAATAGTATCAAAAGCCTTCCTGAAATTCAAGTATCAGAATTATTTTTTGCATCCAGTTCCTTGGTCACTGCATAATATTAGCCTATCATATTGGTTAGACAACACCACCCGTTAACAAATTTATGTTGTTACTGCAGTATATTTGAATTCCTGTGTAGTGGAATCTATCCAATCATAAGGATGCTCTCATAATTATGGCTAAGTTTGCTCACCTCCTTTGCTGCCTCCATATGATTGGATAGATGCCATTCGTTTCAGGTGCCTTTTTTTATGTTCAGCTTCATCGGTTTCTTTTCTACTATCCTTTCGGTTAGCACAAAGTCATTTAGCTCCCTGTTGTCAGAGGCGGATTTAACGGCGGGCGCACCGGGCTCGCGCCCTGGTCCCCGACTTCTGAAGGGCCCACGCAAAACCCCAACTTTATACGCAAAACCCCAACAAAACTTTGTGATTATTATTATGCTATTATTAATTATATTATACATATATTATATTCAATTTTTTTGGAAATAAAACATTAATAGTACATAATATTTTTTATTTATTTAAAAAAAAATGGTTAACATGTATTTTTATTTTCCCTGTCTCTCTCTTTTTTTTAAGGGACCCAATATTTTCTTCTGCGCCCGGGGCCTCAGCCGACCTTAATCCGCTCCTGCCTGTTGTAGTTTAAAAAACTTTTGGCATCTCCTTTCCTGGAGAATTTCTCATGTGTGAATGTAGATTCAAAATACTTATTCAATTTGTCAGCAACATGAGTAGGGTCATCAACAGTTAACCCATTGACATCAAGTGGCCCAATGTTATTCACACCTTCCTTCTACTGTTAATATAAGCATAGAAGTCTTTGCTGCTTTTCTTGGCGTTCTTCGCCAGAGACCTCTCATAGTCTTCCTTAGCTTGCCTAATCTTCTTTGTAACTTGATTATAGGCTAATTTATATCTACCATTGGCTTCTGTATTACCTGATAATTTATATGCATTCCATGCACTTTTCTTCTCTGCCACATATCTCAATAGTTCATCTGATCCATTTAGGCCTAAATGGATTAATATCCATTTAGCCCTAAATGGATCAGATGAACAAGAAATACTGTTCAAAGCTTAGACCTAAATGGATTAATATCCATTTAGGTCTAAGCTTTGAATAGTATTTCTTTGTTGGTATGAAAAGTTTAATAGCTTCTTTGATTACTTCCCAGAATGCTTTCCATTTAGAATTTGTTGTGGGTAACATCATTAATTGGTTCCACTGCGTAGAATTTAAAAACTGTTTGAGACCCCTGAAGTTACACTTATGAAAGCAAAAACCTTTCCCTTCACTCTTCACACTAGTTATGTCTTTAATTAATTTTCACATTAGTACACT
Source organism: Mastigoproctus giganteus (assembly GCF_048544385.1). Classification (NCBI taxonomy): domain Eukaryota; kingdom Metazoa; phylum Arthropoda; class Arachnida; order Uropygi; family Thelyphonidae; genus Mastigoproctus; species Mastigoproctus giganteus. The sequence goes on from NC_143584.1 coordinate 12,762,845, forward strand.
GTGATCGCTGGTACCCAGTATATATACAACTAATATGCAGCTTTGAACATTACAATAATTTTGTGAATTAAGTTCAAAATTAACAGAACACGTAGAAAACGTGGTGTAACTCGTGCAGCATGCGATGAAACGGACAAAATTTGGTATGGTAGTGTACCATAGAATAACGATGAAATTAGGAAACAGTGAGAAAAGACAGGTATAAGGGACATTTATCGGGGTTGTATAAGAATTACCAAAAGGTCACACTACAGAAGTCGATACACGATTCTCGAAAATATGGTCAAATTATATCAGTATGGCGTATAAGGGGGGCGGCATGGCGGCCAGACTTTTAAATTTTTTTTTTTAAGACGCCTCCTGCGTTCTTTTTATTTAATTTCAAATTTTTGGTTAAGGAGAGCATATGCCCTCTCTGCCCACCCCTGAACACGCTCTGCGCCTAACAGCGGTGAACCAAGCTCAATATTAGCATTCGCAGTGGCGCGTGATGCAAGAAAGAAAGTTTACACAGCATCAGCCAAAAAAAAAAAAAAAAAAAGAAAAGAAAAAAAAAAAAAAAAAAGAAAAGAAAAGAAAAAAAGAAACACCTCCAATTTCACTTATCCATTCGCTCCAAAAGTTAGCATTAGCATTAGTAGACGCATATGATGCAAGAAAGCAAGCTTATACGGCATCAGCCAAAAAAAAAAAAAAAAAAACCTCTTCCCATTCCACCCACCTATTCACTCCAAATGTTTGTCTAGTTCTGCCTTGAACTTATTTAAGTTTTTGACCTCCACTATAACAGATGGAAGTTTGTTCCACCAACCAACTACCCGCTGGCTAAAGGGAAACTTCTGCACATCTATCCTACATCTGTCTTTCCTCAATTTGAATTTACGCCCTCTCAGATGATTATTCGGAGCAAGAGGAAGAATCCCATCAGCATTGAGCATGCTCAAACCATTCAAGGCTTTATACACCTCAATCAGATCACCTCGCTGCTGCGTAGTCTCCACACACTAATTTGAAAGACTTAAGCCTTTCTTCCTAAGAGCAACCCTTTGTTCCACTCACCAATCTCGTTGCCCTTCTCGTCCCAGCAGCTCTACATCCTTCCTAAAATAAGACCTCCAGACCTGTATACAGTATTTAAGGTGTGGCCTGACCATTGCCTTATACAAGGGAATAATCACCTCCTTATCCCTGCTAGAAAAATTCCTGTATATCATTGACAAGACATCATGAGCTACTCTTGCAGCCTTTTTTGCACTGCTCAGAAAACTTCATATCTGACTGCACAATTATCCAAAGGTCTCTTTCATTCTCCACTACCCTGAGTGTAACACCACATAGTTGGTACGTTTCTCTGGGGTTACTGCTACCCATATGCAGTACTTTACATTTGTCAATGTTAAATTTCAGTTGTCTCCTCTCAGCCCATCTGCTCAACCTTTCTAGATCCTGTTGCAGTACTGTCATTAGTGTCATTAACAATCTTGCCAGCCTTCGTATCGTCTGCAAACTTAGACATTAAGCCTGATATACCTTCATCAATATCATTAATAAATACAGAAAACAACAATGGGCCCAACACTGAACCCCGGGTGACTCCACTAATAACATAAATCCACGAAGAGCAGTGTCCATTGATTACCACTCTGTCTTCTCCCACTCAGCCATCCCTTTATCCATTGCAGCAACTTGCCCTTAATGCCACACTGCTCCAATTTGAACAGTAGTCTTCCATGCGTAACAGTGTCAAAAGCTTTCCTGAAATCCAAGTATATGATATCAAAATTATTCTTTCCATCCAGGTTCTTTCTAACCACATCGTAATATCCAATCAAATTGGTCAGACAAGACTTTCCCTTAACAAACTCATGATGTGTCTGAATTATTGCTGCAGTCTTGTCTAGGTGATCTCCTGTATCATCTCTTTAACCAGTGACTCCATTATTTTCCCCGGACAGAAGTTAAACTACCAGGTCTGTAATTGCTTGTGTCACTCTTTGATCCTCCTTTATGAATTGGGATCACATTTGCACATCTCCAGTCAAAGGCGGATTTAACGGCGGGCGCACCGGGCCCCGACTTCTGAAGGGCCCACGCAAAACCCCAACAAATTAGTTGAACTAATATGTTCAACTATTAGTTCAAAACTTTGTGATTATTATTATCCTATTATTAATTATATTATACATATATTATATTCAAATTTTATTGGAAATAAAACATTAATAGTACATAATATTTTTTATTTATTTAAAAAAATGGTTAACATGTATTTTATTTTTCCTGTCTCTCTCTGTTTTTTTTAAGGGGCCCAATATTTTCTTATGCGACCGGGGCCTCAACCGACCTTAATCCATTACTGTCTCTAGTCCATGGGGAAGTGCAAATCCTCCCCTGAGTCCAAGTCCAGGGAAGCTCTCATAATTATGGCTAAGGGTTTGCTTACTCCCTTTGTTGCTCAGAGTTTGTCGAGTTATTCCTGGAATTCATTTAAGCTCTCAATTTGAGGATAAAACGAGGAAGAATATAATTATTTTCTCCGTAGTTAGTAGTTCTTCCGTTAACTGTGACATGATAGTGCAAAGAGGTTTTAATTCCTTTAATAATTCTTTTATTGGGGACTGAGAATCTTCTTGTTCCTTTTATGATAAAAACAGCAACAGTCTTTGTGTGTTATTGTTACTCTGTCAGTCTTTAGTCTGGATAAAGGCTTAGGAAAAAGTATGAAGGGGGGGGGGGGCTGCCATATTTCCCATAAATTACCGAATCTGTTACTGCAACCCAGGCTTTTAGTTCAGGATAAAAAAGTGAAAGTGCTTTGCTAGTGTTTGCTAGTCAACTTTTTAAAGATATTAGTAAAATATCAGACTTGGCCAACCCCCATAAGCGTTGGTAGCCTTTACAACCTAAAATTGAGTTATGTGTATGTAAATGTTTGTAATTTAATTTATCGTGTTTATTTTATTTTAAAATAATGAAACGCTTGGTGGGCCGGAAATTTTTCAAATACCCTTGATACTAAACTAAACTTTCTTTGATACTTTCCTAAACTTACAAAAGTAGGAGGGAAGGGGATTTCTTCCCTTTTCTTCCTATCATTTCAAAGATTTCAAAGTCTTGACCTTGAACTCACAAAATATGACATACTTCAAGAGCCTACCTTACCATCTTGCATCCCCCAAAATACCACAATAAACTTGGATCTCGTGGAACACTGCACAAAAAAAGAAATCGAGACCATTGTCAAAGCTATAGGAATCAAAACAATTGAGACTTATTCGAGGCGTGACTTAGTACAGATGTATACCGATGGATCCTCTGACGAGACGATCCTCAAGGGCGGAGCAGGCATACACACCACCCTGACAAATACTACAAAAATGCAACAAAGCATAGGTGCAGGCAGCATCGCCTCTAACTTTACATGTGAGCTAAGGGCAATCCTTGAGGCCCTAAATAGTTATATTTCACTAAGAGACATAGACAGAGCCAGAGGGGTTGTAATCTTCTGCGACTCAAGAGCGGCCCTGCTGGCAATAAAACATGGACGCACAGGACTCACACAGGACATTCACCGACATTTGGAGACAGTTCATCAATTGGGAAAGAGCTGCACACTACAGTGGATGCCTGCGCATGTGGGTATAGAAGGAAATGAGGCGGCCGATAAACTGGCAAAAGAGGCAAGAAACTTAAATCACAACACCTCAAAAACCATAACTCTAGATGATGCTAACGCCATCGCCAGACACAGACTCAGACAGAAACATATAGAAACTGATCACCAAATCTGCGAGATTAATGCAAATAGGAACATCACTAAGACCATTGCCAGACTGAGAACTCGACACATGGCAGGTATGAAAATTAGTGCGGATGGTACCAGAACTTATAAACTTTGCAGAAACTGTCCGAAAGAACAGCTTACTCCGGAACACATCTTCAGCTGTCCTGAAATTCAGGCGACTTTGCAAAGCACGGACGAATCCCCTTTTCAGGGAGAACTTTATAACGAAAAGATCGTGGACTTAGCTAAAGCAGTGATATCAGCGCATGGTTCAATTTGACTTCAAATGGACACGACACCAACCAACCATTTCAAAGATACTAATTGGCATTTTAATTTTCACTTTACCCTCTTGGCGACGCCCACTGGTTCTCAATGGAATTAATGCGAAGTGAAAATACTGCCCCACCTTCTCCGTATCTCTTCTTTCTATTACTTTAATTGCCATACCACAAAACACAGGATTATGCTAATCCTTCAATTACAATGTCTTCTTAGGGAGTTTTGATAGAAACCTGTTGGAGGCCACTTGCTTACGATCTGTCACGCCCATTCACACGGTCACCGCTAGAGTAAAGACATGCATTGTGTCGCTAATCGCTAGATGTCTTCTCCACCCTTTCACTTAAAATTAAAAAATAAATGTTCTTCCTTATACTTCGGCACGACCACCAGTTTAGTGTAGTTGACAATAAATCAATCAATACAACTGTTAATAGTATTTAGCAGTCACTGGCTTGAACCCCGGTCTACTCAAAGAGCGTATGGCGTATGCTACTGAACCTGACTACTCGGCAACGTCAGGCGTGCCAACTCGAATTTCAGTGGATGGATTTTCGAAATTTTATATTTGAATCTTTTAGAAATATTTGTTGAGTCATTCCAAATTTCAAAAAAAAAAAAAAAAAAAAAAATCGTTTAAAACATAAATCCGGCTTCCCCCCATTACATATTTCAAGTTATTTATGTACTGTGCTCGAATTTATTATTTGATATTTCTACTCCTTCGCTGACCTTAAATTACCTAGAAAACTTTCAGATTTATCCAGGATCAGCCATCTGATATCATGTAATATAATATCTTAGTCGATTCTTTATGACCTGTCATAAATAAAAATCAAAACGTCCTGCTTTCCAGCAGTATTTTGGATTTTTATATATACTGCATGCCAGAGAGTTGGACGTCATGCTGGAAAATAACGTAAACGCGATCATGAAGACATTTTCACTGATAAGCAAGCAGTCAGTGATAGCATTAAACGTAATATGGCTTTATATGGCTTATTTTTATATGGCTTTTTTTTTTTTTTTCAAAAAAATAAATTTGGATGACTTTCATCGTGTGAGAAGAATCTGACAAGTAAAGGGGAAGGATTTTTAACCAAGGAAAACTGTTGTAATATTAGTTTTTTTTTAAATAATTTTTTGAACTTCTGTGGAGTCTATAAATTACAGTTAAATTGAATACTTCCCATCACTTAAATGTTAAATATGGTTTCATGAAAGACGTCCTACTTTCAAAACAAACTCAAGATGATTGCAGAGAAGGATTTAAAGCAGAACCATCAGAATCGAATTTACACGAATGGAAAAGAATGCATTTCGTGACACTGCTCGGGGAAGCTGAGCAGCATATCTTACGGTCGTTTTTGGCAACATTCAAATTATTTACCAGCAGATCATTTCAGATCATTTTACCAGCATTGGAGTATGTCGTTCACATCTGTATATGTGTATTTTTGTGCGAGAGGTTGGGTTCACGAGTCGGATATTGTTGACGGTTGTAAACTCATTACTACGGGGACACCATACTTCTTTCTCACTTGAAATCGGCTACCTACAGTCTCAATGCAAGAGGACCTGAGAAATTTCTTTTAGTCGATAGAGGATGTCGTAGGGTTTTAAGCCATATTGTATCGTATATATAATGTCTATAAATTGCGTGTGTTCTGCGGTCGATTTGCTTGTTTCCGGTTGAAAAACCAAAATTTCCTGGAGAAACGGGAAAAAACAAAAAAAAAAAAAAAAACCCCCCAAAAGCATGCCGACCTCGCCTGAGACCGACTACCTGGGCCATGTTGTGAAAAACAGAAACAATAAAAATTCTTCATATTACCAACGGGAGTCGAACTCGGGTCTTTTCGATCCGGTGTGGGGAGAACGGCGATTCTACAAACTGTGCTATCCATGAGGATATTGGCAACCAGAGTCGAACTGAGATCTCTCCAAATTAGAGGCAGGCAAGAATATATTGTGCAAAGTATATACACATGTCCACATTGTGTAAAGTACGTTGCCAAGGACGGCTCCATATTGAAGAATCTACCCTGAGGTCACAGAAAAAAATTAGTGCGCAAACGATGAGGTGCTATGGGATATGATACCACGCTCTGACAGAAGGCTTGAAACTGAGCCCGTACAAGCCAGCTGTTATTTGTTGGTTGTCAGACACAAACTATAAAAAATTTGCTGCTTTTGAAGCAGTGCTGCAGCAGTTTAACACAACCCCAAAGAGGGCCTGACTTCTCCTCAAGCGTTGAATATGTTTTGTAACCCGAGTTCGTGTGCTATGTAACTCAGTTTAGCCTCTCAAAACTTTTATTTCTGGAACAGTGTGGAACCCCAATTATGTGATGGAAATTCAAGATCATACTTTCAGCTCATTATCTCATCAGACCATACTTCTTTGATGGAGTGGGGAATCAGCACAGCTATGACACAGTTGGGGAGATGCAAGATTGCTAATGACATATTTATTTATTTATATTTTGAAATGATGGAGGACTGGCTCATCATGGAACTGCTTTGTTCGGAATTATCTGAATGCTACCCCCCCCGGCAGGGATTGAGCAGTCTTCACCATCATTTCAATGCCTCCACGGGTTCGGATTTAGCAACATATAACACTTTTCTGTGTAATTATATTACAGTCAAAGTTGCTCGGCACCGTACATTGTACGAGTTGAAGATGCGTATACAATAAGCTTTCAACAAAGTTGAAGGCCTCTTGAATGCTATGTTACACCACATATGAAGAAGGATCACTTTATACTGTGACAATCATAGCAAAAATAACAATGAACTAAAAGAAAACATGTACTGCAATTGCATTGCATTGAATATTCTTTTAAGGTTCTAGGAGTTATAAGACAACGTTTAGGTCCTTTTCTCTTCCCATTCTGTTCCATAATCTACTTCTCAGGGGTGAGGTATCCTAACAAAGGCACCGGATGGAATTGACAAATTTTTAAATAAATCTAAATCAATTATTATAAAAGCCTCTTTTTTCATAAAGGTACAATCTCGTGGTGACAATTTAATAATGTTATTTTCAAAAATATTAATTATATTGTAATATAATTATAGTTTAATATTTTTATAAAACCTGGCGCATTTCTGATATTTGGCCAGAGGTACCAAATTCCCTGATGGACTGCACTTTCAGCTCATATGATCATTAGATCGCATCTGTTCTTGAGTCGAAGAGTTTTTCAAATCCCGAGGTACGCTATTTGATAATCCCAAAGTGTTTGTCTAGTGGGTCCTTCCTTATTCAATGAGAAAAACGCTTTCTCTTTATTCACTGTTGATTCTTTCCCAACTGTCTACACCAGTCCAGCTACAATTATTTTGGAAACACACGAACTGTCATATACTGTTACACCCGCCTATGAATCTCTTGCTTTACATCCGAATATTGTATAAACAAGACAATTTATAATGATAAATAAGTCAGGTGGTAAGTAAAGCTAGGAGCTAGGAAGGGCCTGGCAAGTCAATGATGGATCTAAAAAGGTGTTTTTAGAACGTCCAAATAACAGCAAGTAACAGGTCAACAGAATTGCAACATCAAGGCAGTGGATAACTAACAAATTGAACAGCTCTCGTATATACAGTAATTGATTAAAACTGGATGAAATCAAATCTTTATGATATTACTATTTATACATTCTGTGTGTAGATAGGTGGGTTTTCAGGGAAGGGGATGCTGCCGTCTTCAGTTATTTGCCTTTCACATAGGACTACTAATCGGAAAGAAGTTGATAAAAGTTTGATAGTTCTTGAAATGCGAGTTGGAGTACAGCAAATGGAAAGAAGGAAGAAGGAGTATGCACTTCCTTGGAATATGGTGTAGTATGATTAATATCATCGTGTGATTATTACCAAGGACGGAATGGCCATAGAGAATAAAATGAAGAATTCTGTCTGTCTGTAGTACCATGTGGTCTATTTAGGTTGGTTGGTTGTTGTGGGGGTGTTAAGCGATTCAGCAATTTAGGCCATATTGTGCTATATGTATTATGTCAGAAAACTGCGTGTGTTCTGTGGTCAATTTGCTGTTTGTTGGACGAAAAACCAGTTTCCGAAAGAAAGAAAAAAAAAAAAAAAACATGCTATTCTCGCCAGAGACTGACTGCCACGTTGTGAAAAACATCCATAAATATTCTTGACCAACAGGATTCGAACTTAGGTATTTTCCTCCCCGTGTGGGGATTGCTGTGATAATACCAACTGTGCTACCGGTCTATATATTTAGGATAAATATTTATCGTTTTTCAGGCGTTATTTTAATATACGTAATGCTATTTTGTTTGACTTTATGAATATTATGATAGTATAAATTGTTTTTGAAAGTTTCTTTATTAATTAATAAATTGAATTGCTTTTATTTGATTTCACTTTTAATTATTTAATTAATTTATGCAATTTTTACAACAGCCTCTTTAAAGGTATCTATAACCCTGTCAGAGATTCCTGGGTACGCTACGACTATAAAATGGAAAGAACTCATCACTGGTAAGAGATTTATCATTGGAAGATATGTACGCTCTCCTACCAAAAGTATGTGGACACCATCACGTTTCAGTCACAAGTTTTAACGAACAAATTAATAAATCTGCAGAGGCCAAAGGTCCACCAAAGGTCTGCAGGTTTCCTTCAGTAGCAGTCTCCAGTGACGCTGCGGAAGTGCCTATTGGCTACTTTCTTAGCCGGAGTTCCACTTTCTTTTCAAAGGTATTAGATCGGATTCATGTCTGGACTTTGGGCGAGCCAGGTGAGTTGTCGAACCTCGTTTTCCCAAAATCAAACCGGATTTTTTACATCACTCTCTCTATTGGATGGACATTATTGTGTTGGAAAACGGAGGGGCTCATTTCAGTAGAACTGCTAGATTATTGGCCCCGCGGAATTACCACTGATGGTTTTTAGTGCATGTTGTGTAAAACAGTCGAAAGCTGCAGTTTAAGAATTTTTCCTCATTCTGCTGCTTTGTGGTATTATCGCTACTGTGATATCGTTTGCACTGTACACCAAATTGGGGGTTGTGTCCCAATACTTTTGGTAGAGTAGTGTATCTCATATGGAATCTATAGCATTTAAATAAACGTAAACCCCATTATTTGATGGCAAACGAGCTACTACAAATGTATGGAATCCTGTTTATCGATTTTATTTATGCATTTATTATTATTACTTTTTAAAATTTATAAATACGTTCATACAAAATGACATTTTAACCAGTATATTCTTCAGTAAATAAGCGGATTTATACTAATTTAAAAAGTTGTCAGGACAATCGCAGTAATAAAAAGCCTTCTGATGTAATCTAATTATGATTATAATTAAATTAAATTAAATTTACAGTTAAAAACAGATAAGCGCTGCAGTCGCTGGCACGCTTGAGAACTATGACGTTGCGTGACGTCATCATGTTGTCATTATTCCGGAGATTAACCTAGAAGGAAAACAGGAAAATGTGTTTTTATGAAATGTGTGAAGAAATGTTACATTTGTAATGTTTTAAAAATATGAAGAAATGTTAACATTTGATATATTTGCACTTTTAAATGTTTTATAAACAGTATTGTTTGGGCAATGTGAATAACACGTTATATTTCTTGTTATATTTATAAACGGTGTAAATAAATAAAATATTTATAATATTTATAATTATACTATAAATATATTTTTTCATATATTTATAATACATATTATAAAAATATAATTTTTATAATATTTAGTATTTTATTTATTAAATAAATAAGAAAATATTTATTTATTTATGTAATAAATAAATAAATTTGAATAAGCAAATTTAATTCATACGGAATGTGATAAACTTAAGTATAGTACGTGGAAGAAAATTAAGGTTAACGTGTATGGATAGATCAAAGCAGTAAAATTTTATTTTAGACGAAAAGTATCAGTGCTGACATCTGCACCCCAAATTTGCCCACAAATAGAAGGGATGGCCCTTTGAATTACAGTACTCTCTCTCTCTCTCTCTCTCTCTCTCCGTCTGTGTTTGCTGCTTTCTGCTACTGCAGGCTTGTCTAGAGCGAATGTACTATACCCCCTGACGTCATTCCGTTTCATTGATATCGATTTGGGGAACGGGCATATATGTGTGTGAGCGCGTGGAACTCCAGGTTAATGCACGAGGCGGGAAAAGGGCTCGTGAATGGGCCAAGTTTATTTATCTCTTGTTGTAAGACTGGCTGTACCGGACCTCATCACTAAACATGGTTGAGGGATAAATTTAACCTCTACGGAAATGGGGGATTTTTCTACTTTTTCGTATCCATTGAGGGGTCACGCATCAAGGAAAAAAATGGTATGCAGTGGGAAAAGATGAAGTGAAGAAAAAGAAAAATCAATCTTGGGTGCAAAGAGACGAAATTTTTTTCGATGCATTTGGTGATATCTTTCTGCGTGGACACTGTACAGTTGATATAACTATAATAAGAGAAGAAAAATCCATCAGTGAAAGATATGTTTATAAACCTACAGAACCTAAATGATAATAATACAATGTGTGACCACAGTCGGTATTTATGCTAACTCATTCCATTTTTAAATGTCGCGCCATCTATTGGTATCAATGGCAATTTTAATTGTTTAAACAACGCACCAGTTGCGTAATAACCCCCATTTCGATAGTGAGTCCTTCAACAGCTTCACAAATCTCATAGAAAATAAATATTAAAATGTCACGAGATTGTACTAAATATACAAATTAAGTAAGGTTACACTTAATTTACATTTTTTTTTTTTTTTTTTTACAAGGAATTCCTGATCAGTTTTGGGAAATATCACTTTATTGAGTAGTTATTCCATTTGTTAGATGTAAATAAATGTATTCGGTAGATAAGGGCTCGTGAATGGGCCAAGTTTATTTATCTCTTGTTGTAAGACTGGCTGTACCGGACCTCATCACTAAACATGGTTGAGGGATAAATTTAACCTCTACGGAAATGGGGGATTTTTCTACTTTTTCGTATCCATGTTCTATACATGTAGAATTCATTTCATATTCGTAAGAGTATTTTTTTGGAAAATAAAAAAAAAATGCATTTCATAACTACGTTTGAATGTATAAAATGTTAAAGTAAAATCAAGATAGCTAGCATTGTTTGAGATTCCTGCTTGGGGGGGGGGAATTAACGTTATGAATTTTTGAGTGTCAAACTAGTCATTCGGTAGTCAAATTGATCGGTATTTGAGACGACGTCCGTTTGACTTATTGCAAAAAAAAATTTAATAACAGAGGTTTTGTTTCTTATTTAGTTTTGAAGAATAAATTAGTGTTCAAATTAGATTTTATTTTAAAATAAAGAAATGAAACAGTTCTAAAATAAAATCAGTTTATATTGATAATTTATAGAAGTATGAATAAAGCAGAAGTAAAAGGCAAAAAGAATGGGAATTTGGAGAGAAAAAAATAAGTTTTTCCCATGCCGGGAATCGAACCCGGGCCTCCTGGGTGAAAGCCAGGTATCCTAGCCACTAGACCACATGGGATTGTGTCTGTTTTTTGTTGATTAACTCTTAAATACCCTGTATCCGAATAATTTTTTTTTTTTTATTTATGTAAAATAAAATACATTTCTTAATATAGGCCATTACAGAATAATCTGCGATAATTTATTGAAATTAAAGCTCAATTATGACTACAGGTTTTCGAAATACAGTGGCTGATGAGTGGGTTAGAAAATATGAAAGCCAAAACTTGATTACGGTATTAATTATATATTTTGTACAATAAAAATTAGATTGGTAAGTCAAAAACTAGTGCACATTCGCTTCAATTGAGATTATTGGTTAAAATTTAACTCGAATATTTCAGTAATCTTCACTGACTGATGTTCTAAATGAAAAAGTAAGGTATCGCCATCTAGCGTTGAGGTTTAAAACAACAATAAATTTCAACTATTGGTGATACAGAATAGGTGGAGGAGGGGGTGGGATTCGAACGAAGCATTGTGTACAATAAATTTTTTTTTCTTTCCCAAATATACTCTTTCCTAAATTATACACTTAACTCCTGTTCATATATATACGATTAAGCAATCTCTAGAGATAGTGCTCGAATTGGAAAATATTAATAACCAAAAGTAATACATGTATTTAGCGATAACAACAAGATTAAATGCATGATTTTTCATTAGCATAATTTGGATTTTTGGAAGTTATTAGGATTTTATTAGTAAATTAAAATAATATTATAGCATTAATTATAATTAGTACCTATTACTCATACTTATATTTGAGTATATAGTTATTAAATAACAAAGAGCTACAAGGCTCAATTGATCCAATGTTTTATCAATATTTAAAATATATAAGAGATTACCTCATTGCTTCATAGGATGTCTTCTACACCATACTTTCCAAATAATATCGATTAAAAATAGTTAAAAAAAATTAAAATTAAATGTGTTCCTCACTCTTCGTTAGATGGACTGACACCCACCCCTGGGATCAAAGCCAAAGGCCCCAACCCGACCCCAGACATATCAACCTCCCCCCCCCCCCCACGAAACTCAGAGTGACTGAAAACATTATGTCTGATATGCTATACCGTAAAAGTACACTTTAAAAGTTAAAATTTTGATAAAAAATGCGGCGATGAAATAAAACCAATTTGGACGTGTTTTGATTGCTTACACTAATAAAAGACTTCCATCTCCGGTGCAATATGGATTTACACGTGCCAATGGTATGGAGGATGCAATTGTTTCTTTTCTAGCATCGCAGGCGGAGGCTACAACTAAATATTTGCTTTGCCTCACTGTGGACTTCAAAGGCTTTGGTGGCAAAGTGCCACCTCTTACACGCTTTGGTGGCAAAGTGCCCTGGAGAGGTTCCGTGGGGCTGAAGTGTTAAGAGCAATATTTCTCACATAATTCCATAAACGTCAAGCAAACTCCAGGTCTCAATGTCTAAAACACCTCAGATGTTGCTGAGATGTTTTAGATGAGATGCCCCCGATCAGCTAGATAGGGGGCGTCCTCCATTGATCAAATATCGAGGGCAGCCCATTAAGTATAATTCCACAACTAAGTTAGGCCTAAGTTAGGGGGGGGAAGGTTGATGACACCGTAAATTTTCTGCCACATATAAGGTGCAAAAAGGAAAATGTAAATCAATTCTAGCAAGATTACAATTAGTAACCAGAAAGGAGTGGGGTCTGAGAGGTCACTCTCTCAGAATATATTACAATTGTGTCTTTTTGTCTATTATTACTATTGGTGCTGGTGGTTGGGGCTATAGAGCTACTAAGTCTACTGCGATTAAACAGTTGTTACAGGCCCAGTGTGCTGCCCTCCTGACGATGTCTAGAGCATGTAGGACTACATATACTGTGGCTTTACAGGTTCTGTTGGGAAAACTATCAGTACATTATGAGATCCAATACAATAATTATCTGAAGAAAGTACGCCCTATTTCCTTGGAAGATGTGCATCTTGATTTGAGTGGTTCTTTGGCTTCTGAAAGGAAAAGCCTGCGTTCCATCTACATTGAAAAGTGTCAAAGGGAATGGAATACTTCAGATCTTGGTAGTGTAACGAGAGAATTTTTACCTTTAGTTAGAGAGTTCAAGAAGAATTTTTATGGTTTTCTCCAGGATTGATTGGCACATTCCTGCTGTCGAGTCATGGCTGTCTCCTACTACATTTTGTCTGTGTGAGGCTGAAGAGAACGTGGATCATATCTTATTTGATTGTCACTACAATTATACTATAGACAAGAACTTCAACTTACTGCAGGACACTTCACTAGTGAAAATAAACCTTTACCTGTTCGATCTCAGGTAGCAATTAATGCTCTTAATACATTTGTTACACGTGTCTTCAAAAGGAAAGATAAACTTCTATCAGTTAACTCAAGATAGACTGTTGTTCTTGTGGCTCTTTGTACCTCAGAGTTGGTGTACAGAAAAGTTATTTCTAACTACGAGTTCTCACAGTGATTACTTGTATTAGATGGTAACAACGTTATTGTTATATATTTGAGTTACTGGATTTCTACTGCCTCTGAAGATTCTTCTTTTTGATCCTTGGGATTGCTACTCCAGTGGATTATCCTTTGGGGCTTGTATTGTTTAGTGAACTGTTGAAGCCAACTTGGACTTGCTACTGATTGTACATAGTACATATATTTGTTAATGATGAATCTTTCCCTATTAATGGAGTTTGATGGGGTGAAATTTGGTCCATGATATTTGGACTCTTTCCTCAAAGAAGACAGGAATATATCTTTGAGGAGCTTCCTCTGTTTGCTGATCCTGGTACCAGGATGGAACTTTTGGTAAGATGCCAGACGCTCATCACACAACATAGCAGAACAGAGCACAAAATTTACACACAAAACACTACATGCACATTACCGGTTATGGTGCAAGCCTCACCACAAGAAGTATAAAAGCGGCTAATGGGGGAAACTCTGGGGTTCTCAAGAAATAAATACTTTATTGTTCTTCCATTATTGCTCCCTGATGGGGTTCAACACCGCGATGGGTACTGATACCAAGTGCACAGGGTGGTTGTTATGTCTGGTGTTACTGTTGGTCGAAGTACTCTCTCTCTGTCCTACAAGTTATCTAGGATCTTTGGCACCATACCAGTGGTTGGCACGATGATCGAGATGATCGTTACTGGCAGCATATGCCACACTCTTTGATCTCCTGTCTCGGGCTTGTGTACTTCCTGAATTTATCCTCATGGATTTTTTGGAGGTTGCCAGTGCTGGGCATCGCTATGTCATTCAGATAGTAGCCTTTTCCTTCTTGTCAACATAGGTTCTGTCCAGTCTGTTGTACCGGATTGCCTTGTCCGTTGTTATGGTGCAGTCCCAGTACAGCTTGTGTTAGGGTCTCTAGTACGGCTTGGGGGGTCATACTTGTAATACAGTACACTTTGTTTGATCAACTGGTATTTCCTCGCTAGCTTCTGTTGTACCGGGCGGTTAAAAAATAAGTTTCCCTATTTAGGAGACCCTAGTGTCAAAACAGTTAGAGATAGCATGGTGGTTACGGGAAGCGATTTGTATAAAAAAAAAAAAAAAGTTCAAATTTCCGCTACCAGGGGAGAAATTGGCACTGTAAACACGAGATGGAATAATTAACTTAGGTTTAGATTTTAATATCAGATCTTAGAAATCTACAGATATTGTTTCCTTCACTTGAGATGACATTCTGAAAACGGACTGCGTGTAACACGGTTTCATGTAGCATCTCATTGGGATGTTGGCTACATGCTGTTTAATGCTTGCTTTCATATCTGTATGCCGCCATGGTAAACTCTGTCTTTCAGGTATCCCCATAGCCGGAAATCACAGGGATTGAGATCTGTGATCATGTGGCCAGAACTGCGGAAAGCCTAGAAATGATGTGATCATTTCTAAATGTTGAATGGAGCAGTTCCATCACTTGTCGACCAACGTGGGGAGGGGCGCCATCTTGCATGAACACTATGGTCTCCAAGCCTTGCCTTTCTTGCAAAGTGGGAATAATGTGATCTCTTAGGAGAGCGCAGTACCGTGCACCAGTTACCGTATACCTTACAGGGCCATGAGGTGTAGACTCTTGAAAGAAAAATGGTGCGATTATAAACTCTGCTGTGAATCCTCACCATACTGCAACGTATGGACGTTGTAGTGGTCTTTCGTGCACAGCAGATGGATGAGAAATTCCTCATATTCGGAAGTTTTATGCATTTAGAGTCCCATGAAGAGTGCAATGTGCCTCATCAGATCACAAGATCATTCGAGTCCATATATCGTCAAGTTCTATACGAGCCAGAAATCGTAGAGCAAAGTCTATTCGTTCTTGCACTACGTGAAACTTGTATGGGGACCAGCGTAAAATTATATGAAGCGCTTTACGTACAGTAGACCAAGGAAGGTTCAAGTCTCTTGACACACCTCTGGCTCTACTGACTGGTAGTGTTCCGCATTCTGACCTGGAGGCCATTGCAACCGCCACTTCATCCACTCCCTATCTCCGTTCCGATACGTGGTCATCCTCTGCCTGGAATTACACCTAACTCCCCAGTTGGTTGCTTCAAATTTTCATTAGTTTTCAAAACTAATGCTTCATTAGTTTCCAAAGCCCCACTGATGTCAAAGGTCCTTTACGAAAACATTTACGTTTCCGATGTTCACGTAGTGCTGCATTAGCGTTAGTATTATTCTGATAGAACACTTTTACTAAAAGAGCACGTACCTTTTTTGTAATGGTTATTGATGGTGGCATTGGCCGTTCTTTTATCTAACAGGATGTCATTTGCGTAAGCAGCGTGTCTTGAAGTAAATGACAACTTTTACAAAAATGCAACCCCGTTTTCCCCCTGGTGGCAAAAATTTAAACTAACTTTTTTTCCCCTACAGATCGCTTCCCCATACCCTAAATGACATACCCACCAATTTTCACAGCGCTATTGCAATCGTTTTGACACTAGGGTCTCCTGAATAAGGAAACTTATTTTATAACCACCCAGTATTATCCTGGCTACCTGGTCGTGTCTACGAGTGTACGCTGGCTGGGCGATCATCTTGCATCTTGCGGTGATATGCTGGATCGTTTCTGAGGTCAAGGCATCGTTGACACATGTCATCTGGCATTCCGGGCTCCCTTGCTATGTATTTTCTATTTTCTGGTGTTGAATGGCGAGCACGAATCCTCCAGTCCCGAGCCATGCATTGGAAGCCATTTTATCTATGTGGTCTTGAGGGATGTCATTGTAGCATTTTTTTTTTACCTGGGCACTGTGTTATATGCTGAGTGTAAATATGTACTGCTGTAACCATATCAGTTTTGTTTCAGTTTTAGTTTTAATGTTTTACGACTTGGTCTGTTTAACATCTCCTTACTCTGCTTGGGTCACAAATTTAAGAGGTTTCTGAACATTCGCTTTTTCCCCCCTCCTGAGTACAGGATATCTGTCTTCTTCTGAGGCCTCCCTCTGTGCGGACAGGATGAGATGCTATGGATGCTTTTTGGTTTTGCCTCTTCCAAATTATAAATTCATAGTGTCCTGTATGAAAGCTACAGATTTAAATGGAGTTGAACAAACGCTCCCGGTGCTACTAAACCTTACATACTTATCATTGTAGCATCTACCGTGGAGTGTCTTCTTTGCTCATCTTTTTATCAGTTATTGACAAAATTAACAGACCAAAATGTTTTTCATAAATATTTATTATTCATGTAATTAATTATAAAAATATATATTTTTATAATTACAAATGTTCCCAAATTGTAAGTCTTTATATTTTCTCCCCTTAACAGCCAATGTATGGTCTGATAGGCAGCATTAAGTTGCTTGAAACATCACCTAAATGTATATTATTATTATTGTTAACAGCTACAAACAGCAAACAAACGTGCCTGAGGGTGCAGCTTCAAAGCAGAAGCTTGGAGTATACATTTCCAAAGTAAAGAGAGAAGTAAATGTACATAAGAAGACTAATGAATTGAAATGTACAGATGAAATAAAACTAAATAAATAAAAGTAGGACTCATCCGTCCTATTTAAGTGAACAGGTAGGAGTAAGGCAGAGCACTGGTATTTCTTCACACACATTACACAATCAGAGTCTTAGAACTTGCAAGAAGAGTCCATTTTAAGGGCAGGTAACGGATGAGGTTAGCAATTCCAGTTGCCTCTTGAAGTGTCCGGGAGTGTCAAATATCTCCATATTTGCTTTGTTCATTGATCGTGCAGTCCTGTTGTAGAATCCATAATTTGTTCTCGCATAGGATGGTTTCTTAACGCTCTTGTCGGTGCGTTGAAATTTATTTGTGAGACGAGATGAGGGCAATTCAGGGTACCATTTAACAGCTGGTTAAGAAGGAGTAAGTCGGCTTTATCTCTTCTTTTTTACAGCGTTTCGAGTCCAAAGAATACACACCTCTTGGTAGGATTTCTCATTGTATTCAAGGCCACTTTTAAAGCAAACATACTGGATTGCTCTTTTTTGAATATTTTCAATTTCTAATTTTTGGTAAGCAACATGTGGGGACCAGACCTGTGAGGCAAATTCTAGGGCTGACCTAACATAGATTTTGTAATGAAAGATGAAAAGTGCCAACTGATTGAAGTCTCGGTTAATTCTTTTCAGGAAACCTAGTTTTTTGCTAGCTGCCTTCACAATGTTACAGACATGGACATCAAAGGAAAATGATTCTTTAATAAAGATACCTAAATTTTTGGCTGTACTGACTTTTTCGATTGCCTTCTTGTTGATACAATAAGAAAAATTAAGTTTGTTTTTCTTGTGTGCATTAGCAAAGCTCAATCAACTCACACTTTTTTTATTGACTGCCATTTTGTTCTCCTTCAGCCATTGAATAACTCGTTGAAGAGCTTCGTTTAGGATGATGCAGTCATTGGTACTGCGAATTGCTTTATAGATTTTTATGTCGTCTGCAAATATGTTGATTTTGATTTGGTAGTCTCCAAGGGTGCTTGGCAGGTCGTTGATGTAGATAAGAAATAATAGCGGGCCTAAGGATGAACCATATGGGACACCAATTTCAGGCTTGAAAGGATATGAGGTTTTACCTTTAAGTGTCAGACATTTCTCTACCTTCCAAGTAAGTTTCCATCCAGTTTAGTGCCTGTCCTCTGGGACCATAGTGATGCAGTTTGTTGATTAGTCTCTGATGGACTGACTACCTTGTCAAAGGTTTTGCTTAAATCAAGGAAGATGGAGTCGACTTGTTTTCCTTCGTCAAGCGCCTGGGATATATATTCGAAACAAACGAAATCATATCTGTGCAGGTGGAACGACTCATGATAAATCCTTGATATATGCGGAAAAGACTTTGAATCCCTTCGATGACGAGAGGAATTTTTAAAGGCCATTTTCACAACGCGTCAGTCGATATGAGGCGATGGTAGCATGGTTTTTCTTCCGGAAACTCGGGTGTTTTGTCCAGCAAACAGAAAATCGACCACAGAACACACGCAATTTACAATCTACACGGAGCAATATGGCCTTAATTGGCAATGCGCCTAAAATTCACTACTGCTTGCTGGATATCATAATTTTTCTCTTTCATGATGATTCCTTTCTACTTTTGACTCTCTCTCTCTCAGGGTAACTCGGGGAATTTTTTTTGCTGGTGCAGCATAAGCTTCAGGCTTCCTTGCACCATATGGCTAATAATAATAATCTCATGTAGTAAAAGAGCAGTTATTATAACGATTAATTTCCCAATGATGTAGAGGAATTTTGCTAGCAGGTGATTTTCCCTCTGTACAAGGTCATATTTAGGCCACATCTCGAGAACTGTATACTAATCTGGAGGCCTCACTTTAGGATGTAGATATACTGGAATGGGTGCAGGGAAGGGCAAGCAGATTGGTGAAGAGAACAAAAGATTGCTTTTACCTTCAAAGTCTTCTGAAAATTGCAGCTTCTGGAGAATAGGCACCTGCAGGGTGATCTGATTAAGGTGTTTATAAGGCCTTGAATAAGTTGAATGTGAATGGCATTCTTCCTCTTGACTATACACCAGTGTTCAAAGAAAGTGCATCACCCCTTAAAATTGTAATTGTGGTCCTAATAACATAAGTATATGGCAATATTTCTTACAGATTGCATCAGATAAGTTGACACACGTAGGTGATGAAGTAACATTGCATCAGCTGTTACTTTCGGCTATATAAGCATGCTCTGCAGTCATTCCTTGCTTGTCAGGATGGCGAGTTACGTGCAGTTGACGCCACAAAGAAAGAGTGCTATTGTTGCTTTACGTGGATGTTTTCCCCGTCATATTGCTTAGTGTCTTGTAATTGTAATCGGTCGACAGTGAGTAGCTTTCTTTTCAAACTCAAGAATTCTGGTTCTGCTGATAGGTAAAAAGGAACTGGAAGCAAACGAGTCTCTACGCCAAAACAGGACTGTATTTTGAAGTGCTTATGCCTTAAAAACCGTAAAGCTTCTTCGTCTGAGCTGAAAAGAGAATGGGAAGGACACAGGAGTTGTAGCAAGTGCAGTAACAGTCAGAAGACGCCTCTTCAAAAATGGACTTGTAGCCAGTTGTCCTAAGAAGAACCCCTCCTCACACAAAAAATGCCCGATTAATTTGGTGTAAAGAGCATGTCAAATGAATCCCCAATGGGAGACAAATGATTTGCCGTAGATGTAAAGAATAACATCCAGACTGTATGGTGTCTACAGTGAAATTCCCTACCAGCCAAATGATATGGGGGTGCATTTCGTATCACAGAGTAGGTCATCTGCAGTTTATAAAAGGTTCTGTAAATGCCAATGGATATCTGGCTATATCATAAGGCAAATTGCTGCCATTAGACCATTTCAACCTGCCAAGTAATCGATCTTTCGGGACGACTCTGTTCCTTGTCATCTGCCGAAAAGTGTAAGTAGGCACTTCTGTAGTTGCGATTCAACTAAATATTAGTTTGTACCTGGACTTTTCATTTTGTTTCCCATTTAAAATGATAAACTGAAGCAAATTGAGGGCTTCTGATAACATTTCAGCCATAATTGTCAGGTTTACCAAAACTGTTGTACAAAGGTGGCAAATGCTCATTTTGGAATATTTTGAGAGCACCTGTCAAATATTACTTAGCTTTGCCTTAACCATTAATAATTATCATTTGTTTATATTTCTATTCGTGATGCTAGTCACTAATGTAACATAACATCATGAAAGTGTTAGAAATGTGAAATTCCTGGGTGATGCACCTTCTTTGAACACCAGTGTAGACTACACATAAGGGAGTATAAATTCAAGTTGAGGAACTAGACAAAATTTTGACTGATGCTATATAAGCTTGCTTTGCCACTACTACTGCACAATTATAAATAATCTGAAATAATTCATAACGAAGAATAGTGTTACAAATCATGCTGAAATTGCACCAGATGACTGTTCTGGTCAACACGTTTTCTGACGAAAAACCCATCAAGACCAACCCGGCTAGGTTGTGGGAAAAGTTTCTCGCATCATTGATGGGATTCGAAGCATGTTTCGCATAGTGTGAGGACGGTGACTGTGACCACTGTGCTACCCATACTTCTCCAAACAAGTAGTATAACGATTATGCCATTACACCAGATAATAAGGCAGGTCTATAAAGAAATTGGCATTAGTAGAGGCATATGATGGAAGAAAGCAAGCGTCTTCAGTTGGCAAGTTTAGTGGAGAGAGAACGTGTGCTGTATTTTAAAGGATTTTTTTTTTTTTTTTTTTTTATGTTCCCGTGATGCACTTTGCGACATGCGGAAATCTCTAGTGTGTGAGATTCCAAACCGAGGAAAGGTTGGAGGGTAGTTTCGCATTTATGTTTAATTTAGAGTAGTGACGGAAGCATTCTATGATGAGGACTTCGTATTGGAGAATTTTGTAACTGGTTTTTAGTTTTACTATGGTAATGGCTAAATCAACTAGGGGTGTGTGTGGTTGCGGGAATGCACGTGTAATAGTGATCTTGTGGGACAATTCCACCGAGTGTTCGCGGGCACAGACATTACACTTATATTTTCCGCATATAATAAACTTGGATCTTTGTTCAATACGTGTAAAGAAACATAAATACTCGACAAGTGACATGAACAACATTATATATTTGATTAAATGCCAACAAAATTGCAATGCTTGCTATATTGGAAGTACTACAACAAAATTCGGTTCCACTAAAACCTCTAATACACGGGCATATTATCAATATAACAGTTTCAGAACAGGACAATCCAGCACCGAGCTCATATTACACGTGCATCCCCCCCCCCCAGTTGATTCAGCCATTACCATAGTAAAACTAAAAACCAGTTACAAAATTCTCCAATACGAAACCCTCATCATAGAATGGTTCTGTCACTACTCTAAATTAAACATCATAAATGCGAAACTACCCTCCAACCTTTCCCCAGTTTGGACTCTCACGCTTGAGATTTCCACGTCACAAAGTGCATCACAGGAACATAAAAAAAAAAATCCTTTAAAATACAGCACGCGTTCTCTCCGTACTAAACTTGCCAACTGAAGATGTTTTTAACAAAACAAAAGTCTACTGTTATGACTATTAGTAGTAGTAGTGGCATGTGATGCAAGAAAGCAAGTGTATGAGCTTATGCAGCATCAGCCAAAAAAAAAAAAAAAAATATCACACCATTCCCTCCAAATGCCTGTCCAGTTCCTCCTTAAAATTATTCAATCTATCAATTTCCACGACAGATGGAAGTTCGTTCCAGCAATTAACCACCCGCTGGCTAAAGGCAAATTTCTGCACATCTATCCATTCTTAATTTGAATTTATGCCCCCTTAGGTTCGTAATCTGAACAAGTGGAAGGATCCCATCAGAATTCAGCGTGTTCAACCCATTCAAAGCCTTATACACCTCAATCAGATCACCGCGCAGGTGCCTAGTCTCCAGCCATTGCAATTTGCAGAACATAAGCCTCTCTTGGTAAGAGGATCCCTTAATTCCCCTTGCCAATCTTGTTGCCCTTCTCTGTACACGATCAAGTAAATCTACAAGCTTCCTAAAATGAGGTCTCCAAACCTGTACGCAGTACTCAAGGTGCGGCCTGACCATTGCCTTATACAGAGGGACAATCACCTCCTTCTCCCTGCTAGCAAAATTCCTATTATATATCATTGACAAAACCCCATGACCTGCCCTGGCAGCCTGTCCGCATTGCTCAGAAAACTTCATATCTGACTGCACAATTACTCCCAGGTCTTTTTCATTTTCTACCACCTTAAGTGTAGTACCACACAGTTGGTACATTTCTCTGGGGTTACTTCTACCCATATGCAGTACTTTGCATTTGTCAAGGTTAAACTTCAGTTGCCACTTCTTAGCCCATCTGTTCTAGATCCTGTTGCAGTAGCACACTGTCATTAACAACCATGCCAACCTTTGTACCATCTGCAAACTTCGACATTAAGCCTGATATACCTTCAATATCATTGATAAATATACAAAACAACAGTGGACCCAACACAGAACCCTGTGGGACTCCACTAATAACATTAGTCCACGAAGAGCAGCACCCATTGATTACCACCCTCTGTCTTCTCCCACTTAACCATCCTTTTATCCATTGTAGCCACTTACCCTTAATACCATTCTGCTCCAATTTGTACAATAGTCTTCCATGTGCAACAGTGTCAAAAGCTTTCCTGAAATCCAAATATATGATATCAAAATTATTTTTTGCATCCAGTTCCTTTGTAACCACATCATAATATCCTATCAAATTTGTCAGACAAGACTTCCCTTAACAAACCTATGCTGTGTCTGAATTATTGCTGCAGTCTTGTCTAGATGATCCTGCAAGGCATCTTTAACCAGCGACTCCATTATTTTACCCGGAACAGAAGTTAAACTAACTAGTCTGTAATTACTCGTGTCACCCTTCGTGAATTGGGGATACATTTGCACATCTCCAGTCCGTGGAAACCTCTCCTGAGTCCAAGGATGCTCTCATAATCATGGCTAAAGGTTTGCTTAGTTGCGTTGCTGTCTCCTTTAATATAACTGGATAGATCCTATCCACCCCAGGTGCTTTTCTTATGTTTAACTCCAACAATTTCTCCTCCACTTTGCTCTGTTATTACAAAATCATTAAGTATCCTGCTACAATTTGATAAGCTTCTGCCATTTTCAAACCTTTATAACTCATGTGTGGATGTAGATGCAAAATACTCATTCAGTTTGTTTGCTATCTGAGCAGGATCATCGATGTCAAGTGGACCAATCAGATTCATCCCCTTCCTTTTAGAGTTTATATAAGTAAAGAAATCCTTGCTGTTTTTCTTAGCATCTTTTGCCAAGGATTTCTCGTAATCTGCCTAACCTCTTTTGTGACCTGATTACAGACTAGCTTATATCTGCCACAGGCTTCTGAGTCGCTTGATAATTTATATGCATCCCATTCATTTTTCTCCTCTATTACGAGTCTCATTAGTTCATTAGATAACCATTTAGGCCTAAACCTTGAACAATATTTCTTAATAGGTACGAAACTTTTAGTTTCCACGATTAATTCCTTGAAGGTTTCCCACTTAGAATTTATTGTTGGTAACTTCGTCAGTTGATCCCACTGTACAGAATTTAAAAACTGTCGGAGACCACTCATCTATTTCACATATTTTAGAGTTCTTAATTATTTCTCCATGACAACCAGGGACAGAGTTGTGCACTTCTGCTTCCTTGCGCATATTTTAATTGTTTTTAATTAATTTATTCTCATCCCGTAAACTTACCAATTAATCCACTTAACTTTAAATTACCCAAACCCAAAAATTTAGTCATTCATTCACCCAAATAACAACTGCAGATCGTCCAAAGTGAGTACCGTAAATTAAGCCTCTGCTATTGAAATTTAGTCCAATCACACGGTATTTTAAGACATTCTATAATTTATCTGTGTGGCAGCTATCTGAGAATGATCATTTACAGTCTAATCATTGGTATCAAGTGGACCAATGGTTTTAGTTTATATAAGTAAAGAAATTAACCATCATCATGTAGTCTTTGCTATGCTGTGCTTCTATTACAGAAACAAGGATTAAAATTTCAATTGATTTATTGTAATGCTTAATTTGAATTAAGTAATGCTTAATTTGAATCCATCTTAGCCATTATCACACTTAAATTAATATTTTAACTTTCCTGTTACTGTTTGGGATATTTTACAATTCTCAGCATAGCACAGTACAAGATTTTATAGTTTTATATATATTTTTTAATTTTTCATATTTTTTTTATAGTACAAGATTTTATATAGTTTGAAAGAACTTTATTTCTTTCTTGGATGATCTAAAACCATAACATTCTACAATCATTTCAACAAAATAATGTAAGCATTATTTTGTTGACGTGTAGATAAATGATTTCTTAAAAAGCATGAGATATATCTTGCATGGTTATATAGCAACAAACTGCCATATTTTACTGTCATTGATATTTCTCAATATTTTCATCAGTTGTTTTTGTGTTTAAATGCCAAAGCAATAAGGCAGGTGTAAGTATATTATGCCTGTAAGTCGTTTGTATTCTTCAGTCAATTTGCCTGTTAGCAGACTGAAAACTTGAGTTTCCCGGGGAAATAAACCACGCAACCCTCGGACGAGGCCAATTAACTCACTGCATTGTGAGAGAAAAGTTCATAAAAATTCCTTGCACCATTGACAGTATTCAAATTTGGGTGTGTTCTAATTGGTGGGGAGGATGTTTATTGAGAGCAGAGCTCCCCAAACAAATTACATTTTGAACTAATTTAGAAACACATTGCTGTACCACTCTGGAATTTTACTTAAGGCACCTCACAAGCATCATTACATCATTTACATTCCCTGGTGATTTTATAAGTGATGGAGATTTGGGCTATGCACAACAATCCATGCAAAAATATGTACAAAAGCTATAAAGCCATGACTGACCTATATCCACACGAGTTCTGGAAAATGAGCAGGATTTCAGACTTCCAAAGAGGCGTGATTGTGGATGTGTTTTTAGCTGGTGCTACGGCAAGGATGGCTATAGTTTTTGAGTGTCCAATGACCAGTGCCATTTGTCTAATGAATGCCAAAAAACATCTGTGAAAATACACAAATACAGTCAAAAAATGTGATAGCAAGATGCCATATGGCTAGATTGGATCAAGTGTTATCAACATAAAATGACAGAATAACCTGTGCATTTTGTTTGGGAACATTACAAGGCATCACTAGTACCCCATCCTGCAAAAGATGTACTACGAGAGTAGACCTTTCTTTAAGCCGATGATTATGTAGACCAAATAGAAACATGACTGGTATACAGGAATGTAATGGGTGGAGAACTGGAGGCATTGTGATCCAGATTTGTAATGTGGTCCTGCAGCAGTGGGAACACACATGGAGGATATCACACGAGGCACTGGCACCATCCTGTGGTTTAATGGTGCGGATTATAATGCTGTAGGACTGCAGGGTTGAAATAAAAAATAAATAACACACCAGAAAATGTAGATCTGCCACACAAACCTGGACAGCTGTTTTGAACCATAATGCCTTATCATCTAGCAGGTGTTTTATTAGCTTGCTTTTTTTGTGATGCTATAAAAAATCGCAACTTGGAAATAAGCATGGATAATGGTATTTGCTTCTAATCCCTAAGGTCGAGTACTGAACCCTCACTCATCAGTGAGAGCAGAAAGGCTCTGCGATCAAATCAAATGTGGATAAAGCACACAAATTTTACACGTGGAATGTTTTTGTGGCATATTGCGGGGGCGGGAGTACCACGAATGCCCACGCATATCTGGACGTCTTTGCAGATAAGGACAAACATGCATCACTTGAATGTTGCATGTTTGTTTATACAGACAAGGATACCTTCAAAATGCCAGAATCTACTTGGCGAAATCTGAGGAAAAGTGGTCTTAAGGCCATCTGCACTATCCAGCTCAATCCCATGAATCTCAACTCCCATTAAGCATCTGTTGGATGAACTGGAAAGATGTTTGTCAGCTCACCCCTCTGACAGATTACTCCAGAAATTTGTTGCATGAATGGGCCAATGTCCATCTAATTTTTAAATTGCTAATAAAGTAGCTAAGCAGTGGTTTTGTTTTAGTGTGATCAGTATAGTGTATGCAAATCAAGTTCACTTACAGCCATTCACTTCACTTTGCCACAATGGTACAATTTGTTTTATTTTCTTAGCTAGCATGGTGTTTAACAGATGTCACTCTGTTAACCAAATCCTCCCCCATACCTTTGCCCACTAGTATTCTCTAGCTGGTTATAAAATATTTTATTTCTTTTTGATATACTATGAATTATGGGACATTAAATTTTTGTTTGGTATTTAACAGATACCAAATGAGCAAAGGCATTTCCCACTCCCACATGGCATCTGTGAGATATCAGCAACAGGAGATGTAATATCCTACCCTTCATGCAGGGTTGAATGTAATTAGAATGGCTGTAATGGATAAGCTGCAGTGCATGAACCAATGTTCACAAAAAGTGAATATTGGAGGAGTGGAAATGCTCTCTCTGGAGTGATGAATCATGTGCTGTTTCAACTGATGGGAGGAACTAGATCCAGGTGACTGCTTTCCATAGTGTGCATCATTTTAACTGTGAATTAGTTAGTGGAAAGTGTGGTGTGAGGGTGCTTTTTGTGGCATGATGTTGAACCAATAATTTTTTGGTCCCCCAGCAGATTGTTGCACATCCTGCTCCAACCAAATTCTATAGTGGTCATATGTGTTTCAGCAAGACAATTCTCCTTGCCATAAAGTGCAATTCATGATATGGTTGAGGAGAACATACTGCCACTGGAATGGCCATCTCAGAGACCAAATCTCAACCTCATTTGTTTGAGGTGATTTAAATTCCACAAGCTGCATAAGATTTCCTATACAAGGAACGTCAAAATACTTCCACTGAATTTTTACAAAAACTGGCAAAATATTTACTGTATAATCTCTCTACAATATTGAAGGCCAAAAATGAGCTGCTGTTGTAGGGCTTTAGGTGCATCAGCAACTAAAACCATATTTTGCCTGTAAATTGCCAGGAGATACCAGCAGTGTCTTGATTATAATTTTACTTACAACACTGGATACAATAACAGGACCGAATCGGTCATCTGCTGATCTCAACATATATTTAGAAATTGTGTGCAGCATTGCTAAGTCAACTTTACTCCGGCACCTGCTAATAAATATACATTAGCAAAATAATTTAAAGATTAAATACACAACAAAAATGATACAGTTGAATATCAGCCTAAGGAATAGAAAAATACACCCACATGGACTCATACAACTGATCAGTTAGATTCATTATAAGATGAATTTCAGCTTCTCCAAAATGCACAAAATTATAGTTTACTCAGTGATCTAATGTCTATGCATCTTGTGCTTGTCCCCCCCCACCCACCCAGTAAATCTGCACTGATGTGAAAATGTTTTTAATCAAAAGTAACTCTAGAGGTTCAACAGATTGTCTGTAGCAGACTTATTTATTTCCTATACATTTGTTATGTACAAATAAAATGTTAATTATATAAAAATTAATTTATACAAGTAAAATGCATTCAGTCATCATTTCTAATAAGTTTTAAATAACAGAGCTGTGGATGAACATAAAAAGCTTGTCACTTTATTACAGCAATTCAATAAATATTTAAAGTTGGTAATTTTACCAGACAGACACATCAGAAATAAATGACACCTGAATGTGAGGTCTCAAGCATTTCTTCATATTCAAGAAACTATTTTATGAACTATTTTAAGTACTGTAAGCTGGGGATACTTTGCACCATCATACCATAAATGATAAAACTCCAATAGAGGGGGCACTAATGATGGTTATGGGCTTGAAGTTTCGTTTTTTCTCGAAGGTTGGCAACAATGGCTCCACTGTTCCATTGATAAAAACTGTGTAAGAAGGTAACAGGTGGGTCATAACCTTGTGATAAGATTTCGTGCAAGTTTGTGTGGTGAAAAAATTCATAACTGGAGTGAACACCACTGAGTTACGTGAGGTAAGTTGGTTTTAATATCAAGTGCATTATTTGTGGCAATAATACTGCAGCTTTGAATTTTGTTTAAATCGAATGGTGTTTCATGAATTAATATTTTTCTTCTGTGGGGTAACTTTGCACCAGGAAAAAATAGTGGTGCAAAGTATCCCCAGCTTCCTTTGACATATTTTAATAACTGTGAATGAGTAATCTAAGTTAAAACTAGGTTTTGTTTTTGTTTCAGAAATGGCAAGGAAGCATAAGAGGATGTGGGATCACGAAAGTATTGTGATTACCCTCCAGAAAAGTTGGCAGCACGCCTTAGGGCAATCGAAAAGGGTGACGTCACTCTTTGAGAAGCAGAAAATATTTTTGGTATCCCCAAGTGGACCATTTGCTATAAGCGCAAGAAACAAACAACATTCCTCAAAGCCTGGGTGACCACTCTTTTTCCAGTGAAGAGGAACTAAGCTGTGCTCACTGCATAACACAGTTAAGCAACTTTGGGTTCCCAATTACCACTGACAACCTCCATATGATAACAAAGTCTTATTTCACTAAGAAAGGCATCACAGTTGACCGATTTGTCCACAACACATCTGGACCAGATTGGGTTAAAGGATTTTTAATGCGACACCCAACTTTGACCGTTTGATTTGCTAAATGTGAAATGGAGCAGGGCAGCAATTACGGAAGAAATGTTAACTAACTTCGTGGACAATTTGAAAAAAGAACTTAAAGGGGTTGATCCATAAAATATATGGAATTACAATGAGTTGAACTTAACAGATGATCCAGGAAACAAAAGGGTGATTACCAAACGAGGTATGAAATACCCTGAGACTATCAGGAATACCTCTAAGACCAGCATCTCCCTCATGTTTGCCAGGAATGTTGTGGGTGGGGTGAACTATCCCCCATTTTGTGGTGTACAAATCTATGCATTTGTGGTCCACCCAGGCTGAAAATGGACCAAATGGATGCCGTTACTCCAACACATCAAGTGGCTGGTTTTATGTGAAATGCTTTGACGAGTGGTTCAGGTCACTGTTGCTCCCAATCTTGAAAAAGCAACTAGGCAGAAAAGTGATTATTGGAGATAACCTTTCTTCACATATTTCTGCAGATGTGCTCAAGCTTTGTGCAGAAAATGATATAAAATTCATGTCTTCCTCCTAATAGCGCACACATCACACAACCACTGGACGTTGCATTTTTTCGTCCATTAAAGACTGCACGGAGGAAAATTTTGGGAAGGTAGAAGGAGACAGATACTGGCTGCCGGTGTCCTGTACAACCAAAACAGGATTTCCCACATCTTTTGAAAGAACTGCTCGAAGAAATTGAACCAAACAAAGGGAGCAACTTGATTGCTGGATTCCAAAAATGTGGGATTTATTCTATGGATCCTGCACCTTCCCTTCACGATTCCCTTTAGTTCTACATAAAGCAGCATTAGAAGATTCATTTCTTCAGAGATTTCATGAACATAGAGATATGGTCTCTATGTTCATGAAATCTTCCACCTTTCTTTCCATAGAGATATGGAAAGAAAGGTGGAAGAAGAAAGAAAGTTAATGTAGAAGCAGGAAGTTATTAAAAAGGAAGACATCATCAGCTCAGATCCTCAGCACTCTACATCCACGTCTAGTGGTCATAAGAAAAAGGGCAAGAAAAATGATCCAGAGTTGATGACCAGCGATGGAGAAGATGAAGAAATAAATGGGATCACGATGGACGGATCAGATGTTGATCTGGAAGAGTACATTGCTAATGAATTACAGGAACAACACGAAGAGATGGAAGCTACATCAGTCATGGAAGGGCAGAAAACATTAAGAACTGTTCTACAGTTGACCGACTGTTTGAGAGTTGTTGGGGAAGATGTCGTTTTCGAATATGAAGGGGAATTTTAGTGAGCCTAAAAGACAGTGGGGCAGAGATAAGTTCAATGCAGAGGTCCATTAAGTCTTGGAAATGGCCTGAAAAACCAGACATTTTGGAGTACACATGGGAAGATATACCGGGTCACATTGATCCCCCCAAACCCGTATCAAAAAGGGGCTTCTGTGCAGTGTCTGCTTTGGAGAAGACAGGCTGGATCTAATGGTTTCTTTCTAATGGTTCACTTTAATTTGTTCTATTCTTTATTATTCTGACCAAAAGTATGTAAGTTTGTAAATTTTCTTTACTCCAAATAAGTGTTTTTACGCAAAGTTAACATTGTAGAAGTCAATCTTTGCACCTATGACTTGGATCCCTTCAGAAAACAATGAAAAACGAAAGCAGTGCAAAGTATCCCCTGCCCTAGGGTAATATTGCACCAAAAAATAACAAAAAAATATTAATTAGATAAACATCTTCACGGTTCAAATGAGAGAGCAAATTGCTTGTTTACCAATCTCAGAATACATAAAAAATATAAAGATACTTTCTTCGCACACTGCAATGAAGCTATTCCTGAAAAAACATTTTAAAATCGTGAAAAATGGTGCAAAGTATCCCCGGCTTACGGTATATGATAAGAACTCAAAATTCATCTAAATCCTGTGAAATTAAACCTTTTTCACTTTTAATCCAACTTGCAGCCTGCTCTAAAAGCCAGCTCTCAACCCGAATACCACAGGTTTAGTGTCTTTTAATGAAAGAAGTAACAGGTAACTCAGCCATAATGGACAATAGGCTAAGCAATGCTTAAATAAGGGATGCTGCTGCTGCTGCTGTGATGAAAGTAGGATGAATGTTTAATTAATTTGATTGGCTCGTTATTTTATATTAGTTTTTATGGTAACAGTATACCTAAATATGTAACGTGCTGGAGTTTCAGCACCATTACTTTCACCTGGTTTAAGAGTGATTAATTTAAATTTTTACTTGGTGCTTCTCAATCAGTGTGTCAATCAATAAAATGATTTATCATTGCATTCCCCCTTAAATTACAAATTACGCATTATTAGCAAAAATGCATATTCCAAAACTTTTGATAAAAACCAAATTTTTTTTTTTTTTGAGGAATAAGTTTCTTGCAAATGAATTACTAAATGATTGCAGTTAAATAATTAAATTCTCAGCTTTTGCTTCGGAAAGTGGCTCCCACCTGATAAGAAAAGGCTGGATAGTTTTGTCCTTAAGTGGTTTCAACAATAGCTGTTTTAAACGGGCATGAAACTGCAACCAAGTGACACATGAATATTAAAATCATTTATGAAAATTCAAACTTTGTGGTCATAATGTTAATGGAACTTTTGAACTATTACGAGAAGTGTGTGAAGCGATCATGAGCTGCAGCAACATTTCTGTTAGCTTTTGCATAGCATGTGATTTTAGTAATTTAAACATAAAATGAAAAAATACGAGACAGAATTTTAGTGCAAGATGTGACATGGCAGCACAATGCCAACACATTCCATGAACATGTTAGTAGTGTCTGTAATGTGACACGACACCTGGCAGTAAAAGTATTAATCCTCTTGTTATTTATCGTTACATCTATAAATATTCAGTTAAGCTGAAATAATTAAATGAAGGATTGCCTAAGAGACTGAGCGAATTAAGGATAATATTCCCTATCATTATAGGCTGTATTCAGTGGCGGATTAAGGATAGTTGGGGCCCCCAAAAAATAATAATAATAATAAAAAAAAAATAATAATAAATAAAAGTTAGGTGGCAAATAAATGAAATTTTGTATTTTTGAATTTTTTGAACTTCTGGATTTTTCTGCCTGTTAAAGTGTTAAAGGATGATAAATAATAAAACTTTTTAGTTTAATGAATAATTTTTTATGTAGTTTTTACAAATTTACTTTGCAAATTTATTGATTATGTCTTCAAAGTTTATTTTTTTGCAAACTCGTGTTCAATGGAAATTAGGGATAAGGCATTTAATCGCTCTTGGCTCATTATAGCCATTGGTATTGTGGCATTATTTAAAGCGTAGATAGTCTACACTGTTCAAATTATGTATTAAAACGTAATAATTGTTTTGAAAAAATTTTCGCTTAAAACAATCAAGATTTTTATGATGTTTACTGAAAACATTAATCTATTTTAGAACACTATAGGAAAATGTCTTGGCTTGGGGCCCCCCCAAAGCCTGAGCCCATAGGCACATGCTTCATTGCCTTAATGAGTAATCCTACCCTGGCTGTATTCACATAATGTTGTCTTAAAACATTCCTTAGCTCAATTTTTTTCCTGAATGGGGTGGGAGGACAGTAAAGGGGGATGTTGATGATTAAATGAATCTACAGAGTATGAAGAAATACTATACTCCTACTACATAAGTTGAGCTGGAATATACATGAATTTCTGTTATAACACAAAATGTATAACACAGCTGTAATCAGTGTGTGGAAATACAGGGTATCCGAAAAGTCTGGAACCAATGGTAAAAATATGTTTTTCTTTAATGTTGAAGGTGAAAAATGGCATTAACACTGGATAAAAGGGTCGAGATAGTCCTTCTTAGTGACCAGTGGAGTGGGCACCATATCACCTGACCCTAACCCACAGGACTTTGCATTTTGGGGATTCCTGAAGGCACTGGTATATGCTGTAAAAATCAGAGATCTTCGTCATCTTAGGGAAGAGAATTACCAGGCTTGTGCTGCTGCTGTCGATCCCAATATGCTGAGAAGAATCTAAACAAACATGGTACACTGGCTGAGAAAATATGTGGAGTCAGGGTGGACACACTGAACACATTGTAAATGAGAGTAAGCATATGTAGTGTAAATCCCATTAGTTCCAGACTTTTTGGACACCCTGCAGATATAGAAGTAAACTAATAAGGTACATGCACAATTATCTGAAGCAGACAGGAAATAAATTTACCCAGATAATGAGAGAAAACTTGTAAATGTGACACAAACATAAATTTATCCATATACATACTATATATACTAAGTGTAAGATTTGGCATAAGATTTAACAAGCATTTTTCTTTAAAAAAATAAAAAACAATGAAGTTTGCCTTTCTGCAAATGATGTTACATAAATTTCAAAGCATAATCATATCAGTAAAAATGGAATCTCCTTGTAGCCGAAGAGACACATTGAAGTTGATATCACCCTTTTTGCATTTATTGCCGAGTTGAATAATAACAATAAAAAAAAACTAGAAGAATGTTAAAATTATTCAGATTCCATGCATTGTTTTTGTTATCTGGTTTAGACTTTAGTGGGCTTAAAGACTCTATTTAACAGAGTCTACTCTATCTGTTCCATTCTTTCACACAAATTCAGCATTCTCAGCAACAGGTTACAATAAATATTCAGGCAGAATGACCATTACTCAAAGAAAACTAACCAAAGACAGAAGATCATAAAAGAAATTAAATTTTGCATTCAATGCTTTATAACACCCATTTATTCTAATTTTAATAGGAACGAATATTTTATTATACATGGCAAAGTGTATACAGGAAGTTTCAATCAAAAGGCACCTTTGTTGTGTTTGGGATGAAAATTTTGAATTTGATGTTAAACTTTTCAAAGCATGGAAAAAGGCATAAACCAAGCCAACACTACACATTCATAATGCAAATCTTTTCTAATTTTGACAGGCACACTTTTTTTTTGTTGAAAATTGCATAACTATACAGACCAAGTCTTCAACCTTGGAGACGACATTTAGCTCAATGAGCAATCGCTCTGGCAATGGATTGGTTCACTATACTAGCAGATAGGCAAGTTCTAACATCCATCCTTTTGCCAAATACTGCACCCAATTCTTCTATTCACCTTAATGTTTCATATCAGACCAAACTTCATGGTCCTGTACCATAAAAATATGTAACTAGGAAAAAGTGTCATCATGGCTAACAAACAGCAGAAATTCCACAGAGTGGATACCTTGTTAAAGAACTATGGTTAGTAGTTGCATAATCATTGCAATTTAAATGCAATAGAATGTGTCTAAGTGTCCACAAAATATTTCGTATGTGAAAGGAATGTGGCAGAAGATGTTAGAAACCAAAAGATTAATTACTGATTTTGGAAAATGCAGCAGTAATTTAGAAATGACAACAGCATCACCAAAAATGCATCTGTTTATTATATAACAATTTGTAAGGCACTAATAAGAAAAAAAAAAAAAAAAAAAAAAAAAACTGTTTTTGCACAGTGAAAAACAATGCATTAAATTTTTTTTTATTAATCACTTATAATAAAATACCATTTCTTTGTTTCTGAATGAACTTTATACATCACATCCTATCTGTTGCCATAACAAACTATGCTGACCGGGCTAGTCAGGTGGTTAAAGTGCCTGCCTGGCAACCCAAAGTTCGTGGGTTCGAATCCCGCCTCGGCTTGGATCAAAGTACTGCAAAAACCTTGGGAGGTGCACTATGACCACAGAAGCTGATGCGCCAACAACTACAA
Organism: Mastigoproctus giganteus; assembly: GCF_048544385.1. Taxonomy (NCBI): domain Eukaryota; kingdom Metazoa; phylum Arthropoda; class Arachnida; order Uropygi; family Thelyphonidae; genus Mastigoproctus; species Mastigoproctus giganteus. The sequence goes on from NC_143584.1 coordinate 12,797,804, forward strand.
AAAAAAAAAAAAAAAAACAAAAAAAAAAAAAAAAACAAACAAACTACAATCACCTGGAAACTGTACACCTTAACCTTTTTAGATATAGACACCCGATGAAATGGCAAAATTAATATAAATGGTCCTTACAACAGCAAGAGAGAAAACTTTTGAACAGATATTTGTGGGACATCAACACATTTTACTCAATTGCCTGCCAGTGCAACACACTGGTTCATTGCCAGAGCAATGCTAATCTCAGAGCATTCTGTTTTTCACCAGCACAACAATCTAACCAATCTATTTCAGTCATTTTAACTTTGTGAAGTATTGACAACACGTAAACATCTCTCTTGTCATGCCATTTCACATCTAAAATTTCCATAGTGTACTGGCTTTCTGTTGCCTTATTTCATAATTTTTGAATTTGGCACATGTTTCCTATTTGGAAATTTTATGTATTAGTTCATATAAACCCAAAAATAATATTCAAACACCAACATTTCAGTAATAACCTTTTGGTTTTTAGAACTGGACTACAAAGGGTTAAAATAGTTTAAAAGGATTCAAATGCTGAATTTTGAAGAAGACAATTATAAAACTGATGCAGTGCAAGTCTTTGTGAATATCCAAATTCTAAACTAATAAACCTAAACTGGTGGGGGGGGGGGGAGAAGAGAAGAGATTAATAAACAATCTGCCTTATTTCATAATTTTTCCAGAAAATTCAGAAATTCAAAAATTCAGAATTAATTCAGAAAACTAAATAAAATTTCCTTTTATAAACTAGGACATTAGCCACACAAAACACAAATCTAACAGAGGAACAACCTGAAAATTGTGTGCTTCACTGCATTTGATTTTCATTGTGATGAAACACGATCTACAACCTGTACTACTAATAGGGAAAGTTTGATTGATGATAGATGCTATTTCTCAGAAGTTTCTGAACCAGAATGAATATGGAAAATGTGAATAGATACAGGAGTTCTTGAAATAATGTGGTTAGAACATAAAATATAGTATTAGGGTGGTACATTACTTTTTTCTTTTTTTTTTTTTTTTTTTGCCAAGCTGAAAATTTCATAAGTGACCATCTTTAACTGTTTATTGGGTGCACCAGTACATTCTAGCAGCAGCAAAAAAAATAAAAAAATAAATAAAATAAATGAATTTCAGTATTCAATTTAGTATAGTATTTATATTTGACCTGTATTAGTAATAGGAAAAGTAGAGCAAGCTGTGCACCTTCTCCTGTGTTAATTTTCCACAGAATTTTGGTTTCCCTTAAATTTTGCCACAAAGTATTCAGAACTACTTTAATTAAACAAGACTTATCAAGAATAAAAGGCAATGGTCACGTGAAATCTTAAATGAGCAAAACCCATACCAACTGATGCCAAACAAGCAACTTGCTTGCTCACAGGTCAGTTTTTATTGCACATGCTGGTCGGCCCAGGTGCCAACAAGTTTGACTATGGTTGCTTTTTGTGACATCTTACAACTTCTTGGTTGTTGGCCCTTCACTTTTCAACCTTTTCCCTGTGGGTCACTCTGCTGAAGAAGCTCCATCTCCATTTGGTCTGGGCTGGGCAGCTGGGGGTGGATCCCCAGCTGGCTGAGCGAGCTTTATTCAGCTTAGGCTCCAAATTTTGCAGTTTTTTTTGGGTATCCAATTTCAGGTTAGATTTGAGTTAAGTGGCATATCATCTAATATTAACATTTTGTTTGTTGATCCAAGTTAGTTGTAGTTTAGTTAATTATATTTTAGATTATACTGGTGGCTTCAGGTTCAAGGAGGGGGAGGGGGGGGTTCCTTCCTTTGTGCCCTCAACAACAGGAAATTTTAGAGACCTATTTCCTCACTAATCCTGAAGTGATGGAAAAATATCCTTCTTTTCTGAGGGTAAAAGGGCTAAGATAGGCAGTATGCTTCTTAGAGAAAGCCATGAGAGGGAACAAGCAAAGATGAAGAAGAAAATTCCTCTGTAACAGTTACTAAATCAAAGAATGGAAGGTCTAAGAGGGTACACAGAAAGCTAAAGGTAAAAAGAAGTAAACAACAGCTTCTGAGACTGAGTTTGAAGTTTCTGGATTTTTAATCTTAAAATTTAATCTATTAAATAAATTCATGCTCAAGCTCCAGCCATTTAGAACTTTCTACAAATGAGGCATTACTTTAGAATGGTGGGGTTCTTTGCCTGGCCAGTCAATTCCAAGAAGTTGTCCAAATAGTTGAAATTAATCCATCCTTTCTGTTCCGGGTTTAACTTCTGTTAAACCCGGAACAGAAGTTAGTTTAACTTCTGTTCCGGGTAAAATAATGGAGTCACTGGTTAAAGATGCATTGCAGGATCATCTAGACAAGACTGCAGCATGGGTTTGTTAAGGGAAAGTCTTGTCTGACAAATTTGATTGGTTATTATGATGTGGTCACAAAGGAACTGGATGCAAAAAATAATTTTGATATCATATACTTGGATTTCAGGAAAGCTTTTGACACTGTTGCGCATGGAAGACTACTGTACAAATTGGAGCAGAATGGTATTAAGGGTAAGTTGCTACAATGGATAAAAGGATGGTTAAGTGGGAGAAGACAGAGGGTGGTAATCAATGGGTGCTGCTCTTCGTGGACTAATGTTATTAGTGGAGTCCCACAGGGTTCGGTGTTGGGTCCACTGTTGTTTTGTATATTTATCAATGACATTGATGAAGGTATATCAGGCTTAATGTCGAAGTTTGCAGATGACACAAAGGTTGGCAGGGTTGTTAATGACAGTAATGGCAGTGTGCTACTGCAACAGGATCTAGATAATTTGGGCAGATGGGCTAAGAAGTGGCAACTGAAGTTCAACCTTGACAAATGCAAAGTACTGCATATGGGTAGAAGTAACCCCAGAGAAACGTACCAACTGTGTGGTACTACACTTAAGGTGGTAGAAAATGAAAAAGACCTGGGAGTAATTGTGCAGTCAGATATGAAGTTTTCTGAGCAATGCAGACAGGCTGCTAGGGCAGGTCATGGGGTTTTGTCAATGATATATAGGAATTTTGCTAGCAGGGAAAAGGAGGTGATTGTCCCTCTGTATAAGGCAATGGTCAGGCCACGCCTTGAGTACTGCGTACAGGTCTGGAGGCCTCATTTTAGGAAGGATGTAGATTTGCTTGAACGTGTACAGAGAAGAGCAACACGATTGGTGAGGGGAATGAAGGGATTCTCTTACCAAGAGAGGCTTAAGTTCTGAAAATTGCAGTGGCTGGAGACTAGGCACCTGCGCGGTGATCTGATTGAGGTCTCTAAGGCCTTGAATGGGTTGAGCACGCTGAATTCTGATGGGATCCTTCCACTTGTTCAGATTACGAACCTACGGGGACATAAGTTCAAATTAAGAAAGGACAGATGTAGAATAGATGTGCGGAAATTTGCATTTAGCCAGCGGGTGGTTAATTGCTGGAACAAACTTCCATCTGTCGTTGTGGAAGTTGATAGGTTAAATAAATTTAAGGAGGAACTGGACAGGCATTTGGAGGGAATGGTGTGATTTTTTTTTTTTTTTTTTGGCTGATGCTGCATAAGCTCCTACACTTGCTTTCTTGCATCATGTGCCACTACTACTACTACTACTACTACTACTAATATGCATATCACTGAAACTGAGTTCAGGCAGAGCACGTGCTCAGAATGTTAACTTTGTGGCTCTTGTGACAGTCAGTTATTTTCTGTATGGTTATATAAAACAATTGCTTTTGCTTTTCTAACCTGAATAGTCCCATTTCATCTTGGTGAATTCCACTAGAATTCAGTTGGGCTTCATACAGAGATGCCCTGGGCAAGTCTCTTTTAACTGGAAGGTTCTTTTGAGGGAATATACTATGGACAATAAAAAAATTACTGTGACTATGTGGTTTTATGTTTTTTTTTTTTTTTTCCTATATCAAAATCTATGCATAGAAATTAGAAAAGGATCCCATCATACTTGGAGGATCCAGCCAAACTACCATCTAGGACAGAATTTGAGGGAGAGAGCAAGATTTTCAGTGCACATGAACACAGAACAGAAAGCAGAGCATGCAGGTATCATTAAGAAGTGGATTGCTGCAAGTGTATTGCCTATCAGTTCTAGAATTGTTGCTGCAGAATCAACAACTGTTTGACAAATGGCAAGCATACTCTAGAACTGAAAATTTGCCCAGTAAAAACTATCATCACCTAAGAGTGAACCCGTGGATCTTGCAATATTTGCATATATAAATCTTGTTAGAGAGCAATGGTTACCAAATTTTAGCGACATAAGGATTACCTTTTAGCCTGTAAAATGGTTTTCAGACCCTAAACACATCTAAATGCTTTGCTCTAAAATTTTTCAATAATGACAAGGAATATTGGACATTATTTGTGGACCACCTGGAGCATCTTTACAGATCTCCAAGAGTCCATGGACCACAGTTTGAGAAACACTGTTGTAGAGAATTATTGGAAACGTTAAAATCTGCTTTCAAAAAAATAAATGGAATCACCACTGAAATGCTTCCTAGTCATACCCATGAATTTCCACGAAGAGAATGATATAATTGCAATTTGATGTTTTCAATAATCCTAACATCTCCAGTCTCTGGACAGCATGCATTCAGAAGGCATGTTACTTGCCCATCATTCATTGCTAAGTGTTTGTCTTATGTGTGATATTGTATTAGTCTATGTTACGGCATTAGTATTTTTGAAGCATAAAAACTTTGGATTAAACATAGTATGGACTTGCCCCTGGTGATCTTAGATCACTAATATTCTTGCTGTTCCAAAGTTGGTATTATTTCTTTGCAGCTTTTATCATTATTTTTTTTAATTTGCACTTTGTTTTATTTATTTGTTACATTTAATGTTCTCAGCAAAAGTTTTAGGACAATCCTGCTGGTTTGTCAGTATAGAGGAAAAAAAAAAAAAAAAAAAACATTTATGAATTTTTGCAGGTTTTTAAAAGTATTTTATTTATAAATTTAACTTTCTGTATTTAAACCTTTTGATTAAAGCCTAATACCTGCTGTCATTAGTAGGCTCCATATTCACTGTTATATCCCATGTTCCTCTTATTTTTAATTTGCATTCAATTTCAAATAAAGAACACACTGAAAGGATTACATTTTCATCACAGTGGTCAAAAAATTTCAACAAATTTCTTCTTTCATTAATAGCAATGCATTTAACTGATGAAATATTTTCATTAAAGCCCAATTTTTTTCGTCACTAAAAGGCTCATCATTTGGTGTTATTTCCGCTGCTCTTTGTAGCATCTACAATATGCCCACCTGACCAGTTAGGTGAGTGTAAAGACCAATCTACAGGTCAAGAATATGCATGTTGTTTGGCATCAGTTATTATGAATAACTGTTATTATTGTGGTCTGCCACAATCGTCCTACCATTGCTGAATAGAATTTTAAATTTCTCACTTTTGTTTATCTCTCCTTTCCATTCCACTGAAAAATCTGATTGGTGAAGAACAGAATATTTCTTTTCTTTTTTCAAATAATGCACAAAATGTTCTACAGAACACTGTCCACTTTGGACTAGGCAAAGAAATATTTACATTCAAATGATTTTACATAAATTCAGTATTCCAGGGCACTAAATTCACAAGTGAATAATTTAAATCACAATAAAACCAATTTAAAATGCTTATTTAAAACACGCTAATAAACATATACGCCATTTAATGTAAATATATTTTAAAGGGGACTTTCAAATCATATTTTAACAAGCATATTTAGATTTTATGTTTTCTAAATAGGGTTAGTCCACAGATTTATTTGCTTTTCCATATTTAAACTAATAAAATTACAGCTGCAAAAATATTACTAATAGAGAAATATAAATTTCAAGTTTTGGATAAATCCACACTTAAAAATTTCAGCAATTTATTTTTTTTTTATCTTGATATTTTTCTATACATAAGATTATGTAAAAAAATATTAGTCAACGAATATTAAATGGCTCTTACAGCTCCTGCTATAATGCACCATCTTATGCGCACGGAATCCACATGTTATTATGCTATATTCTTTCTCACTAGTGTTGTTTCAATTTATAACTGTTTGTGAGTGCACACTGCACATTGTGTAAAAATTTATATGCAGTTCCTATATATACAATGCTGTTCTTCTTACTACCCTTACTGTAAAGAAGGGGAGAGAGAGAGAGAGTAGTTCAAAGTGGAAAGAACATTAAATACTGAAATAAAAATGGAAGTTTTAAAGTTTTGGTGAAAATGGTTTTGACATCACTGCATGTTCAAAAGAAACTTGATGAACTGATGGGAAGAAAAAAAAAAAAAAAAAAAAAAAATACAAGTTGATTCCATATCCTTATTTGGAAAAAAAAAAAAAAGCAGCTATCTAAAATGAAGCAATACTAACTTTTGTGGGATTTATCCCTGACTGGTATATAAAAATGTGTATGTCAGAGTGATCATTTCTACCATGCACTGTATTTTCATAATGAATGTTGCACATTATAGCAAGATCAGCTGTGTGTGTGTGTGTGTGTGTGTGTGTGTGTGTGTGTGTGTGTGTGTGTGTGTATTTTTTTGACATAGTCCTCCTCCAAAATTCTATTCCCACCAACCATTTAGCTATGACTTGTCACTAGCATTAGAAATGAATTTTCATTAATATCAATAATTCATCCAGCATTACAGTCAAGGTAGAATAACATGGCATGGCATATTTTATGCAACTAGAAAGAATCCTCTTTTAAAGAAAATTCATAACTTGGTTTTTTCCATTTCTTTTACTGAAGTGCAACAGATGAGAAAGGGAGGAAAGTGAACATCTGCCATATCTTGAAAATAAATGCATATCGAAAATACTTATTATATCTAGGTTAAAAATAGTTTCACCTATAATGGGGGAAATGTTGTTTGATGATATTCTTAGCCATTTCAGCAAAGCCTGAAAAAAAAAAAAAAAAAAAAAAAAAAAAAAAAAAAAATTAGTTTTAAAAAAGTTGAAATCTTACTTAAGTGATAAAAAAATATTTCTACAACTATTTCTGAATACTATTTTTTATATTGAAATTTTTAAAAATATTTCTCAATGCATATCCATCAGGATGGGGTGTTCTGTCTTCCAATAAAAACTACATCAGCAATTTTTATTAAGACAGAATTTTTATTAAGTGGAGGTGAAATGTAAAGTTACTGTTTAAATGTATTCTCTACACTTTCAAGGTAGTCTCAAATGAATCCATCATTTGAGACTACCTGTAAAACTGGACGATGGAAATCAAAAGACAACACAGATATTATGTGGTCTTTCAAATGTTTATGAAAGGTGCTTTGGGGGGAAGGGGGGTTATTAAACATTACATTGGCCGTGCTCTCAGAAATTATAAAGCAGGTAATGGGACATGTTTAATAGTAAGGTTTATTAAGGATAGACTTCAACAAACATAAAGGTCCTACTAAACACTGATTTGAAGGTAAACGAAAGGATAAACAACAAAGATTTTCAGGTAGTAAAATAATTTTTGATTTAGAGCATAAACCCTACCCTCCTCCCTTCCAGTCCTACATATCATTCCTTTATACATTGTATGTTCCCATATAAAACTCCATTTTCTATATTAGAGTGACACCAGTTAACTCTATATCAGTATTGGATGACCTCACCAAGCCAGATCAAATGCATCCATTTTATTGACACTACTCCCTGTATTGCATATGCAGTTTAAACTTTGTATTTATTTGTTTGCTTTCCTTGTAATTACTGAAATATATAATGTTATAACAAGCCCACTGTATATTACTCTTTCACATAATTCATTGGCGACTGATTGTCTATGGATGTTTGGGGTCATGGTTTATGTTTGGATATTGTTAGCCTCTCTCATTTGAATCCTCCATGAAAGTGCAAGTGCAAACCTATATCATCAGCCAACAGCAAGACTACCTCCCCACCCCAATAGCAGTTTTCATGGAGTCTTCCTTTCTAAGAGGTGCTAAAATTCAAAATAATAAAAACAAGAAAACTGCATCACAACTTAATTCACAAACACTATGCTTAAGAACTGAATAATGGTAATAACCTAAGGTAGTGACAAGTGCAATCAGGTATCTAAGATGGTAAAAGTTCGCCATTTCACAGCACCCACCTTTACCAAACCATACACGGATCTTGTAGAAATTGTTCAAAATCAATTATCTGAATGGTGAGAATAAATTTGAAAATTAATTAAAAACATTCCCAAAAAGATGAAGTAATCATCTTTGTGTTAATGTACAGTATTAAGCACCCTGTGCACTTTAATTGCCTATTGATCCCTAACATAAGTTGATTGTTTTAATATGAAATTACCCCCACCCAGTGGCTTACTGCTTTAGATTAAAACCTGTTAAATTAGTAATTAGTACAGTGTTGCAGAACTTCTTCACACCATCATAGAAAAGTACTGAAAATTGCACCAGAGATAATGCATTTTCTTGAATATGGAAAATTTCAATGACACCGTAGTGAAAGAAAAGCATTAAGCACTTAGTTATGGGTTAATATAAATTACCATCGTATTACATATCATAATAAAAATGTTTTGTACCTTGCTGTAATTGAATGTATATGGCTAGCATGAGGGCCTGCACTGGTATTCCTGTTCCTTGTCCTTTAGATGCACCAACCTGCTTTGAAAAATAGATAAAAATGGCATTTACTACTATGGTTAATCACCCTTTTGTTTCATCTACCTCATTTCTGCATTATATATTAATCTGGCTAGGTTATGTTTTTTTATATCAAAAATTCTTACCCTTCTGGGACAGCAAGTAAAGAGGTTGATATTGTTATGTGGTTCACTACAATAGACTACTTTGGTCACAGTGCCAGTTCCTATGGCACTATATCATACGGCTTGTTTATTTTATTTTTAGTGTATTAAGGTCAATACAAGTGTGCACCAAGAGGACAATTTGCATACCAGATAGACTGAAAACTCCCACTTTCTCCACCCAAGACTGACTAACTACAACTTTAACTGAACACATCATTAAGAATTCCTACAACTCCATCAGGATTTGAACCCAGACTTCTAAACAAATGATGACTACTGATCACATTTATGCCTTCACTGGCAGTATAATGGTTAAGTCACTGACCAGAGGAATTACTCATGGCATGCTGGGGATTTCTTTTCACTCAGAGCTGAGTAAACCAGTCTCACACATAGATGCAGGGTTTTTCCTCTTGTATTCAGGCAAAACTGGCTTTGTACATTAAAACTATATGCATTGAAAAAAATACCAATAAGGGAGAGATCAAGCATGCTAGCTTCTGGTCTACAAATTGAATGCATCCTGCATGCACATATACAAGGTTAATAAACCAAATGGCTTCACATAAAGGCTAGCCCCTTATATTTTCTCTCATGAGGTGATAATGTATTTTGTCCAGTGATACTGCCATTGCTGGAAGCATGCTTGGAAATCACTTCAATCTCTTGCAGTACTCTTTTGATATTTGTTGGATGTTCAGACTGTCATTAAATCTTCTCTACGAGTTCTGTCAGAAATGCAGTGCCAAATCCCCAGCATGCCATTTTTTTTTTGGATGCTTTAGTCTTACAGCCTCACAGGTTTGTAGGGAACTTTCCTAAAAATGCTCATTAACATTTTGATCCCGTGTGTGGGAGTTGATCAAGCCCTAGGGCACTGTTGCTTTGTTTCTGGATCATACCTACCTAACTGTCTCATCTCCTGTGATGATTGCTGAAGGAACGTTGATTATCTTGAACATGTTCTTGAAGGTCATGATACATAATGATGCAATATCACTTTTACTTGCATAAAATCTGCATGTGATCTGACAGTGGATGGACACCTGAATGTTCTGTATCTTCAACTGAGGTCAGCCAACTTTTGAATTTTGCAAACTATCCAAGTCTGCATTTTGTCCATTGCCTGCTCTTCTAAGCTTGTAACACTACTTTATGTAAAGTTGTTTTAAACAGGCCAGATGAGTATGGGTTGATACAAAACTGTTCACAAAGATACATAATGGTAAGGTATTGTAGGGCCATGGCAAGGGGATCAAGAAACTTTTGGGTAGCACCATATAGAATTTATAAAAAATACAGAATAAGCAACACACAGAACAATAGACAGAATAAATTATGAGGAATATGGAATTTTTGGCCTGTGGCAAAAAGTGGAAGTTCATGGCAAAAAATGTTGCTCTATATGGTATTAATATGAAGTTTAATTTTTGACACATACTGTCAAGTTATTGCTGACCACCCCCTCCCAACCACTACCAACACTGTTTAGCTAAATGGTTTATCAAATTTTAAGGATGGAAAAACTTCTGGAACTGCTTTTTGTTTGGACAGATGCACTACCAACTTTTCACAAAATACAGGCATTTCTCGCTTTACGATTCCCCCCCCCCCAAGTATCAACAAAATTGAAAATATGAACATTAATTGCAAAAAAAAAAAAGAATGTTAAACATTCATAAATACCGCATTCCAAACCATGTGCATAGCTATATAATACAGTGTACCCCGCTTTATGATATTAATCAGTTCCAGAGACATCATCATATCATTAAAATATCGTAATGTGAACCAAATAACACATTGTTTTTTGGTAATTCGTTTCAAGATCTCGGAAGTTGAAATTTCTGCTGTATAACTAAGCTATTTATCTCTTTAAAATGTCATTTTTAAGGTCACGGAGCGTGACCTTAAATGCCTTTGTGGTATTTTTCTAAAGCACACTTCTGGAGGTCACAACCATAAAACAATAAAAACAATTTGCACTTTCCAGTTTATTGAGCTTTTTTGTTACTGCAAGAAATTATAAACGGGTAGTAAACTTCATGTTATTGCATTTGCCAAAATACCGATAGCTGGAATTGTGTGGTTTTTTACTTTATTATGATGAAATGTGTTTCCCCTTTACTTCAATCAATCTTCAATCGTATAAAAACATAAATAAAATTTCAGAATCTTCTCTTCATTCCTTTTTTTTAAAAGCTTTGTAAACTTGTTACTCCACGCGAATTGTGTTATTTGTATTTGTGTGTGCCGTTAAAAATGCATGCAATCGTGAAATTTATAATTAAAAGAGAAGATTATCTTGGAAATAAATGCTTCTTGAAGCATTTCTGAAGATGACTCATTGTGCAACAAACCGAGTGCTGAGTCAATAACGAGTGTGCATTTAGTCGATGATGATGAAGAATAAACATCCTTTAACATCTGTAAGTCATAAATAATTTCTCTATAATTATAATTTGTTTGATTTTACATGCTGCATTTTCATTTCTTTCGATAAATCAATCATTGTTTAAACATAACCCCTATTTTTAACCTTATGTCTATGGGAAATAAATTCCCGCTTTATGAGTGCATGCTATGAACGAATTAACTCGTAAAGTCAAGAACTACCTATCACTATCTTGTTTGACTTTTGCTTTACACTGATAAAATTTTTATCTGTAAAAATGTAGATGCAAGATTTACTGTCTATAATGACTACAATAGACTAAAAATTTACGGAGACTTCATCTGATAAAGACATTGAGCTTCTTGAAAGGATCCAAAGATAGGCAAACTTGCATGGCGAGATTGGCAAAAGGACTACCATATGAGGAAAGAGACTCCACAGAGTTAGGTAACCAGACACCTCAGAAGTGACCTGACTGAGGCTCTGAGAGGTTAGTAAAATGAAAGGTGGAATTTCACTGTTATAGAGATTTCCAGAACTAAGGGGCATAAATTCAAATTACAGGGGAAAGAGGTTAATAGTGTTTTTTTTTATAGTCTTGAAGACATACCACATTTGTATAATCGTAATAAAATCCAAAACTATCTCAGAAGAGTATGCATTGCAGTCTGTTACCATGAGATGGCATTTAAATCCTTTACTTTATTATCACAGCAGAAATGTGCAATTTTTTAATCATGTTATCTCTAAGGAAATATTGCTTAAACTCAGATGGGGGGTATGGGGCTATGAAAATGGTATGTGAACTGAAATTTTTGAAAATTGAGTATAAAAATAATACATCACACTCAAATGTTTGTGCCACACTAACACAGAATGGAACAAATACACACAGATGCCACTGCTTGGGCCAATCCCAGTCATATATCAATGTCCCTGATACATGCTGAGATGTTTGTTTGTTTCAGGATTTATTAGGCGCATCGGCAACTATGGCCATAGCGCACCATACATGCTGGGATTAATTACGAGCATCCCCCCCCACCCAGATTTCACCGACTTTTTATTCTGTATTGCTATAATTAAGTAAAACTTGAAATTTTAGAAATTTAAATAGAAAACATTACTTTAGTAAATGCTTAAAATATATAAAACTAAATTCAAATTGAAAATATTTGCATATCAAAACTACAAAAAGATGCAGTAGTATCTTTTGAAATAACTTTGAGCAATGATATGCAAACATTGCTAATCAAGAGTAACACTTGCATGAGCACGAAGAACTTGAAAGAAGCTGTTGAAGACCTGACGACATAAAGCTAATATTATTTTACTTTTACTTCAAGTACAGCAAAAAAAAAAAAGAAAAAAGAAAAAAGAAAAAAAAAAGTGATAAAATTAAACAACTTCATTTTTGATGTTGATATAACTAGAATAGTTTGCATATCATTGCTCAAAGTTATTTCAAGATTCTCCGGCATCTTTTTAGTGTTGCTCATTAGGTAATCAAGAGGGGCAAGATAAATTCCAAATTTTAATAATTTTTATATTTGATAAACACGAATCACTGTCATTACCTGCCTCAAGGATTCACTAGCTTTATCAAGTTCACCCCGCAGAGTATACGCCACTGTGAGATTATACTGCATGACCACCTTTGCTGTTGAGAGTGCATTAGGAAACCAGTCTATAAATAAGAAAAAAAATAAATACTATACACAACCACATTTAAGACAAAAGTTATTTAGTGATTTTACTACTCATGTTCGAGAAATAAACACAAAAATTGCAAATTTAACATGCTAGTGTTTTCCTGGTGAAATATTATAATGCTTCTATCTGGTGTTTCCACATATAAGCATTAAAAATCATTTTAGTATTGCAAATGTAATGCAGCAACATAATGCACAAATACCACTAAATACTTCCAATACCAAGATGACCATTTCAGAGATTCTCTAATCATCAGCAGGTAACTAGGCACCATTAGTATAGGACCCAACAAATCAGTGATGAGTGAGGTGCCAAAAGATGTCAAATATTCAAAATTCAGTGGCACAATAAGAATGAGTGGCCAGCATACAACTACAGAGTTACATACTCTGCATATTTTAATCCACATTATACTACAAAATACAGCATATTTCCTGTTTTTCTACATTGTAAACTTTTCTCACTGTCTGGGAGCATAAACAGGAAATTTATTTTTAAATTTAGAGAAACTGTTCCTTGAAGCTAACTGTCACCCCCACCAGTATTTGTGTTTAAAACAAATCAAAAATGTTTCATATAGAAAATCTCTAAAATATATAGTAGCAGTCAATTTTCTTGTATTATTTCCTTCTTTCTAACTGAATCTGGTTTAACGCGTTAATGCTGGGCGACCCACGGGTGTCTCGCTGTGCTACGAGTGCTGTATTCAATTTTGGCATTAAGCGTCCGGTGTTTAAGCATTTTATCGGATTCACCAGTCCTCCATATATATTTATTTATGAAGTGTAAGCCCAGGATCAATATTTTTTATTTATTGAGGTTTTTGTGGGGTATATAAAATAGTATCTGGAATAGAAAAAGGAACCAACAGTTGACAGTTTTTATTTCAAATATAATTATTTTTGTTTACAATGAATTATGTTGAAGCATTCTAGACACAAAGCAGGTTGATTCTCACAATTGTGACAAAATGTTTTAACTTTTTTTGCCTTCCGGTCTGCTTCTTTTTCAGAAATTTTCTTGTAACACTCCCTGCAACATTTCCTAACTTTCCTTGCTTGACCTTCCATTTTACAAAAAAGTGTGAATTCTGCCAGGTGCCTTTTGTTACTTTTGTAGTAGTCTCACTATTCAATAAACTGTATGTTATACTTTCTTAGAATTGAAGGATGGATAGACAATTATTAGTCCCAAATTTATTTTGTACCACCCACGCATTGACTAGCATGGTACCAAAGATGATCTCCATTGCAGCTTTTTTATACCATTTTATGGTTTTACGCAGGCTACTATAACATGATGCCATTTGGTCAGATATATCCATTTCCTTCTTTGCTTGATTGTAGCTGATAATAACATCGGGTTTCTTGATATTTTTTCTCTCCCTTTCTATTGTTCTTTCCTGTCTCAATAAGTTTACATTGATGAGTTTTGCATGTTGTTAGCATCATTACTGGTCTCTTATTGATTCATTTCATGATTTTCACTCCTTTGTTATTCTTAAGAGCGATTATGTCTCCCCATTTCATCTTTTCCCCTGTAATATTCCTTGGTATTCTTTTTCAATTGCTTCTTAGAGTCCCACAGAGAAAAGTTTTTCTTTCTAATAACTCTTGCGCTAGAGGGAAACCAGTGTAAAAATTTTCTGAATAAAGAACACTTCCTTCATTGAGCAGATTAGCAATCACTTTCATTGAGACGGCATGGGAATGTCCTTTACCTCCCACTGAATTACTCTTTCTGGTATAAATAGAGATTTCATGAGTATATCCCTCAGGAAAACAATTTATAAAATGTGATCCCATATATATGAGATTTGTTAGGGATATAATGGTGAAAGAGTAGCCTTCCACACCAAAGGATCAAACTTTCAACAATGATCAAGTTTTTTCCTGGCTTTAACACACTGAAAATTCCTATCGGCTTTATCCAATAAAATTTTGTTGAGACGGCCTTGTCCATTGGCAGTTTCATTGTCAGAGAAATGCCAATATTTCAGCAGATCTAGGAAACGATCTCTACTCATAGATTTCCTAATGAGATTATTCGAGTACAAATCTTTTTTTTTTTGACCAGTATAATCTTATATCTGTGACATGAACAATTGCCATTATCAACAATATTCCAAGAAACTTTTCCATTTGTAGTTCAGTGGTTGGTCCCCAATCAGCTTTCTTCTTTTTGGGTGTTAGTATATTACTAGCTGCTGATGACAAACAGTACTGTGCATATCTGTTGTTTTCAGTCACCATCATCTGAAGGATATTGTCGATTAGAAACAGTTTGTATATGTGGTAAGGTTGGTTCAAATCAATATCAACAAGGATTTCAGCATCTTTATTACATTCATTAATTGAAATTTTAGTTTTTCCTACCTCTTGCCAAATAACATTTTCAGACTTAGATGCATTGGAGATTACTTGAGAATTTGGGTCATTATTTTCATCACTGATTTCATGATATTCATCACCATCACTGTAATTGAAATGTATGTCTAAATCATCCAATTCTGACCCGTCGATGGATTCATCACTAAAGAAATACTGTGGCTTCTCTTTTGTCCACAAGTCCAACTCTGTTCTAGATGTCACTGTATGAGTTTCATTATGTTTTTGGGCATCTTTTTCTTTCAAAAGAGGTACATCTGAATCATCACTATCACTTATATTCATCAAACATTTGTCTTTAGCTCGTTTTCCGTAGAAAGAGGAGGGTTCATTTCAAAACTTTTTAGAAATAGGTATCTATAAATACGATAAACGAAATGTTCCCCACAAGTGCACGTATTTGAAATGAAGTTAATATGGAGGCAACAACCATTGTTAGTCTTACAGAGTACGAACAAACTGGAAAACAATGTTTGTGGCGGTACCAGGAAGTAATTGAACGTGCGCATTGGCAACTCATTTGTTTTTCGTGAAAATTTGATGGCGACCAACTGGTGGTCCACTCCGCCCTGTGGAGCTAAGTATTGTCAACGAATAGGGATACACGACAGTGAGTTGCCAATGCGCACGCTCAAATTACTTCCTGGTACCGCCACTTCAAATTTCTTCCTGGTATCTTTTTGATTTCTTTGCACAGCAAAGAAATCAAAACGACAGGTTATTTAATTTGCAAATTTCTTTTTACCTCTACCTCTAGTATCTCCGTGGAATTTTCAAATTTAGCAAAATAAACCTTTTACATAAATACCTTTAAATGTTAATGTATCATTTAATTTCATCAACTTCTAGATCCAAATTCCAAAGAATTTCCTTTCAGCTTTTGTAAATTAAAATCTGATAACAATGATTGACAGAAATGACAACCTCCACCCCTGAATTTAAGTTTCCTTTGCACAACCATATATTATCAACTGCCATCCAAGCCAATTCATACATAAATGGACACACTTGAAATGACTCTGGTATATACTCCAGAAAAGGTAATGATGCTACTTACTTTGCAATTGACCACTAGGCTTATTATTAGAATCTTCCATCTTTTCTCCTGATTTTATATCTTCTGCTGATTCAGGAAGAGAAAGGGAAATATCCTTTATGTGCTCTGGATTAAGGTGTTCTATTGCATCAGCAATACGGTCCATAAGAATGAGAGCCTCACCTGCATACAAGTGACCTAATAATCTGGAAGATAGTAAATATATATATATACACATAAAGCAACCAACTGTGCACAATACAACATTGGTATGTGGGCATCAGTGGCAACTTGAGCATCTGCATTATAAGTGAAACTAAAATTTACTCTTTTGTACAATTATACATTACTAAAAGATATTTACTATTAAAGGTGCATATTCCCTTTAGCATTTTTTCAGCACAATTATTAAAAAAAATGTGCTTACATAAAAATAAACTTTGAAACTTTTTTTTTTTTTTTTTAAATAAAAATTACTGTACTTCCAACAATATACTATTTATGGGGGAAGCTAGTATACAGCAACAAAGAAATCATTCAGAGGTAAAGATATGCTACATCAATAAAACTGATGTCACATGGTTGTAGTTTTACAGTTTCTGCTTCCCATGAGTTTCTCTGTAAAGGAGTACAGCAATTTCACTTGCACTGCAAAACTTATATTTCATATAACCAAACAAATATGAACTTTATTTCCCTTCCCCATCTTCACTTCAAGCCACAAAAGTTAAGAGCTTAATAAAAATAAGATGCCGCAACATTCAATACTGTAGTTTCCTTCAGGAAGACAATCATATGCTTCTTTCAACAAATAAATTGTATGGTATAATGAAAAGTCATAATGTAAAGTTTTAACTTTAAAAGAAAGAACTTCTCCATGCCACTACAACAGGAGGGGTGGGTGATTTTTTTTTTTAAATAATAAAAAACTCAAGAGTTATATGCAATTAAGGCATACTTTATAAAAACAAATGTAAATAAGGATGTATTACATTTTGGATTAGACTTGATCCTTCCCCACAGTTCTTTGATGTGTGTGTGTGTGTGTGTGTGTGTGTGTGTGTGTGTTTTTGTCTGTCTCAGGGAACGTGATCACACTCATGGTATATCCAGGTTGCACAGTAATTTATATAAATTTATGTATGAAAGGTTTCACTCGCATTCCCAGTTTAATTATACTGGGTCCGCCCGGCACTACCTTTCATCACTTGCTTTAAGCACATGTATACCAAAGCAGGCCAAAGTGGACTGCAAGGAAAGTTAAGTGCTATACAAAGAAACTTCATGAGATTTTCTTGTAATTAAGCAGGAATTGTATATACAAATAAAGCTGAGAAACTTTTAAACAAAAAGAAAATTAGCAAGCATCAAAAATGGGAGGATTGGAATTTCTTACAATGTTACTTGCATTTAAAAAGAGTAGACTCAGGTATGCACAGAACATAACTACTAGAATAAAAGTTAATACTTTTATTCTAGTAGTTATGTACCTTCACAAACTATATTTAAATAAATCATATGATACAATAAGCACACTGTTGTTCATAGTTCAGATATGCTTGTTGCCACAGTACCTTCTACTGTAATTAATTAATTTGTCCATGGAATGAACATGGCCCACGGAGGCTCCCCTTGCTCCCAAAGGAAAGAATCCCCAAATTTCAATCGGTGATGGGAGTTGAACCCATTTCTATTGTGTGTGTGAGAGAGAGTAGCCAAACCATTCACTGACCATTAACAAATTACAGGATCAGTCACTTGATAAATTTGGTGAATCAAAATTTTCACAAGCCAAAGTGAGAGAAATTGGCTCTTTCATTTTGGTAAGAGCATGCAATTCTTACAAAACCACACTGGTGGGAACACTATATTTCCACATGACATCTCATGTGGAAGTATAGTGTTTCCTCATAACCTAACCCGTACCAGTTTGGGTGTGATAAAACACATTCAGATAGAGAATATGCCATTATTAGCTTAGGCCTATGCTCTTTAGTAACTAACTATGTTTATCCGTGTCAGCCTAAAGTTACTAATATTGTTTTTAATCAAATAACATCACCAAGAAAGTGGAATCCAATATTCTTTAAAAAGTCTTGTCTGTCTAGGGACAATAGTTAGAGATGGAAATGAAATATTGTTAGCTCATTGATGTTATATTATAAAAAAGTAACAAGATTTGAAAGTTTCTAATGAGA
This sequence comes from Mastigoproctus giganteus, assembly GCF_048544385.1. Classification (NCBI taxonomy): domain Eukaryota; kingdom Metazoa; phylum Arthropoda; class Arachnida; order Uropygi; family Thelyphonidae; genus Mastigoproctus; species Mastigoproctus giganteus. The sequence continues at coordinate 12,816,326 of NC_143584.1, forward strand.
ACTGTTGCTCAAAATTTTTCTCATGATTATATTAGTTTTTATTGTTAGATATGGCTGATAAACCACTCGGGGGGAAAAAAAAAAAAAAAAGACACTATTGTGGGTTTTTTTTTTTTTGCACGAGACTATTTATGGGTGGCTACATGCCAGTATAGCATCTTTATTTCAGAGAACTGACTATTCTCCAGAAAGACTACAACAAAGACAGTAACCAAATACAAAGTCCGCACCTCTGAGTACATACTGAAACACATATACAAGAAGTGGTTCTGGTATATCCATAAATAAATAAAATTTTGTATATATTTTTATGAGGGGGAGAAGGGAAGTGTGGAGAAAATACCTTCATTGCTTGATTTCTATAAGTAAAAATACAAACTGTAGGTTTGATAATCAGATGATTCCAGTCTTGTTTAGTCCATTACATTATTTTTCTCTATAACAAATAGAATTTTATTGCTTTTATTCCACTCTACTGATATAAGAAAAAATCTAAAAATATCATATTCCTCATTTTAATTTAACAAATGCTTATATTTTATATGTCAAGCATTCACTACTTATTCTAATGTTAGAAAACCTTTTTCTAACATTAGAATAAGTATTTAATTTTCAGAAAACAGCTGGAAAAGTCCAGCTGTTTTCTGAAAATTAAATATGGTTAAGCTGCATAACTTATTAAAAGTAATCAATTCTATTTTCACTTATACAATTGTGAAAGCATAAGTGATACCCCACCCATCAAGCACAAGTGATACCACCAAAAAACTTTAAAGTTGCAACTTTCATATTTAATAAGTTTGAAAATAAATGGAAGTGGTAAGCTGTAGTTAAAACTTCCTGCAACAGATGGTGGTATACAGATTGTCCAGCAGGGTAACAGGTCACAAGTAACAACCAGTTTCAATAGTATTAATGTTCCATGTCACAATTTTGCATCAGTATTGGAGCAATGAACAAAAATAATTGCTTTAAACTGGGAAAATCTGCAACAGAAATGTATGAAATGTTAAGTCGTACCAGTGTATCTGAATTGTATAAGCAGTTCAGAGGTGGACAACAGTTCAGGAAATTGTAGCAAGAGATCGTCATTTGACCATCAACAACGATGGGTCATGAATTGGATATGAATAAGGAGATGATTTGTCAAATTCTGCATGAAGATTTAGAGAAAAGAAAGATCTGTGCAAAATTTGTTTAACACAGCCTCACAGATGAGTAGAAGCAACAAAGGATGTGATCATGTGAAGACCTATCCAGACTTTAAGACATTCCTTGACTGTAGGTGAGTGTTTCAGTAGGACCCAGAGACGAAGCACCAGAGCATGCAGTGGATTTCAAAATCACCACCAAGGCCCAAAAAGTTTCATTTATAGAAGTGCAGGATCAAGGTGATGCTAATCATGTTTTTTGACAAACAGGGCGTGATTCACAAGGAATTTGCATCTGAAGGGGAGAGTCAATACTGCATTCTATGCACAGGTGCTTCAAACAGTATTGAAACACATTTCCCGGGCGAGGCCACATTTTTGAAAGGTAGCTGGTTCTTGTTGACAGTGCCCCTACCCATTTGGCACTTGTTGTGAAGAGAACCATGGGACTGTAAAGGTCAACCATCTGCCCTACTCTCCTGATCTAGCACCAACAGACTTCTTCCACTATCCCAAGGTGATAACTGCACTCAGAAGGAAAGAGATTTCAGGATGTCAAGAGATGTCATACAGAAAAACATAATCACTAAACTGAACATCTCTTTGGATGCCTTTGCTGACTCTTCTCAGAAACTTTTAGAATGGTGTAATAAGTGCAGTCAGCCAGGTGGTAGTTAACTCTGAATAAAAATAAAACCATTTTTGAGTCATTCACTTTGTGTTCTTTTTATTACACACCAGTCTAGGAACTTTATTGCCACATACATGTGATGTATGTGGCATGTACAAACTTGAAAACCAATAACAATAAACGTAATTCATTCATTCACTCATATTTACCATTTAACTCATCTAGTTTCAGATGAACAATGCAATTTTGAAAAATATATAAAATTTTTGTAACTTTCACCAGTGTACTCAAATGTCTTGCAACCAACTGTGTACAATGCAAACTTGGTATGTGACTGTTGGGGGCACCTGCATTATAAGCAGAACTAAAATTTACCCTTTTTTGTACAACTATACATTACTAAAAGATATTTACTATTAAAGGTGCACATTCCCTTTAGCATTGTTTTCAGCATATTAAAAAAAAAAAAAAAAAAAGCACTTGCATAAAAATAAACTTTGAAACTTTTTTTTTTTAATAGTGGTACCACACTTCCAACAAGGAATTATTTATGGGGAAAGCTAATATACAGCATAAAACTATATACAGCAACAAAGAAATCATTTAGAGGTAAAGATATGTAACATCAATAAAACTGATGTCACATGGTTGTAGTTTTATAGTTTTTGCTTCCCATGAGTTTCTCTGTAAAGGAAACTCATGGGAAGCAAAAACTATATCATTAAAACAATTTCATTACTTTTACTATATAGTACTTTTAAAAATGTAATGCAAATCTAGAGCTAGCACACACCCCAGGACTTATATTTCATGTAACCAAATAAACATGAAGTTTATTTCCCTTCCTTATTTTCACTTTAAGCCACAAAAGCTAACAAATTAGCCTTTAGCCTTAATAAAAATAAAATGCACCAACAGCCAATACCATAGTTTTCTTCAGGAGGAAGACAGTCATTATATGCTTCTTTCAACAAATAAATTGTATGGTATAATGAAAAGACACAATGCAAAGTTTTAACTTTAAAAGAAAGAGGAGAAATACCTCTCCATATTAGTACAGGAGGAGGGGGATTTTTTTTAAACAAGTATCTCAAGAGATACTTGTTATTTAAAAGACAAAGAACTGCCTTATGCAATTAAGGCAGTTCTTTGTCTAAGTATCCCAGGGAACACGATCACATCTAAGGTATATCCAGGTTGCACAGTAATTTATATAAATTTATGTATGAAAAGTTTCACTCGCATTCCCAGTTTAATTATACTGGGTCCGCCCGGCACTACCTTTCATCACTTGCTTTAAGCACATGTATACCAAAGCAGGCCAAGGTGGACTGCAAGGAAAGTTAAGTGCTATATATGTTACTAAAGCCAATTTGTTACTATAGTACAATTGCCATATAGCTTTTATAATATAACTAAACACTTATTTTACATATTTCCATATTATATGAATTACTTTAAACTTAAAAATCTAAACTTTATTTGTATATATATAAAAAGAGATGAATCATAAATTAACAAGTGGTATACAGAGAGACTTCATGAGAGTTTCTGTGGAAGATTAAGCAGGAACATATTGCATATACAAATAAAGCTGAGAAACTTTTAAATAAAAATAAAATTAGGTAAGCATCAAAAATGGGTGGACCTAGGTATGCAACAGAACAATCCCCCATATATCCCAGTAGTTATGCACCTGTACAAACTATATTTAAACAAATCATATGATACAATAATTACACTACTGCTCATATTTCTCAAAAGCTTCAGATGTGCTTGCTGCCACAGTATCCATCTACAGTGATTAATTAATTGTCCATGGAATGAATATGGCCCATAAAGGCTCCCAAAGGAGCAAACTTCAATTGGTGATGGGAGTTGAACCAATTTCTACTGTGTGAGAGAGAGCAGCCACACCATTCACTGACCATTAACAAATTACAGGGTCAGTCATTTGATAAATTTGGAATATATAAGATGATTCAAAATTGCATCATTTTGAATCATCCAAAATTTGCACAACCAAAAATGAAAGAGCCAACTTCTCTCATTCTGGTAACTGCATGCAATTCTTACAAAACTACGCAGGTAGAAACAATAGTGTTTCCTCATAAAAAGATTATTTATCTCTATATGAAAGATTTTAATTGCATCCCAGTTTAAGTAAATAGGATCTGCCTAATATTACCTCATAATTTGATTAAGCCCATGTATACCATGCAGGCCAGATTGCACTGCATGGAAAGTTAAGTGCTACAGTTCAAAGGAGGATTGGGTTTCCTGCAACCCTAGTAAGTCTGGTCTTGCACAGAGGAGATAGTAAAATGAACAAAGGTAAAATTTTCATGGTATTAAATGATGCTCGAACTAGGGGAAGTGGAAGATTTTTTCCCTTTAGCTAATGAATTATCAGTGATAATTCATTGGCTGAGCTCCTTGCACACGTAACCAATACTAACGTTAAGATGCAGACCACTGCATGATGGATTCTTAGCAAATTCTCCCATATTGTATGTGATATAAATGGCATTGGCAGTCAGAGGTGATAGTGTGTGTTTTTACACTAAAAAAAATTTGCCTGCCACACAGCCAATGTACTAATACATAACTTAATTATCCTGCAGCTCTACCATCAAAATGCCTTTCCAACGGTTACTCACAAGTCACTTAAACACGATTCACCAGTCAATTAATTGCTTTGATGAATATGTATAATTTTATTCATTGAAATTACTTCCAGGATTGCTTGGGAATGCATTAACCTAATCTGATATAATTAAAAAACTACTCATTCTAACAACACAACTTGTAAATTGTCAATGAATTTAGCAATAAAATAATTCAGCAAAGGGAATCCTATATCTACATTAAGACAACTTTATATGAGATTTCATGATTTTTAAAATAACCTTAGGGATTAAAAGGATGGTTGAACAGGAGAATACAGAGATGGTTATCAATGGTTACTGTTCTTCTTGGACTAATGTTATCAGCAGTTTCCTCAGGGTTTGGTGTTGAGCCCATTGTTGTTTTCTATATTTATTAACGATATTGATGAAGGCTATCAAGCTTAATCTCTAAGTTTGCAGATGATATGAAGGTTGGTAGGGTGATCAATCACAATAATTAGGGTATGCTACTGCAACAAGGTCTAAACAGATCCACTGAGAAGTGGCAGCCAAAGTTTAACATTGAAAAATGCAAGGTATTGTGGGAAATAGTAATCCCAGCTGTGTGGTGCCACATTCAGGGTAGTGGTGAATGAAAATGAACTAGGGGTAACTGTGCAGTCAAATATGAAATTCTCTGAGTAGTGCAGGCAAGCTGCCAGGATAGCTCACAGGGTTTTGTCAATTATATACAGAACTTTTGTCTGCAGGGATAAGGAGGCAACTATCCCATCATATAAGGCAATGGTTAAGCCACATCTTGAATACTGCATACAAGTCTGGAAACCTCAGTTTAGGAAGGATGTGGAACTATTGGAACAGATGTAGAGAAGGGCAACAAGATTTGCGAGGGAAACAAAAAGGTGCTATAACCAGGAAAGGCTCAGTTTTGTAAACTGCAGCACCCAGAGACTAGCCACCTGCAAGATCTAATTGAGATGTTTAAGGCCTTGAATGGATTGAGTACACTCAATGCTGACAAAATTCTTGCTCAGAGCACCCCCCACTCATATGCTGATTTTGTATAAGCTTGCATCACCTGCCACCACCACTAATTATAAGTATTCACTTATTTTAAAAAAGTGAGAATTTTTCTAAACTATAAATTTTAAAGGTGAAAATAAAGCAACATACCTATGTGCTCCACACAGTTTGGCTTGAGAAAGCAAATTTTCAGCATGTTTTAGAGCCATGACTACATCTCCCAGACATAATGCTACATAAGCACTTGCCACCAAAATTGAGTTGCTATGGAAAGAAAGAAATATGTTAAGTTTCTTAATTTTTATTTAATAATAATAATAGAAAAATCATGAGAATGATTCTACTCTTGATTATCCACTTCAACTGGCCACTATTCCTATTATTACCATTATTAATACCACTTCTATGCCATTGCTTATTTTTATAAGGTCCATTCTTATATTAAATTATAGCAAGCAAAATGGTCAATAAACACAAGAATAAATGTTTTATTTGTACTAATTTGTGCGTTTTAATCTTGAAAGTATTTTGGAAAACACTAATGGAAAGACATATATGCTAATTGAATATCACACAAACCTGCTATCAATTGCACTAGGATCAAAATGTTCCAGGAGTGAACCTAGAATGTATAAAATTTCTTAGAGTAGGTGGCATTTTGGTTGCAGTTATACAAAAGTTTATTTTTATCTGTTGTCTGCAGGGATAAGGAAATCTGTTGTTCATATTAAGCAATTTCACATTTATCTCTCTAAATAATCACTATTATACCACATGAGCTTTTTTTAAGCCTATAGGCTAAATATACTATACAATTGGGTAACATTTCGGGAACCTTGCAGGAACCCATCAGACCATACTTGGCTGCACTGTTAACAGCTTCCTGTAGTATAGCCAAGTGGTCTGATGATGAGTTCTAGCAAGGCACCAAAACATTACCTAATTCTATACCATATTTAGTCACTATTTTTTTCTTTCTTTCTTTTTTTTTGGTAGTTGTTGGCGCATCGGCTTCTGTGCCCATAATGCACCTCCCAAAGTTTTTGCAGTACTTTGATCCAAGCCCGAGGCGGGATTCGAACCCGCGACCTTTGGGTTGCCAGGCAGGCACTTTACCCACCTGGCTAGTCCGGTCGGCATTTAGTCACTAGGCTGAATAAACTAAAGTAAAAACTTATGGTATAATTGTGGTTATTTACAGAGAGTGACAATGTCACTCTCTGTAGGAAGACTACTAGTTAATAAGTTGTCATCGAATTGTACAAATTCATCGATGTTATCTGTATTAAAACCCACAACGGTGTTACATAGCAACCATTCGGATAATGGTAAGTTGTTTTCTTCATTTTCATCTACAATTGAAATTTCATTTGAATTTAATATTGATTTCTTGAAGCAATTCAATATGGTTGTCGAAGTAACGTTGTTCCATGCATCATTCAATAAATATATAGCATCCAATACCGATACAGACTCGGTAAGTTTCTGTTCTCTTTGATTGATCAGATGTAGAACTAGAAATCTTTTATAAAATCCTTTCAAACTCTTGACTATGTCCACTGGTCATAAAATTGATGTCGCATTGGGAGGTAGAAACACTAGCTTAATGTTGGAAAAATTTTGAATCTGGGGATGTGCAGGGCAGTTATCAACTAACAATAAAACATATTTCTTCTTTTTCAATAGCTCCTTATCCCATCATTTACGTATTACCGAAAAATATCCGAAGTCATCCAAGCTTCCTTGTTTGCAGTGTAATCCACAGGAAGTTTCCTTATGTTTTTGAAACACCAAGGTTTTAACAATTTTCTGATAAAGTATTTTTTTTTTTATTATCAGTTCCTGTCATATTTGTGCATACCAGCACTGTCAAGCAAGCCTTTTGATTTTTTCCAACGCATTTTCCCCATTTGAATTTAAACGTATTGTCAAGTGTTAAATTATAAAAAAGTCCTGTTTCGTCGGCGTTGTAGTATTAATAGAGGTACGTGATGCAAGAAAGCAAGTATATGAGCTTATGTAGCATCAGCCAAAAAAAAAAAAATTCACACCCATTCCCTTAAAAACTTTGTCCAGTTCCTCCTTGAATTTATTTAAGCTATCAACTTCCACAATGACATATGGAACTTTGTTCCAGCAATTAACCACCTGCTGGCTAAAGACAAAATTCTGCACATCTATTCTACAAATGTCTTTCCTCAATTTGAATTTATGCCCTTCCAGGTTCATAATCTGAGCAAGCGGAAGAATCCCATCACAATTCAGCGTGCTCAACCCATTCAAGGCCTTATACACCTCAATGAGATCACCTCTCAGGTGCCTAGTCTTCAGCCACTGCAATTTGCAGAATTTAAGCCTTTCTTGGTAAGAGAACCCCTTTGTTCCCCCTCACCAATCTTGTTGCTCTTCTCTGTACATGCTCAAGCAACTCTACATCCTTCCTAAAATTAGGCTCCCAGACCTGTACGCAGTACTCAAGGCCTGACCATTGGGATAACCACCCTTTTCCCTGCTAACAAAATTCCTGTATACCATTGACAATACCTCATGACCTGCTCTGGCAGCCTGTCTGCATTGTTCAGAAAACTTCATATCTGATTGCACAATCACTCCCATGTCTTTTTTATTTCCTACCACCCTAAGTGTAGTATCACACACAATTGGTACATTTCTCTGGGGTTACTTCTACCCATATCAAGTACTTTGCATTTGTCAATGTTAAACTTCAGTTGCCACTTCTCAGCCCAAATTTTCTAGATCCCGTTGCAGTAGCACAACTGTTGTCAATCTTTGTCATTGAAATCTTTCCGGATTTCTGCCCAAATATGGTCAATCCATTCATTTGCCATTATTGGATTTGCAGATCGAGATTCTCCACTAATTTTTGCATAAACGATGTTATGTCAGTTTTTAAATCGATCCAGCCAACTGTTGTTACACACAAAATCTTTGCAGCCAAATTGTTTAACAAATTTTTTCACTTGAGCATTCAAGATCGGACCGTTTATTGAAATTCCAGCACTTTTGTGTGATGAACCATTGAAGCAATGCTTCATCAACCTTTGTAACTTCACCCCTCCTATTATTATTATTATTTTTTTCCAGTGCCGATATGTAAACATCTTTATTCTTCGACTATGTTGATACTGTTGAAGAGGATAAAGAAAACTTTTTACACACTCCAACATTTTTTGCACCATGTTCTAACTCACGAATAATTTCAAGTTTTTCACGAATGGAGAGAGACTTTCTTTTGTTAGTAAACGCGTTTCTGAAGGAAGGGTTCGCTTCTAACCGATTTTACTTTAAGATGATAGAGTGATCTGTATGCATACAAAGTTTTTAGAAGTCCCGAAATAAATTTATGGTTCAGCGAATACAAGACAATCCGTAAATAGGGTAATGCAACAAGTGGAATACCAATGCACTATTATATAGCCAGAGTCCCCAGAAGGACAAGTCATAAACTGGCTGCTAATCTGATGCAGATGGTCATAAAGCTAAGTCATCCTTTTCATTTGTCTATTCCAAGAATTGGGTATTTTTGATTACCCGAGCAATTACGAACATTTGCATGGTTACCAAAATTTGTTCGGTATATCCATGTAGTATGCTCGTTATAATAGTGAGCGATTGTATGGGAATATGCATAAATTAAAATCATTATGGCTTTTTGCTTGTTACAGCCAGGATCTCGTTATAACCAAGTTTGACTGTATATATAAATAAATAAAAAAAACTTAACTAGTGGCTGGTTAATATCATGCTTGCTCCACTACAGCCAACACACTAGCATGCTGAACCCTTTATGGATTTTCATATTTAAAACAAATTTTGTACTGTATCACAGTGCTAAAATAAGCCGAGTAATGTGCGCAGTGCGTTACGTTTAAGGCCTGTAATGTAACGCATACGTAAACCCTGCCTCTTAATATAGTGCTTTCAGTAGTCTTATTTTGTACAACTGATAAAGTGTAGTGGTGAAAAACAGACGACAATGGACCTGAACTAAAGGTGAAACATGTAGCAGTTTTCACATAAATAACATTTCATTTTTAATGACAAATCTTGTACCAAATGATATAAAATACTCATGCTTGTACACCTGTCTGAAAAAATTCGGAAACCTTTTCCTTAAATAAATTTATATACTGTATTGTTTTCTTCTCCAGAGCCGAATTTTTGTTACTTCAAACAAGAGAAAGATAAAAGAAAGAAAACAAGAGTGGGGTATAAAGAAAAACTAAAGAAGAATAAATTAATACAGAAATGCATTTTCATTTGATGGATTTCTAAGAACATCATGAGCAGATTAAGTGGATGCTACCCATACTTTTGCCCTATGTGTAAAAATCTAAGAAGGTCATAGATAAATCACAGGCCTTTCTTGCCACTTACTGCACTGCATAGTCTGTTAGTATTATCATCCCAAGTCCTCGTCACTGACTGCCTTTTAACTCTGCTTTTCCTAAGACAGGAGTGGCTAATCCACAGTGTGCATGCCATGCACAGACCTCTACGTGAAAAGTTAGGAAGCAAAGCTAAATGCATATGTTTAAATTTCACCTTTTGTAATTGCCAGAAATTACGACTCAGGTTTTAATGCAATAGGAACCAACAGTCTACATTTACTGCCTTTTAGTTTTAATTTAATTCAGACAAGTAGGGACATTAATGAACTCCTACCAACATAGATTCTGTAAGAACATTTATTTGTATTAACCTATATTAAATTTTATAAACTCAAGATTTTAAATTTTTATTACAAGTGCACAGCACAAAATTCCTTTTATGTGCAAAATCATTTGGTGGTGTTACATGAAGGTCAGTGTGTAGGGGAGAATTGTTGCATAGGGTAGGACTTTTTCTTTTAGCATGCTGCAAGAAAAAGTTGATACCTGTACCCCAACTTACATGCTTTTTTTATGTTATTATTCCCCATGTGCAGGACTTTATTTGGCAGTTTTATTTTAGTTAATTAATTTATTTATACACATCTCACACACAGACCCTAAATAAAGGTGAGAATTCTAATGGTTACAGAAAAACAAAACAGTAATAATAATCAATACAAAACTAGAATTAAAATATATACAAAATTTACATTAAGAAAACAGAGCAAGGAGCAAATTCTTATAGATAGATGGATTAAGAGTAAAATCAATATTGTAATTATTCAATACCTGAAGGAAACGAAACAGAGGACTATCAAGTAAGTGATGAGTATGAGGAACAGGCAGCAAAAAATTAATTAATTTTATAAAGAGAATTCAAACGGGGTATAGTGAAAGGCATTTGTTCAAGAAGAGATGGAGAATCGATAACAGAGTTTATGATATTGTAGACAAAAAGAGACCCATGGAGTTGTCATCTAGAGCGAAGAGGAATGATTCTGAAAAAACCACAAAGAGCTCCATAATTTTGACAGTGAAAGGCAATGTGATTTCGATAGAATAAGAATTTAATGAATTTAATTTGAATTCTCTCAAGTCTGTGAGAAAGATATTCCTATTGTGGGGACGAAATAATATCACAATTAATTTATTTTTTTAATATCTAACCAATCCAGATGGTTTTGCCGTGATCACTGGCTACTCTTTTCTAGCATAGACTCAACTGTTTACCACTATCAACTGCAATCATCTAATAGTATGGGAATTTTACTTGCAATCTCAGATTAATCAAACCAGGCATAAAAGGCAAAACCTGCAGGTGCATAGGTGCAGGCAAAACCTGCACCTATGCATCTGCATGTGATGCAGAAATCGTATACACAAAATGGAATGTTACGTGATCAGTGATCAATAAAAATGCACAAAATACCTTTTTCAAACAAGTGTAATTTTTTTAATGAAAGCACATACATTATCACTTCACATATTTAAGCAGTCAAACTACATAATTATTTCATTTTGAATATATATCTAAAATTGGGGGAGGAATACTGTCATAAACACATATCTCATGAAGAATACCTTTCCAGGGATTTATTTCACTAGTATGCAGATAACTGTTTTTAGTTTGAAGACTAGGTTATCTTATTCATGGATCAGACTTCTCACAAGTATGACCACTGAATGACATAAGACTGTAATGGTGTGCACATCAGTTAAAAACTAAAGGAACACAACAAGACTGCTAATGCTTTTGCTGCCAACTTTTCCCAATGACTTGTTTGACCCAGGAGTTAAAATCATGGGATTGAAAAGGGCAGGGACATTTTTGAATTTCTTTTCATTATGAGTGAATTAATCAGCCAGATATTTTTGTCAGACTAGAAGAAAAACATCCTAAAAGTAGATTGGTTCTCTCCAAGTGGATTAAAATTCCAAATTTGTATATTGAAGGAGGAGTGTGAGGAAGCAGTGAACGTGTTAACAAAGAAATTGAAGTTTAATGTAACACAAATTTATAGTAAACTGAAAATTGCAGACTTCCTGAAACAACCACTAAAAACAGTACCTTGGGTGCATGTCTCCTTTGCTGGAATGATTTGTTGTACTGCAATTTGAATTGTGTTTGTTCATTGTTTAAATTGTTCACTGTTCAAAGAAGCCAAGGAAGTACATTATAGGGAGAAAAAAAAAAAAAAAAAAACACACAACCCTGAAAATTGTGTGCATACCTTTCCCCGACGTCTATAAACTGAATAGATATGTTGGAAGCACTGACCATGCAGATAACCGAAGTCCCTGCATTCTTGTGCAGCTATTTCCAAAGTCCAGAAACTTTTTACTCTTAATACCAAGAATGACTTATGATACCAGAGACATTCCCAAGTAACCTCATGTTTTCCTTAGTTATAATTATTTTATTGTACGGAAGACTTCACTCGCTTACCCAGATTAATGACACCAGGTCCGCCCGGCACAACTTCCAACACAATGCTCTAAGCACCTGAGTATGCCATACATGCCTTATGAACAGCATGGACAATCAAGTGCTCTGTGGTTAATTAAACATACACAAAATATTTTACTTGAAAAGTAATTTATTTAAAAAGACAAACCTTTTCCCCCAAAAGAATTTTACCCATTTAAAAGCATCACTTAATAAATTTAAGCACGAATAATCCAACTACATATTTATTTTGAATAATGCAATAAATACGTAATAATAAATAAAAGAAGCTATCTTAAAGTTATGAAAATAGTCACATAACAACATTACCAAAAGTGTGTATTTTTCCAGCTAGGTGGCTAAACAGCAAACTTTTGTAAGCTTGCTGTTTAGCCATCTTGTATGCCACTCTATATTTAGTTAGTCACACAAACAAAGCTTAGTGAAGACATGTACAATGTTCTTTGTATCAACTTTTGTTTCCAGCTTGACATGTTATGAATGACAAAATGCTACAAGTGATCAAAAGAATGGACTTTGTATCAACTTTTGTTTCCAGCTTGACATGTTATGAATGACAAAATGCTAATTTATCAAAAGCACAACTACAGAGGCTGTGCTTTTGACGAAGTACCTAAAGATTAATAAGGTACACTGATATCTGCCCGAGGGTTTCTGGAAAGGAACTAAATGCAAACGATCTCTGCCTCCTTACTATCTGGACATTTCTTCTGGTGATTTATTGTTTATAAAGATGAAAGTGATGCTCAAAGGAAAAAAATTGACTATGTCTTGCACTTTTTTTGAGGGGCTGTGATAGAAAATTAGGCAAGTTAAACAATTTTTGTTTTTAAATGCATTTCTAAAGTTTTGGGTATCCTCGTATGTGAATGTGTATCAGAAACTTGTATGTGACTTTTTTTTTAAATGAAAGCCAACTGATAATTGCACAATATATCAAATTTCACCTGTATTTAAGAAGTCTAATCCATAAAATTTGATACACTGTGCAATTATCAGTTGGTTTTCATGAAAAAAAAGTCACATACAAGTTTCTGATACACATTCATCATTATGACTTTGATCTAATCATAAGATTAGACAATTAACAAATTAATTGAAATGGAATGCTGCATGCACAAATAGTCAAAAGTTCCAAAACGTTTTGCAACTTTTGAAATAACTACTGAAGGACACATTTATGGACATGTCAAATTTGTCGAGGTTGCATGGACATGTGTGTGCATGCACACACATACATGCTTTTGCTGCAACGAGACTTTATACTGCAATGTGAAGAATGAACAGGTTGGTTAGAAGGAGTGATAGGCACAATTGAAATAATCAATTATGGACAAAAAAAACTTTCAGGGAGGTGAAGAAAGACTATTGCCTGACTGGGAAGCATTTTAGTTTTGATAACATTGGATCAAATCCCCCACTGTCTCTTCTTTGTTTTTTTTTTTTTTTTTTCTCTTCAGTCTTCAACTATATTAATTTTGCAACAACTATCAAAACAATCAATTATTGATCATTCAATTATGCACATCGCTAGTTAGAAGCTTCTTGGTGCAATGACTATGGTATGATATGTTAATTCTTTTGGTGGTAGCAGCAGTAAAAGACAATTTATGTGTATGTCTATGCGATGTGTTTGTGGGCCAATTTGTATATTGAGGCTGAAAAAAATCTTAGAATACCTTGTGGGGAGAAAATTTTACACAACCTAAGTTCAGTTCGTAAAATCCCAATTAAAGAAACCTCTAAGAATTAATTCATTAAAATGATGGGATTAGAAACAAGAATAATCCCAAATAGAGGTATATGATCTTGTTTAGAAATTGGACTGTCATCGAAAATAAGTAAAGGAGCAGAAGAATCCTTTTTTTGAGATATAAGACAGGACCGAGTTTTAGAATGATTGAAATCAACTAAGATATTGCCCCACTAGAGAATGAGGCGGAGATCAGCATTTAAGGAACTGGTAGTGAATATTTGAGAAGTTTAAGCTGTTTGTGCAGGGTAACGTTTCTCAAACTGGAAGATGGAATGCAATATGCTATTATCACAGGATTTTCTGTCAATGGAAGAATGTCATCAATATACAAGGGGAAAAGAATGGGAGAAAGAACTGAACACTGGGGAACACCAGCACTAGTGGAAAAGTTAAGAGACAGAGGGCTATCTACCATCACTGACAGTGAGTGGTTGTAGAGAAAAACTGGATACCCAATTACAAAAAACAGTTGGCAAACCATACGATGGAAGCTTATTTAGGAGACCTTTATGCCAAACATGATCAAAAGCTTTTGAAACACCAAGAGCAACTGCTTGAGTTTCAAACTTTTCCAGTGAATGTGTCCACAGATGGGTAACATATATATATATATATATATAGAGCATGTACATAAAAAATCAGAATTACATTCAAGGATCCATCTGTGGGTCTTGATTGTGGTATCAAGAGGGGAGAGGATATACCAATTTTTATCTGCAAACAATTTCTCATGAAAACTGAAGTGCTCAGAAATATAAAAGTAACAGTTCAGTTCACTACGGTATTTTCCATGATTCTAAATTCAAAATGTTATTTCATGCCAGTGTGATTAATTTATGTATACGTAGCAGTTATATAGTTCCGCAACATTTAAAACCAAACAATTATCAATTTATTGGTTAATCTTACATTAGAATTTCAGAAATACAGAGAATAAAATATTAGGCTGCTTGAGATAATACTTTACTTTTATGAGCTTCTATGTTATTGTATGAGAGATTTCACTCGCATTCCCAGATTCAACAAACTAGGTCCGCCCGGCACAATCTCCCATAAGATGCTTTAAGCACTTGAGTATACCACACAGGCCATATGCACAGCATGGACCATTAAGTGCTCAACAATCACTAAAATGGATATCACTTTTACAAGTATCTCAGTACAGCTAAATACAATACATCAGCACTATTTTGGCTCCAGAGTAGTGCTGATTTAGAATCCCTGAGACTATGTATGAAACACGAAAATATGCAGAGGCACTGTGCCTTCTTGAGCAGACATTTCACCAGATTCATAACATTCAGTAAAAAAGACCTTGCATTGAGTTTAGAGACATCATGAAGGAGCCTGATCATCAACAAGCCAACCAATCAACCATAATATTATGCACTGTCATTTCCACAATAGTTGGCAATCTATCGTTTATTGTACAGTATTATTACATTTCAAAAACCTGGCAAGGATTAAGTCCCAGTTACAAGGTTCTACCGTATTAAAAATAAGTATCCACACTGATGTTTAAAACTATTTAACATCAATATCAAGAATTATTTGAGATGTGATAATAATGCATTACTGAAAGACTATATACTTTAATTTTATGAACTACAATATTATTGTATGAGAGATTTCACTCGCATTCCTAGATTAAGCAAACTAAGTCCGCCCGGCACAATCTCCCAAGAGATACTCTAAGCACTTCAGTATACCACACAGGCCATATGCACAGCATGGACCATTAAGTGCTCTATAATCACTAAAATGGACATCATTTTTTCAAACAGAAACTCATACGTTGCCCAAGAGAATTTTATGCTTTTAGAAGTATCTCAGTATAGTTGAATACAATACATCAGCACTACTCTGGAGCCAGAGTAGCCCAGATTTAGAATCCCCAAGACTGTGCCTTCTTGAGCAGCCATTTCACCTGTTTCATAACTTTGCTTTCATCACATTCAGTAAAACAAGACCTTTCTTTGAGTTTAGAGATATCATGAAGGAGCCTGATCACCAACAAGCCAACCACCCACAATATTATGCAATGTCATTTCAACAATAGCTGGCAATCTATTCAGTTTATTGCACAGTATTACATTTCAAAAACCTGGCAAGGATTAAGTCCCAGTTAAAAGGTTCTACCATATTAGAAATAAGTACCCACACTGATGTTTAAAACTATTTACCACTAATATCAAGAATTACTTGTGATGTGATGATAATGTATTACTGAAAGATTATATACTTTACTTTTATGAACTACAATCTTATTGTATGAGAGATTTCACTCACATTCCTAGATCAATCAAACTAAGACCGCCCGGCACAATCTCCCAAAAGATGCTTTCAGCACCCGAGTTTACCACACAGGCCTTGTGCACAGTATGGGCAATTAAGTGCTAAGTCACTAAAATAAAAAAAAATTAATTTCAAAACAAAATTTTTTTAAATTTTGTTTTGAAAAATTTGTTAATGAAATCAACAAAATTAATTTCATTAACAAAAATTCACTTTTGCCCAAGATAAATTTATGCTTTTAAAAGCATCTCTCAATACAATAAGTTTAGTTAAACTACATGCAGTTGGGCCCATACTGGTTTGTAGAAGCTCTGACACTGCATGTACATAAATGTTAATCAAAAAGAACTTTAATTTAATTTCATTTTAAGTAATATGTATATGAAAAAATGATCAAGGTTTTGGTAATGAAAACAGAAACTTCAAATCAGTTCTGCTATGCTTCATTCAGAATCTGGAAAAATTTACAGAATGTCAGTTTTTCTTTACCCTTTTTTTGGAGGTCGTGGGGACAATGGATAATAGCACAAAAGTTAAACTTTGCTTGTTACATTATTCTTAAATTTGTGAAGAGAAGCTGGCAAAAAAGAAATTTATCATTGCTATTTCTGCTTTGGTAATGCATGAACAATTTATCATAACACACTGGCATCACAACATGCTGTTGTTGTTTTGGTTTTTAGGAGCATTAGCAACTAAGGCCATATTGCTCCGGGATATGTGGTGGTAATTCCCCGACCTTTCCACATCCTCCGTATTTGGTGGTGATGGGCTCGAACCCCGGTCTAATCAAGAAGCATGTGCTACGCACTACTGCTCCTTCCCACCCGGCTACGGAGGCGCCTCATCACCATGCTGATTTGCATCTAAAAGATAAAAGCAGTTTTCGATCACACTTATTATACAGTTATGCCATTCACTATCTCAACCTCCTCTGCACCTAGCCATTTCATGCAGTTGATTTTAGATTATTGACAAGTTACATTTTATATATGTATAATCTGCATTAAAATTTTTTCCTATTTATATTGTATCATGAATTAATTGCTCACATCATAAGTAATAAAGAATTACTTGTAATATGATAATAATGATATCAAATAAATGACTGTATACTTTTTTTTAATAAGTTACAATTTCATTGTATGAGAGATTTCACTCACATTCCTAGATTCATAAAACTAGGTTTGCCTGGCACAATCTCCCATAAGATGCTTTAAGCACCTGAGTTTACCACATAGGCCACCCGTACAGTGTGAGCAATTAAGTGCTCAATGATCCCTAAACATACAAGACACCTTTTTCAAACAAAGGTAATTTCTTTGTCAAAACTCGCTTTTTTCTAAGAGAATATTATGTTTATAAAAGCATCTCTCAATACAGAGAAGTGCAGCTAAACCACATACGATCAGGGACCCCAGAACTGGCAACCTTGGGACTGGGTGCTGATGCTTTATGGAAGTACTAGCATAACTCAACTGTACATAATTCCAATGTAAAGAAAATGCTAATAAAGGTACCAAACAAACAATAACACTGTCAACAAATTTTTAATACCTTTTTGACCAGTTAACATGTGGTCATTTAAAAAGGAAACTTTTTAAATTACCATAAGATGCATTCAGGTTTTAATGTTTTGGGGGAAAAAAAAAAAAAAAAAAAAAATTATTATTCTTTATATAAATTAGCAACATACACACATAATAGAGATAAAACTTACAAAACATTCAGAACTTTTGAAACAGTTACCAAAAGGCACATTACTTGTGGGTAGCTTCATGTCTACACACACTCAAACTACCAGTTTGGGCACATTGATTGGCCCAAACTAGTATTCTATTGTATACACGAAACTAGCCATTGCTAGTATCACGCTGGTTACTTTCTTCAAAGAGTGCATCTTCGGTGCCATCAAGGGCATTGCAGATTCCACATTCCTTGAAAGACTTGATAACTGTTTCATGTTTCATTAACTCCCATGAACTTTTTGCCCATTTGCAAAAATTTGAAATGGTTAGCTGCTTCACTCATCCTGCTAGTGTCAAATCATGATATAGTACCTCCTTCCATTTAGTCCAAACTTGTATGAATTTTAATGGGTTTGTTATAATTGAGACATTCACTGGCTATAGCTGGCTAGTAAGGCCTTCTGCAATATTACAGTTAACTGCATATCTAACTCCACAACTGTTCTTTCTGTTGTTTGTTACATGTAATCCAAACTGGTTACACATTCTAAAAGAGTAGACTTTTTCAGACAGAAGGCCACCAGGACGTTTTAAGCACACTTTCTACAGCCACAGCTTCATTCCTTTTTCATCCAACCATCTGATTTTACGAACACGGATGAAAATTCCTCATGGAATTTCATCTTTGGGCATCATCTTCCTTTGAATATTAAAAAGACAGGCAGTTTGGTGCATCAGCACAACTTGCTAAAACAGTGTGGGTAGTGGGTTTGCTTGTGGCTGGAAGTTTTAATCATGATGGAATATGAAAAATTAGGGAGACTTAGTCCATGTTGCTTATCTGTCCAAGTCTGAAACAATTTCACCCATGCATTGATCACAAACTGATGTACCTGCAAAATGTTGTTGTACCAGCCGGCACCTTTTGGGATTTTCCAGTTAGAGTATGCATGCTTAGGCCATGCTCTTAATAAATCTATAGCATCGTGAAATTCCAAAAAAAGTAGGGATACCGCACATGTGTGGCCACTGACCTTCTTGCTTTGAATACAATCGCTTTTGTAGGTAGAGAAATTCTGTATTTTTCTGTGGTCTGTTATCCACTTTTCTTCCAGTTATGACCATTTTGCACATGCTCATGAAAAGAGTATTTGCTCCCCTCGAATTTATGTAATTCACGTGTCATCTTCTCTCTGTTGGAGGGAAAGGACTGAAATGTCTTTTGGCTGCTTCATTTCTATATTCTCTGGTATGATTTAGTCCATTTTGAAGCCTAAGTGTGCAAAAACTTCTATCTTACACCAACTGATTTATAGAAGGGATCAAAGAGAAGCACACTCACTCTGAATTATTACTATTCGGAGTGAGCGTGCTGCTAACTGTTGCATATATAGATTATAGTGGGAAGTATAGCAAAGGGAAAAGATGGTAATTGATGCCTTATACGTTGAAGAAAGACAGCGCTACAATGTAATTCTCTGTAATCCTTTCCAGAGAAAGGTTTTTAGAAGGAAGGAGTCTACCAATTTTCTTTTGTGGAAATAACAGGTCAAGTGACATGCATGCAAGACCTTGCTTGGATATGCTAGGCCATATCAATATACTAGGGGGAGTGCAATCTTTTTACTTCTGCATGCCATGCATTGTTGGAAATGTATCACGTGCCACCTCGAGGGGAGACATGATCCATAAGCCACTGGAATCAATCCTCCACACCACAATTTGTGTAATTAGCAAACACCAAACGTGTTTGCTAATTACACAAAAGAATTATAAGCTACACTTGTAATAATAATAATAATAATAAAAAAAAAAAACTGTTTAAAAATAAAATTTAACACATGTTAACAAATGTTTGCTTAGAAAATAAATGTCACAAGGAGCTTCCTAAAACCGCCCCTACTTACCTGTGTTAATTCACACTAAAAAGCAGTAAATATGAACCATTGGCTCCCATCACATTAAAACTCAGGTCAATTTTCAGCCATAAAAGTGAAATTTAAACTGAATGTTCATCTCTGATTTTTTATGCTCTCTCTCTCTTTTTAAATCAGGTGCACCACAAGTGGTATGCGTTGCATGCTGTGAGTTAGCCATTCCTGCAATATCTGGAATATTGCACAGAGATTTGGAAATCTCATTTTAGGAAGGGTATAGATGTGTTGGAAAGGGTGCAGAAGAGAAACAAGGTTAGTTGTGTGCATAAAAGGATATTCTTATCAAGAAAGACCAGGTTTATCCAAATTGCAAACTCTGGAAACAAAGCACCTGCATGGTGACCTAAGTGAAATGTATGGGCTTTAAAAGGGCTAAATAAATTAAATGCCGATGGCATCTTTATTCTTTCTCAGATGAAACACGAGGCATAAATTTAAATTAAAAAGATGAAAACGGTTGCAGAGCAGATGAGGAAATTTGCATTCAATCAGTGTAATAAACTGTTGAAATAAACATCCATGTAGTGTTGAGGAGATGGGTATGTCTATGCCCCCGACTTCATTTGCATTATTGATAACTGTCCTTATAGCTTATGGAGAGTGATATATGAGAAAAGTTAATAACTCTGGGAGCTGATGAGTAGTGGGGATGGGTTCAAAATCAGACTCCACTACTTATTTTGAGTAGTGGAGTCTGATTTTGAACAGCTGTGGAGCTATGCTTGCTTAGATTTTAAAAAGTGGCTTCAGTTATGAAAAATTAAAAATATTTTAAAAGAATAAGAAAAAATATACTTAGCAGAGCAGCAGACCTTATTAGGTAGATGTCAGCAAATTCTTATTTATTTTTATTACTCTTTGCCTTAAAAACTGCATAACTGTTAAAAATTCAACAAGCCACAACTCCAGAACCATCCAGAATTGGTTCATTGTTTAGTGCTTTTATTTTTTTAATAGCAGCTGTCATTAGCTCCCAAAGCAAATCTTTCCTCACGATTCACCTTGTATAAAAAAGATAAAATTAAAATTTTAAATAAAGATTATTAATATTAATTACATCAGTAAATTATTACAGAAAATACAAAACGCGAGAGTTTTTTTTATTTAATTAGTACAAAGTTTAACCCCCCCCCCCGTCTGTGTATGTTTGCGTGTAAATATAACATAAAAAAAAAAAAAAAAAATCATACTTCAAACTTGTAATTTCTGTTCCCTGGATAGAATTTGCGGGCAGAACCAACAACGTTGGATTACTCTCAACTGACTGACTTCCTTCTGAAGTATCTTCTCCACTAGTGCTTTGCTGAGTTGTGGGTGTTTCTGGTGTGGATGGAGGATCTTCTGGGAGAAGAGTCAAGGCATTCCGCAAACAGAGTGATGCAAATTCCATTGTAGGCATAGGTATTGCTGATGACTGTCCTTGTATACTATATATATATATAAAAAAAAAAAATAAATAAAATAATAAAAATTTTAAAACAACTTTTAAAAAGGTTGATCACAGGTGTTGTATGAGTACTTTTGTACTCAGATACAACACAAGTGAGATCAAATAATTTTTACCAGCTTCATGCACGTAGGTTACTAAAATAAATACCATATTCTTTGGATCATAAGATGCACTTTTGTTCCTGAAAGATGCTGCACTAAGTTTCTCTGTGTCATGTTTTTTTTTTTTTTTTGGTAGTTGTTGGCTCATAGGCTTCTGTGGCCATAATGCACCTCCCAAGGTTTTTTCAGTACTTTGATACAAGCCCGAGGCGGGAATCGAACCCATGATCTTTGGGTTGCCAGGCAGGCACTTTATCCACCCGGCTAGCCCGGTCGGCTTCTGTGTCATGTATAGAAGGTATAGTAGGTGTACTAAGTAATGTTTGTTATTTGGTTTTTAGGAACATTAGCAACTAAGGCCATATTGCTCCGGGATATGCGGTGGTCATTCCCTGACCTTTCCGCATCCTCCGTATTTGGTGGTGACGGGCTCGAACCCCGGTATAATCAAGAAGCGTGTGCTACGCACTGCTGCTCCTTCCCACCTGGCTACGGAGGCACCGTACTAAGTAATGCTTTTATCTCTAGTAGCAGCTAAAAAGGTAAGGTTAAAACATCCAGTTAGACTTCATTCAGATCACATATAACAGAGGCAATAAATGGGCAGTTGCTAAATTAAACACAGTTAGCTGTGACTCCAAGGGGCCTTGATCAACTGCACTGGGCACACACCAGTCCTATCATTATCAAGCAACATTCATGAATGCGACAAGTACAGAAAGAGATTAAGCATCAAGCCAGGTTTGAGAATAAAATTGTCTTCTTTAGATCCTGTAAGCTGGTCAAACTGGTATGTGATGTTAAATGACATTGTCTACACCTGTAGTCTAGATGCTCTGTATCAAAGAAATGTAAAAAAAAAAAAAAAAAAAAACTGGCAAGAAATTGAAATACAGTCTCTACAGTACAGAGAATGTACACGTTTTTAAATTTCCAGTCAATGAATTATGTTTTTTTTACTTATTTCTTCCTGTATACAGGTACCAGTAGTTCCTTGCAAGCAAATCTGTAGCTTCAGCAACATTGGAAAAAGTGTTTTTCACAATTGTGCGAATGGGTTAAAAATTCATAGAATTACCAAAACACAAGACAACTGCCAAATCTTTAAAGAAATGTGGACTCAGCAATGACTTTTTTAATAATAATGGACACTTCACTCTTTGAAGGAAGTGCAATGTAGACCATAACATTAGCAATGACATGTGTGACACAAGTTTTTGGCATTAGAATTCTAATAGGAATAGTAAAAACTTTGTTCTATATAGAAATTTTGTTTAACAAGCAGTTGTGAATGTGTTTCGAATATATGCAATAAAATAATTTTCCCACAAATTTCCTTCTAAAACAAGGGCGGAGTGCATCTTATTACCCAGAAAATATAGTATGTGCTATTTGCAGATAATATACCCACAAGGGAAGCTGTCAAATATCGCTTTTAAGGGAGTTAGCCCCTATTTACAGATGCAATACGAAAACAATACAATCTTGTGATCTTTGTCCTAGTTATGTCTTTATTTTAATAATACTGTTAATGGTACAAAGCTATACAATGAAAGAATAGTTATACAGTGGAACCCAGATTATTCCTGCTAATGAAGAGGAGCAGGGTTGTATTGAATCAAAAAAATAGTTTTATTCTTGGGAAATGCACAATTTGTATGTACAGTACTGTGCATATACTTATCTACAAAAGAAATTTATCTACGTATGTAACTTAATTTCATATTTTTTAAAACAAGAACACAACATAAAACTAATCCAATGTCACGATTCTGTCAGTACTATAAGCTTGATTATAATAAAGCTTTCAGTTCATGCACTCTTCTATTTATGTTGTTATTCTATTTCTGGCTGGTGTTTTGTTACATAGTATGATTATGTGAATGCTTATGTCATCATATTACCCGGAGGCCATTTTCTGAAGGACAAGTTCAAAAGATTGGTGTAAGACATTAACTGCATCATTATATATTAAATAATTAAAAAAAAAAAAAAAACCTCAGCATGGAAACTGGAAAGAAATCTCACTCTGTAGTGCAGTGTTTTCCAAAACACTTTTGATGCACATAGACTACGAACATTTCAAAAATAATTTGTTATCCCACCAAGATTTCTGCAATTATCTGATTGCAGCTCTAACTATCCAACTCTAAGTCCCTTATCTTTAAGTTGATGGAATAACTCACAAAGACTCCCCCCCCCCTTTCAAGATTGGCTAACTACAGCCTTGATTGAAGATGATTTTAGAAATTCCTCCTGTCACTAACAGGACTTTAACTTGGTCTTCTCCAAATGAGATTCCTAAACATGTAAATGAGAGGAGAGGGCATATATGTACTAAACACTACCAAAGCCATCTGAAATAGATTACTATATGTCAATTGTTAGGTTTCAGAGAAAACAGCATGTAAAGCTCACAGGCTTTATACCAAAGGAAATCAGAGCAAGAACAATGTTAATATGATATGATGCCAAAACTGGGTAACACCCACTTTGGAAAAGCTGCAATGTATTAAATTCAAATTATTATTTTAACAGAACACTGGCCTGTCACTCATATCTATATTGCATAGCTATCTGCAGAAGTGTGTTCATGGGATGCGAAACCCTGCTCCCTCTGCCCAAGATCAGCTAACTATGGCTTCATTTGAGTATGACTGAGATTATTCCAACAGAGAGTAATCAGATTTCTCCAAACATGTCACAGATGGCAACATGTAGCATGCTGACTAAGTTTCCACAGAAGAAAAGTCTGTAGTATGAGATAATCTATGCAGGTATCTAACAGAAGGGGAAAGGGGTGTTAAAATATTGTTTATTAGTGTACTCAACATATTATTAGCATTAGTAGATGCATATGATGCAAGAAAGCAAGCTTATACGGCATCAGCCAAAAAAAAAAACAAAAAAAAAAAAAAAAACAGACCCTTCTCATTTTACCCATCCACTCGTTCCAAATGTTTGTCCAGTTCTGCCTTGCCCGAATCTGTTTAAGCTATCAACTTCCACAACAACAGATGAAAGTCTGTTCCAGCAATCAACCACCTGTTGGCTAAAGGCAAACTTCCGTACATCTATCCTACAACTGTCTTTCCTCAATTTGAATTTATGCCCTCTCGCGCAATTATTCTGAGCAAGGGGAAGAATCCCATCAGCACTGAGCATGCTCAAACCATTCAAGGCTTTATACACCTCAATCAGATCACCTTGCAGGTGCCTAGTCTCCAGACACTGTAATTTGCAAAATTTAAGCCTTTCTTCATAAGAGCAACCCTTTGTTCCATTCACTAATCTTGTTGCCCTTCTACATACTTGTTCCAACAGCTATACATCCTTCTTAAAATGAGGCCTCCAGACCTGTATACAGTACTCAAGGTGTGGCCTGACCATTGCCTTATACAAGGGGATAATCACCTTCTTATCCCTGCTAGAAAAATTCCTGTATATCATTAACAAGACACCATGAGCTACTCTTGCAGACCATCTGCACTGCTCAGAAAACTTCATATCTGCCTGCACAATTACCCCAGGTCCTTTTCACCCTCTATCAGTGTCAGTGTAGTACCACACAGTTGCTTCCCATATGCAGTACTTTACATTTGTCAATGCTAAACTTCAGTTGCCACCTCTCAGCCCATCTGCTCAACTTTTCTAGATCCTGTTGCAGCAGCATACTGCCATTAGTGTCATTAACAACCCTGCCGACCTTTGTATCGTCTATAAACTTGGACATTTAGCCTGATATACCATCATCAATATCATTGATGAATACAGAAAACAACAATGCGCCCTGGAGTCTCCACCAATAACATTAATCCACGAAGAGCAGTGTCCACTGATTACTACTCTCATTCTTCTCCCACTCAACCATTCCTTTATTCATAGCAGCAATTTGCCTCCAATGCCACACTGCTCCAATTTGTGCAGCAGTCTTCCATGTGCAACAGTATCAAAAGCCTTTCTAGGATCCAAATATATGATATCAAAATTATTCTTTGCATCCTTTGTGACTACATCATAGTATCCAATCAAATTGGTAAGACAAGACTTCCCCTTAACAAACCCATTCTGTGTCCGAGCTATAACTGAAGTCTTGTCTAGATGATCCTGCTGCAATGCTTCTTTAACCAGTTCCTCCATTAATTTCCCTAGAATAGAAGTTAAACTAACAGGTCTGTAATTACCTGTCTCCCCTTGATCCTCCTTTGTGGATTGGGGTCACATTTGCACATCTCCAGTCCATGGGTACCTCCCCTGAATCCAAGGAAGCTCTCATAATTATGGCTAAGGGTTTGCTTACTTCCTTTGCTGCCTCCTTTAATATAATTGGATAATTATAGAAAAGTCATGGGTAAGTAACACTTATTTAAATCTGATTCTGAAAAAGCATATGATAAAAGTTCTTAGAAATCCGTTGTATCAAATTTCACAACATTTTGGCATCACGGGTAAAACTTTTAAAGGTGAATAAAAAGTTTGTTTAAATAAAAAAAAAAAAAAAAAACCCAGCAAATCTGAAAGAAGCACTGGAAAACTCATTTGGCCCTATATAAATCTTGAATCTGTTTTGCAAAAGACACATGTGAGAATTCACTATGAAGTTAAAATTAGACACTCCTATTCACAATAATTATCAAGTAAAATCTTTCATTCATTGGTTTTAAGTAACAATTACAAAAGAGGTCCAATTAACCCAACACCACTGCCCAAAACATCAAAATCCAACAGTTATGACATTTTGAACCAGCTGGGATTCATTTTCAAGTCTAAGAGAACACAAGACACATTCTAATCAAACTGTTTAAGTAAATACATTAAAAAAAAAAAAGTTTTCTGCAATCTTTAAAAACATTTATATAATTCTGAATTAAACCTGAGCTAAAGTCTTTTGTAAGAAATGGGCTAATGTACTATTAAATTTTCACAAAATAAGGTATAAAGTTACCTGACCTTACTTTATACTTTATTAATATTCATCAATAACTAGACAGGTATAATATAAAATTATCAAAACGTTTTTTTGACTTATACAAATACAATCTCATTAGACTAATTAATTATCTTTTCTTTCTCTTTATACTTGAAAAGGAATCCCAAAGTGGGTCCAAAATATTGTCATAATTGTGCAGGATTGTTTAGTTAGCTAAGCTTATTTTGTAATTATTTCTTGTAGAGAGAGAGAGAAGTTTAACATGAATTTTAATAAACCTATTTATTTAAAATTTTAGTTGATTTAGTACAGCTTATTTAAATAATAGTCACAGAACAGACTGTACATATAAACCATACCTCATTTTATTGTCGTTAGAAAGATGTGGCGTCAATAATATTTTGCGATTTGATCCACTTCCCACAATACCTTGTATGATGTCTCTCCTTCTTGAATTCATCTGGAAGTCAAGAGAATTGTCCTAAAAAAAAAAAAAAAAAGGGACAACTAAATCCAACTGCATAAAAAAGTATCTTAACAGGTTGCTAATTATATCCATATACCAGCCAATTTAAATTGGAAACAAGGCACAAAAAGTGCATTTTAACAAGAATTGTAATGTATGCTTTAGTGTAACCTGGGTATAACTGTTAGATTCTATTAATTACATCAATAGAAAAAATTTAAGTGACTGGAAATACATAATTTCTGAAAATTACTCATACTATTTAAGGGTAAAAAATTAAATTTGTATGCCAGGAAATGGATTATTATTACTGTCGCTTAACCAAAAAACAATGCTGGACACATTCACTAGGCTTGCCAAAATTTAAAAATCCTTAAGTAAAACACTTTTTTTTAATATTACAAAACAATTTGCAGATGTGTATTATTAATAATAAATCTATTTTGTGCTCATTCCCTCATCAAATATTAATATCCACAATTTCTTCTTCTGGATTCAGCATTCAATATTTGAGTAGCCGGTGGCAAAAAAAAAAAAAAAAAAAAAACACACGCAAGTAAAATAATTAATATATATATGGGGGTGTCAAATAAGATTTATATTCGCCCAGAAGTGGTTGTAATAGAAGGCTGAAACAAACACCACGTATTACACTTTTTCAACAGTCAGCACACAAAATGACACTTTTTTTTGCTACCTCTCAATACACTTTCACAGGCCAGTTTTTGTAGAAATCCCCTGGCTGCCCTTCAAACCATGACTAAGCAGCAAAAATCACCTCATCATCAGCAACAAAGTGTTTTCTCTATGAACAAAGGACTTCAGAGCAGGAATGAGAAAAAAATCTGAGGGTGCAAGTTTGGAGGGAATAAGCAGGATGTGGCAATATTTAAAACCCACATTTGTGGGCACACTTCACTGAAGCATGCAAGGAATGTGCAGAGGCATTATTGTGAAGCAGGCACACGCACCTTTTGACAAGCTTTCTCAGCATTTTTTCCTTTATAGCAGCACATGGCTTGATGAGGAGGTTAGAATAATACTTTGCCAATACTACAGCCCTTTTGAAGGTAATCTGTTAGTATAACATCAAGCCGATCCAAGAAAACTGGCAGCATCACCTTGCCAGCATGCATGCTGGCATCACCTTGCCAGCATGCATTGTTTAGCAGGATCTTGTGTGGCCAGAATTCATTATCCAGAAAACGCTGAAGACTTCTGAATGTCTCAGCATTCTGTTCAACAAAAATGCTTCAAATGGATTTAAAAATTCACCCATATACAAGATTAGTGCTGCATAAAATTTAACTTTCCCAAGCAGATTGGACTTTAATCTGCTGATGGGAGAAATGAACTTACACAACGTGCAGTAGTTTTTAGATGATGCTTATAGACCCCCGCACTCCCAGTTTTATGAGAAAGGTAGCCTTGTCAAGTCATGGTTCTGAATAATTTTCTGCAGGCACGATGCAAATTTGCTTTCCATGAACAGAGTGGTTTATGCAAAGTAGAGCCATGCACATACATCTAATGTTGTGTTGGATTTTTTGCATTGTTTCTGACCCTTTCATAATGTCATATCTTGATCGTCACAACTTTTGGCTACTGCCCCCCCCCCCCACCTCCAAGTCCAGACATCCACATAACCTTTTCTTGTGAGGTTGCTTGAAAATTGTTCTGCAAGAATCCTGCTATGCTTATGGACTTCAGACATAATTATTCATATGCTTGAATAATTATGATGCAATGACACTACTTTGTTAATTTTATCATTACACACATTGGCACAGACTTCCAGGAACTTGTTCATCAAATCAAAGGATAATTGAACATGAGGTAAAACAAGAATGTTTTCTCAGAGTTGGAGTCAAATTCACATTGGTAATAATTAATGATTAAACAAGTTTCTTAGGAAACATTTAAGTAGTGTCCACATTTCGTGCACTACACTATATCATTTTCATTTTTAAAAATGAAATTATCACCAAATAGCAATAATTATTGAATTCTTCTTTTAGTAGCTTTTTTTTTAAACTTAAGGAATTTAATGTTAAAAAAAAAAAAAAAAAAAAAAAAGCAGTATGCACTGGAACTTAAGAACAAGTTTGAGCTTCTGCACACTGCTCAGGACCAAGATACTGACGAGGAATATTACAACTTTCCGAAAGTGATAAAGACCAAAAAACCTATAGATAAAAAGAAATCCAAAGAAGAAAAAATTAGTCAAGAAACACTTGCCATGATGAACCGAAGACGACAAATGAACAGCAAGAAAAACACCGACAAGGAAAAAATTGAGTATACTGATTTATGCAAAGCCATGAGAAAGAAACTATGAGAGGACATAAGAAAATTTAACACAAGAAAAGCAGAATAAGTATTAAAGGAAAACAAAAGATTTAAATCAGCAGCCATGAGCAGTAATATAGAAAGATACTAAAAATGATACTGGAACTGAAGAATAGCGATGGTGTACTTATAAATAGCAGAAGACTACTAGAGAGAATTATACAAGGAGCGAGGGAATGATGCCAGCAGTGGGGAAGATGGATCAGAAATTAGTAACACATATAACATACCTGATATTCTTCCTGATGAGATAGAACATGTGTGGAAAAAAATGAAGAATCAGAAAGCCCCAGGGGAAGATGAAGTTATTGTAGAGTTGTTAAAATTTGGAGGAAGAGACATGGCAAAAACTGGCAAGACTCTTCACAAAATGCATTAGAAAAGGTGTGACGCCTAAGGAGTGGAATAATGCAATCACAGTTGTTCACAAGGGTCATTACTAACAGATTAGAAAGAATACTTGATGAGAATCAACCGAAAGAGCAAGCTGGCTTTAGGACAGGATTCTCAACTATGGATCACCTTCAACGTAATGTCACAGCTAATGGAGAAAGCAAATGAATATAAAACACCATTATTCCTGGCATTTGTGGATTATGAAAAGGCATTTGACTCCATACAGCATAAGGCAAAGCTTCGGACACTGGAAAGACAAGGCCTAGATACCCAATATATTATGATTTTGAAGAAAATATATGAGAATGCTACCTCCTTTATTAGACTAGACAAAGACAGTAACAAATTTAAAATTGAGGAGTTCAACAAGGAGACATAATATCTCCGAAGTTGTTTACTGCTGCCTTTGAGGAAGCTTTCAGAAGATTAGACTGGTTGCAGAAAGGAGTCAATGAGAATGGAGAGTACCTAAACCGTTTACGATTTGCAGATGACATTGTGGTCATAAGCCACGATCCCAAAGAATTAGAGGAAAATCTGAATCAGTTATGCAGAATTAGTAAGGAGTTTGGACTAAAGATGAATATGGCTAAAACAAAAGTAATGATGAACAAGTATGCCACAGAAAGGGATATAATGATTGAAGGAGCAGTAATTGAAAAGGTGGAGTCATATACTTATCTGGGACATGTCATTAGCTGTAACAATGATAAATGGCTGGAAGTCAAGTGAATAAATTTTGGATGGTTAGCATTCAGGAAATATAATCACATACTGAGGAGCAATATCCCAATTTGTCTGAAAAGTAAAATAAACCAATGTATACTCCCCACCATGACTTATGGAAGTGAAACTTGGGCACTCACCAAAAGGATGGAAGAGAAGCTGAGAACTACACAGCAAAGAATGGAACAAATTATATTGGGAATTAGACTGTTAAATAAGAAGAGAAACACATGGATTAGGCAGCAAACTCAAGTAAAGGACATTCTTATCAAAACTAAAGAACTAAAATGGTCTTGGGCAGGACACATAGCTCGAAGACATGATGACAGATGGACTAAGAAAATAACAGAATGGTACCCAAGAGGAGCTAAGAGAAAACCTGGAAGACAACAACGGAGATGGACAGATAAAATTCATGAGTTTGTGGGTAGTAAATGGATGGCCATTGCACAAAACAGAAGGAACTGGAAAGTTGCTGGAGAGGCCTTCATCCTGCAGTGGATTTAAAATTGGCTGATGATGATGACGACAAAACTTTAATTATATATACATAAAAAAATAAAATTACCGGTTTATGGGCTTGAATGCAGCATTCTGCAAGTCGCAACCATAATCGTGGATTTGTGTGGTATACTTGTGCAGCTTCAACAAGACAGTCAAAAGCTTGTAAAGGCTGGCCTGCATGTAGACATTGCAACCCTAAGTTGTATAATAATTGGTAGCGGGCAGTTATATCCATAGTATATATGGGACGCATGGAAAATCCACCTGCAAATAAAAATAGAATATTACACCATATATGTTTATTTTCTTAATGTAGATAAAGAAAACAGAGGAAACCAGACTCCTATTAAAATCAGAATTCTGTATAGAACTATTCACCTCTCATTTAAAACATTACACAAATATGTTGAAGTTTTCTCATGAATCATATTAGGCATACCTCTTTTTTTGTATTAAATGTAATCACTACCCTATGCTTCAAATTCATTAAGTCCATCTTACAGTTTACCTTAGTCAATACAGGAATCCCTCGATTAGCGCGATTAATTGGTTCTGCAAAAATGGCGCACTATGCGAAATCGCGCTAATCGAAGTTAATGATCAATACAAAATAGCCTAATTCGTTCCAAGACCTACAAATATACCAATCAATATTTTTAAAAATATATTTTTTTATGGAAATTTAATGTACAGCAGTATAAAAGCAAAGGATAACTATAAATATTTGCAGTACAGTAATCAAAAGTTTGAAATTAAAAAATTACAATATATAACTCACTTCATTTCTTTGTAAAATATTTAAAAGGCTGGTTTGTGCAGACTTTTCTTTCTTCCTTTCATCATAAATTCGCTTGTATGGATACACATCTTTTTCAATGTTCTTTCGAATTTGTATACTGCGCTCGATATCTGGGTCTGCATCCATGATTAGTTGTTTCAAATTTTCAGCTGCGCGAAATATTTCTTCAAGTTCTTTTAATGCCCACTTCTTTTCTTGAACATTTTGTTCCTCGCAAATTTCCACCTCGTCATATGCTCATTGTTTATCGATATTAAGGTCAGAATCATTTAATTGTTCTGAATGTGATTCCAGCAATTCGCAAACATCACTGTTGTTGATTTCATCACAGCCTAGATCTCTCCCAATATTTGCTATTTCATCAATAACAGTGTTGATATTAGTGAAACTACAGAAATCATTTGCGCAATGTGGCAAAATATGCTTCCAAACTGCTCTCATATTGCTGGATGTTACTTCAGACCATGACTCATGAATATTGTCTATTGCTTTCCTGATGTTGTTTTTTCGTTAGTTGAATTTTGGAGAAATTCAATTTAACAAAACTGCACCATTTCCAGTCGTTGCTTCAATTGCTTGTCAAAATGTTCTGCGTAAATAACAGGCCTCAAAAGTAGCGATTATGCCTTGACCCATAGGCTGTAAAAGACTTGTTGTATTTGGAGGTAAAAAAATAACTTTCACATTTTCACAGAAATCAGAAAGTGCTGGTCGGTGGCCCGGGACATTGTCTAAAATTAATAAAATTTTGAATGCAAGATTATTTTCTTTACAGTAGGCCTTAACTTTTGGACAAAAATAGCTAGTGAACCACTTTTCAAATAAATCTTTTGTGACCCAAGCTTTTCTATTAGAGTGCCAAACAACAGGTAGGCTTGCTTTATTAAAACCTTTACCAAAAGATCTGGGAGTTTCATTTCTATAGATAACCATGGGCTTTAATTTCAAATCGCCTTCTGCATTGCCTCCCAATAAAAGTGTTATTCTATCTTTGGAAACTTTATAGCCTGGTTGAGCCTTTTCTTTTTTTGCTAGAAAGGTTTTTTTCGGAATTCGTTTCCAAAAAAGGCATTTCATCAATATTAAATATTTGTTGATCTGTGTAGCCGCCGTCATCAACAATTTCCTTTAAAATTTCGAGATATTTCATGGCTGCATCTTTATCTGCATTTGCCGGTTCTCCAGTCAATGCAACATTATGCAGTCCTGTTCTTTTCTTAAAACGTTCAAACCAGCCTTTACTGGCAGTGAAATTTTCTTCTGTTTCTGCTTCAATCACTTTTTTGTTTTAAGAACTTGCTTGAACATTTTCTTCAGTTACCGCTCTACCCAAGTTTTCTATTATTGATTTTTCCTTTAACATTGCAAAAATACTCAAAGCTTTTGTTTTTATGGTCATTGTGCAGATTGGAATTCTTTTTTTATTGCAGTCTTCTATCCAAATGGCTAAAAGACGTTCCATCTCAATCATGGTAACACTTCTATTTCTTGTGGTCTGTGTGCATGCTGACGATGAAGCAAGCTTACCCTTTTCCTTATATGCACTGGCTTTACTTAAAATTGTCCGAACTGTTGATTCAGGCATTCCAAGATGTCAAGAAATTTGTATTTTACTCTCACCATCTTCAAATCTTTTTATGACTTCAATTTTTTCATCTAACATTATCACTTTTCTTTTCTTTTTACCAGAGGCACTATCAGATACACTTTTCCTTTTATCCATAGTTAACAATTACGTAATATATAAAAAATTCAACAGAAATCAATGTAATTAATTAGTATGCACAGTAATTAATGGCAGGAGATACACGGGAGTCTGCACGTTAACACGCAACGCAAGAACAACTGAAAGCAACTGATCTGCATGTGTGTAATAAATGCGGTGCAGCCGGTGTTTTCCTTCAGAGTGCATAATGCTAGAAAATATTTCAATTGTTGTAATAATACACATTTGAAATAATCCATTTCTTTTTATTTTCTTATGGTAGATAAACAAACTAGCTTCCCACATTGTATCTTGCATTCATTTTTGTTTATTTCTCGATAACGCTTCTTGATGAAGGTACGACGCAACATGAAATAAACAGTAACTCCCTTTCGTGAACAGAGCTGCACACTCACTAAGAAAAGGAGTGATGTGTTTCTATAATGTTCTCTAACGTTATGCATACTTTAGCAGTGTAGTTACATTCGTAACTTAGTACTGACTTTCGTAGCATCACCAGCTTCAGTTTCTTTAGGCAAAGCTAAAATACTGCGTTAATCAAAAATTGGTAGCTAAATATAAACCACGCTAATCGATGGATTCCTGTACATAATTCTGTTTTTATTTAAATAACTTTTTTGATGTCCTTTGAACAAAGGACATCAGAAAAGCTATTTAATCTTGTAAAAATTTAAATTATAGTTTTTAACTTTTTCATTAGCCAATGGTACCATATGTGAAGGTGAATACAGAACTCAGCATAATGAAGCTATACTCCACCTCTTAGAATATTATAAGTTTTATAAACAAATGGTTTCACTTTTCACTACTCTTAAAAAAAAAAACAAACCCTTTCCCCCAATCATCACATTTTGGCATTCTTTGATGCCTTATCTCATATATGGAGACCCTCAACTTTTGAAACCTTAATCTGCATATTTCATTTAAGAAATTTAAATAATTTTATTTATTTTTATTTTTGGGAACGATGCTCCCAAAATCTTTTCCAAACTCTTATTCTGTTCAAAGGAGGGTAATTAGGTTAATTAATGACTGATCTTTTCTAATATCAAAATTGGAAGATCTTCACTTTTACAAACTCTCTCCATTCTCTATCATACTGACATTAAGTTTTTACCCAAAACTTAATATCTATGAAGATATAAATAGAAAAATCATTAATCCACCGGTTGCTTCCAAGCCAGTCTGAACACATGCTTCAATTTGTCAATATCATTCACAGTTTTGACTTCTGAATCCACCAAATTAACTATTCTTTAGAAGAACCTTCCTTCACATGTATTTCCTGAAAATTATACTGTACAATTTGAAGAAATTCAAGTCAAACATGAACAAGTTATCATCATGCAACAATGAAATCAGAATTTCCTAGGCTGAAATTTATAAAAAGGAATGTACATTTTTGGGCAGAACTAAGGAACTGACTAAGAGGAGGAAAAGAAAAGGAAAAAAAAAAAAAAAAAAAAATTCCACTTGTCGTAAGCTCAATAGTTTTGATGCTTATCATGATATGATGTTATTTATGTAACAGTAATATTCAATTAGTTTAAAAAGAAACAAGTTAGATAATGTACGCAGCATGCTACATTTTTGGTGCTTTCAACCCCCTCCAATTAATTGATTTTTTTCTGTAATTAACAGAAGTGAATAGTAAATATACTTATCATTTAATTATTCAGATTATAACTTTATAGAACACATTGCATTTTAGGGCAAAAGCCTCAAGTTGCATAGTGAGTTAACATGCTTACAAGTTAGTGCAAATGCATCAGATCTGTTCACAGCTAACTACTAAATAGTTATAAGATTGGCATCATTATGTATATCTCTCATATTGTGAATACCTTCGCAACGAGTTGCCATGATGTTGCACTACCTCGAATAAGTAATTCTTCACCATAGGAGAAGACTATTGTTACTTATTCTCTGCAGATGCCACCACAGAGATGGCACCGTTTCAGAGCCGACTAGCTCCTCTTCGGTGGGCAGGCACTCTGGTTTTGCAGTGATGGCAAGGCAGTTGTGAAGTATAACTGCACAATATGAGAGATGCCTAACGGTGTGTAGTAATTTGAATTACGTCGCATTTTAGGGTAAAAGTCTCAAGTTGCATAGTGGGTTAACATGCTTACAAGTTAACTGCATCAGATCTGCTTGCAGATAACTACTAAATAGTTATAAGGTTGGCATCATTATATATATCTCATATTGTGAATACCTTCACGAGTTGCCATCATGTTTTACTACCTCGAATAAGTAACTCTTCACCACAGGAGAAGACTATTGTTATCATTATGCACTAACTTGTAAGCATTTTAACTCACCACGCAACTTGAGGCTTTAGCCCTAAAATGTGACATAATTCAAATTACTACACGCCATTAGGCATCTCTCATATAGCGGAGTTATACTTTGCAACACCAGGGTGCCTGCCCACCCATCGAAGAGGAGCCAATCGGCTCCGAAATGGCGCCGTCTGGGTGGTGGCATCCGCTGAGATTAAGTAACAACAGTCTTCTCCTATTATTATTATTATTAGCCATATGGTGCAAGGAAGCCTGAGGCTTAATGCTGCACCAGCCAAAAAAAATTCCCGAATTACCCTGAGAGAGAAGAAGTAGAAAAATCACCAAGAAAGAGAAGAATGATGATATCCAGCTCAGGACCCTGGGTGTGCCAGTGGCGAAGAATTACTTATTTGAGGTAGTGCAACTCGTTCTGAAGGTATTCACAATATGAGATATACACAATGATGCCAATGTTATAACTATTTAGTAGTTAGCCGCAGGCAGATCTGATGCATTTGCACTAACTTGTAAGCTTTATAGAACACTCTTCCCTCCTTCCCCATATCTATCTTCACAAACAACACCACTTAAATAACAATACATGTAAAATGTTCGCATACTGTCTAAAGCTAACAATACTGCATCAAAACCATGTTTAATCTTTGAATTGCTTTTTTTCTCCATATAAACTATATGGAAAAAATAAATAACAGTTGCTCAATTTTATTGAAATTTTGGATGGCTTGAACAAATCTGTCTAAAAGAGCTAACTATAAAATTTCACTAAAATTCACCCACTGGAGTAGTTGTTACATGTGAATGGACATGATGGAGACAACAGGTTCTTATGTGTATATATGCAAATACACCTAAAAATTAGCCCACTTTACACTTCCCTGTTTTCACATTCCTTCTGCAATGTGAAATAATTACTCTATTAAAGTCTGCATGTTTCTTTCATTTAATGGAAGGGAAGAGGATTGTAATTTTGTCTTTGTTCATGTCATTATTTGTGTTTTGTCCAAGTAAAAAAAAAAAAACCCCAAATGGCTGCTGTACAGATACAGAAGTTTATGTATTTAATATAATTCCTTCATGCTTCCAAAATTATGCTGCATAAATTTACCATTGTGATTTTTTTTTTTTTGCTAGAGTAAAAGTAAGGAGGGAAGAAAACACCGAATATCGTTGTTGTTCAAGCATAGTGGGACCTTGATGATTATTACTGTATAGTATTTATTACATACAGTAAAAAAACAGTATGTGCGGAGTACTTCAAATTTTTATTAAACAAAACACAGTACAACAGTATGTATAAAAAAATGTGCATTATACGTACCATGCACTGCACTACAAAGTACCCAGAAGTTTCTGGGTACTTTATAGTGCAGTGAGACGGGGAAGTTCACTTAAAAAAAAAAAAAAAAAAAAAGTTCTAAATGCAGTGGCTGACAGGCTTACTTTTCGATATTATGCTGTTG
This sequence comes from Mastigoproctus giganteus, assembly GCF_048544385.1. Lineage (NCBI taxonomy): Eukaryota > Metazoa > Arthropoda > Arachnida > Uropygi > Thelyphonidae > Mastigoproctus > Mastigoproctus giganteus. The sequence goes on from NC_143584.1 coordinate 12,853,514, forward strand.
TTATTTATATAGAGTATCAGCATCTAAGGCATACTGTGCTATTATATTAAATGAGAAGTATTCAGGTTGTTACACTTCCCAGAAAAGTTTTCCAAAAGGTTAAGATGGTTGCTGTCAATTACAGCTCTATGAAGATACATAATTAAGCTTGGTATTTGAATGTCACAGTTCCTATCTTCCAGTTTTAGGACTGGTTGACACTTCTTTGGCTACACAACGTGTGTAAGGAATTTTAAAGTTTTTACTGTACCACTTTTTTCTTTGTTTTAGATTAGTTAAGTATTTAGTTAACAGAAACTCAGAAATAATTAAGATCCTACTGTACTGCAATTCACAAGAAAAGTTGTTTATCTGTGAACTTTCATCTTTTGTGTTATTTTAGCCAAAGGTTATTTTGCAGATTTTCAGCAGACAGACAGATATTTGGTTGAAGTGTTTAAAATTTTTTTAAAAAGGAACATTTGTGATTTCAATGTCCAGGTCTGTCTCAAAATACAAAGGCCAAGCCTTGCCTTCAAATAGCACGACTAATGTATCCTCAATAATTGATAGAGGCTGGTTGTTCCAGAGAATTAGCATTTTGATATACAGTAATACCCCGACTTACGCGAACTCGGAGTTACGCGGTTCTTGATTTTTTCGTTTGGCAAAGCTGCCGCCCACTATCTTCAAGGTCGTTTTTCATATGTTATCGATATACGGTGCGACGGCGGAGATTGAGAGCGAAAGATGAACAAAATTCAACTTTGCTGCTTTTATGTTTTTTATATCAGTGAAGGGGAAACACATTTCACCATAATAACGTAAAAACCAACACAATTCCAGCTATCGGTATAATCGCAAATGCAATTAGATCGAGTTTACTACCAGTTTATAACAGATTTCACTAGCAGAAACACAACTGGATTTTTATTGTTTTATGGTAGTAACCCCTAGAAATGTGAGGTGTTAATAGTGTATCTCTGCCTTTATGGTGTTGTTTATTCAGTTGCTACATGCGCGCAGCTTTGTTTATGCGTATCAAGCGTGCCTCCTCGTTTTGTAATTGTGCTTTATTCCCTAAAAATGAGTAAAATACTTAATTAAAAGGTGTGAAAAGGAAGCGTCCTGGTGAAGACTGCAGATTCTGAGAGAAAAAGAAAAGCAATTATCGATAAACAGAGGCGGACTAGGTCAAAAATTCTTACCCGGGAAAATTTATAGTGGCCTCACACTATGGTTTATGGCCAAAATCACACTGGCCCACCGGGGTTTCCCCGGTAAGGCTTATGGCCAGTCTGCCTCTGTCGATAGAGAAAAAATATGAAATTGTGAAACGCTTTGAGCGAAATGAAAGACCATGTGATATTGCACGCGCTACAGGCCTAAATGAAGCAACGGCGAAAAGCACATGACAATTGCAAACTTGACAGGTTGAAAATTGAAAAGGGCTCAATTGTAAAGGGCTTAAAAATTTTAGAAAACATAATATTTTAGACTCCAACGAAGAACGCGTTATAGCTACAAAGCAAGGAATAAAAAAATTAACTTGCTACGAAGAAATTCTGCGTGAAAAAAAGAACGCGCTGTGTCGTCAGACGAATTTGTTAGATTTTATGAAGCCATCGACATCGAAATAACTTTTTAACGTAAGTCATTTGTTTTTTTTAATACATATTTTGTATTAATATGTATAAAGAACTGCAATTTTATTAATATTTTTCTTCTAAACTAGTGTTTTTGTTAGTCCTTGGTCCCAATTAAGCAAAATTTATATGTATTTATATGCAAAGTTTTACCCCGACTTACGCGAATTCGACTTACGCGATTTTCGTCGGACCCACCTATCGCGTAACTTCGGGGTATTACTGTAATCATAAGTCAGCTGAATAAACCAACTATTTAAAAATTTGAAATTAGAGAAACATTAATTTAACCAAGTTGACACAATCAAGCACTTGCAAAAAGTGCCTTGAAGAAATGCAGAAAAAAGAAACCACAAATAGTGTGTGTGTGTGGGGGGGGGGGAATAAACACAAATTCTAAATAAAATAACCTCATTGAAATTATACAGATGCACAACATGCAGAAGACTGTAGAAATGAACTTTAAAGACATGAAATTGTGCAAACTGAGAATGGATTATAAATACTAAGTTAATGACATAAAAGGGAATTGACATAAAATTTACAAATTAGCAGTGATTTGGATAATAAATCATTTTATTTTTTTATAATTTTTTTGAGATAATAATCCTACTTCAGTTCAGACCCACCCACAATACAGAAAGAGTATTCTACCCAGTGCATTCATAATCGGTTTGATTTTTTCCCTTGTATATAATGCTTCGTGCGCGCACATGTACACACACACAGTAAATCAGATGAACAAAGTGGGGAAAAAAAAAATAAATAAATAAATAAAATAAAATAAAGGCTTTATATCTGGGTATGACAAGAGGAGTACATTAATCACTAGTTATCAATGTACTCCAATAAATTAACTTAAACTGTACTGGGATAAATTAAAAATATAAAATAGTTAAACTAAATAAAATAAAATGAAGGCATTGTTATACTTACTTCCCTCCTCGCCTGAAACACTATTAATGCCATTTTTATACTCCTCAAATGCTTTCTGGAAGTAAAAACAACCAAGATGTGGTTTGTTCATGTAGAAATGAATACTTCCAACATTGTTGTAATACATTGCAGGTAAATTATCTCCTGTTTCTTTAAAGTTTCGAGGAACACCATTTGCAAAAGCTGTATTTAGTACCTTAAGTGCTTTTCGCAGATTGCCTCTTAAGTATTCTAACTGACTACGCAGAAATACAGCAGGAACATTCTAAGAAGAAACAGTAATTTTACATTAAAAATGAGTGTTTTATAAAGATTATTTAATAAATAGTTATAAAATATATTAAAAAAAACCCAATAAATTAGCATTTACCTTAAACTTGAAGTGCAGGGCTGATGAAATCGTGGTGGTGGGGTAGGTGGATCAGGTGTGAGGTGTCTTTTGCTGCTACTGGACTGTTTTTGTCAAAAACTGTCAAAAATTGTCTTATGGACTGTTTTTGACAACCTTTTTTTGCAGCTTCCTGAAGTAAGAAATAACTTCGTTTTCCATTTTACACATCAGGAGTTCAGTGTTTTCAACATCGGGGTTTTTTTTTTTTTTTTTTTTTAATTTCTCTTAAATACAAAAAGGTCCAACTTTTCAGCTGGCACTTTTTTGGATGTCTTCATCTTCCTTTCTAGTGTCACACTCCATAATTTTCTCCAACTCATATAGCTCCTCTGTTGTTAGGTCACCCTGTTTAGTGCCAATAAGGTCATCCACATGTTTTTTGCCAACCTCCAGACCCAATGATTCACCAAGGGTGACAATTTCATTTGTGAAACCACCATCTTCAAATCCATCAAAGTTATGGATGATTAGAGGCCATATGCTTATTTAGGCTGAATTTAATCACCTGGTGGAAAAATCATTTCAAGAACTTATGATTGGCCTCACACAGTCCAGGATGTTGAACTCTGACCTCCAAAAAATCTTGGAGGTGTTTTCTTGGTATAGATTTTCTTGAAGTTTGCAATTACTTGAGGGTTCACTGACTGAAGAGGAGGTGTGATGTTGGATGGCAGAAATTTGACTCAAACAAAGTCAAACTCTGCCTGCAGAGATTGGGCAGGGTCTGGATCATCACCTGGTACATTATCCAGCAAGAGCAGTGCCTTAACAGGAAGTTTATTTTTCTCAAGGACAGAAGTTTATTTTTCTTCACTAAAGGACAGAAAACATACAAGTGCCATTCACTGAAAACATATCTTGTGATCCAAGCCTTGTTATTGCACCAAAACACTCCTAGTATGCCTCTGTCAATTTTTTTTGTTGTTTAATAACTCCGAGGTTATTAGGGTGATACACCAGCAAAGATGTCAAGCTCCTTACTAGAATATCGCCATCCAACTCGGCAGCCGAAATCATTCAGCAAATCACTAGCAAACTGCAGGACATGGCTGACTACCTCAATACCTTCAACCTCCAAATCAACCCCCTAAAATCGGCACAAATAACTTATTCTCTAAAGGACAGCCCAACAACGTTGGAGCCTGTGCTTAACGGCTCCTCAGTTCCAAGTGTTCAAACACACAAAGATCTGGGGGTCGTCTTCGACTCCAAACTATCTTTCAACGATCACATAAACCTCATACAGTCGAGGCTGAATTCACTATGCTGGGTCGCCAAACAACAGCTGCTCCACACCACCGACCCACAACTGGTAAAAAGATACATCGTATCAATCCTTTACCCGACAATACTGTATGCTTCAGAGATATGGGCATCAGCCGCAGAATCCAACATTAAAAGAATATTCTCTGCCGAATTCTGGCTTCTAAAATGGGCCAACAGCAAACTCCACCTTCCCCCAGCTCTCAGATCAACGCAGTTAGCAGAAGCTCTTCACCTACGCAGGCTCCGGTCCTACATCGGAGAAAGAAGGCTGCTGTTCACCATCAAGATGGCCACCGGTAAAATTACAGAGCCGAACTTCTGGGATCACTGCTCTTGGCGCATTCCTCCCCCTTATCTCCGGTCTTCAGCACAGCTGCTAGCAAACCGTAACCGGCTAGTACTAACCGACAGATTCCTGCCAAAGCAAATGTTGCCCTCACTGCAAGCCATCGACGGGGACCTCCAAGAAGTGGTCAATAATAAAAAATACAGGAAGGGTATCCTCGTCGAACTGAAAATGTAAAACTGTGCTTTGTTAATAATCTGATTTATCTTTTTTCTCATGTGTATCTCATTTGTAAATATGTTTTGTTAACCCCTGGCACTACCATGCCGTGACTAATTGTATGTCTATCATTGCTGCAATTAAAGATTCTATTCTATTCTATTAAAATCTCCAGAGGCATTGGCACCCAACAGGAGAGTGAGCCTATTGTTCGTAGGCATATGCCCAAGTAAACTAGCGTTAGTGATGAATGTTCTCCTGGGCATTTATTTCCAGAAGAGGCCATTTTGTCAACATTAAAAACCTGCTGGGGAAGAAAACCCTTCTGATGAATGAGCTCTTGGAATTCAATTTTTAAGGCCTCAGCTGCTTCTTTGTTGGCATTGGGTGCCTCTCTATGCCTTAGAACAGGGCTGTCCAACCTTAGGTAATCCGAGGACTACATCTCCCAGAATAATAGATACAGTACGATATTAAAATATTTGGAGAGTCCTACCATTAGGTTTAGCAAGCACTTCTAAAAGTTTTTATTGAAACAGTAAACAAGATACAATTGTTTATAATTATTATTTCATTTTAACGACAGCTCTGAAGTTGTTTGTTTTCATTTACTAATGTAGCTATATCAATATCGATGCTTGTAGTTGCCAATTGCAGTAAATGTGAAAGTTATTTATCTGTCAATGACCATCTGTATTTGGATTTTATGAATTTCATCATTGAAAAAGTGCTTTTGCAAAGATATGTGCTCCAGAGCATCGAGTACATCTTGAGTCCAAAGTCCCTCAATTTCGGATAGCACTCTCTTGGTAATAATTTTAAAAAATCTTCTCCTTTTTTGATTCTGCCAGTATAAAAAGGGTCGGATTGCAAATCACACAATTCCAGTTGGAGGTCAGATCTTAAGTTTTCAATGCTGACAGTCAATGGTTGAATGAAAACTGAAATATCCTCTTCAATTTCCTTAATATTGCCAAATCGATTCTCAAAGTCCTCCATGATTGTTTCAATGCACTTTATGAGCTGAAAATGACGTTCTCTCAAAATTCTTCATTTCTTCAAATTTTTGCAATTAGGAAAAAAAGTAAAAATATTATTGGCCAATGTTGATTTCAAAAGCTTCAATTTACTTTTAAAACCATTCAAATGACCACATAAGTTGGCAATATTCTGTTGTTTGCCCTGCAGTTTTAAGTTCAACTCATTCAAATGGTTGGTCATATCTGTCAAAAATGCAAGGTCAGATAAAAAGGTGGGATCTTGCATTTGATTTTCAAGTTCTGTCGTGTCAGACTTTACTTCGTTTTTAAGAAATATGGGCATTTCTTTCTGAATGGCAAAAAAGTGCTGCAGACATTTTCTGGCACTTAACCAGCGAATATCAGAATGGAGAAGCAAATCGCCATATGTACCACCCATTTCGCTCAAGAAATCGCGAAACTTACGATAGATCAGAGATCTATAACCTCCTCGTATAATATTGGTTTCTTTTACAGCTACTTTCATGGCATTGGCTTGACGTAGAGGATTTTCTACAGAGTGCTTCTTGATGAATGATGCATTGAATGGTAGGGCAATTAATATTATTTTGTTTCAATAGTCCACAAAACCCAATTCCAGTCCCCGTCATAGTTTTGGCCCCATCAGTGACAATGCAGGGACATTTATCGAATCCTCCCTAGTTTATAACTGCTTCGAAAATATCAGTACCTTTAGTAGTCCCATGCAAAGATATAAGACTGAGCAGTTCTTCATTAATAGTAAAGTCGTCCTGAATATTTCGCACAAAAATTAAAAGTTGACGTATATTTGCTTGATCAGTGCTTTCATCTAGACACAATGAAAAGTACTCACATTTTGCCACTGAATCACACAGCTTTTTTGAAACGTATTGATCCATGTGTTCTACCCGCCTTGCGATGGTCTGATGAGATAATGCCACTGTTTCGAACTTCTTGGCTAATTTCGGCTCATTAAATTGTTTTGCCATTTCAATTGCACATTTATTCACAATCACACAGTCACTAAAAGGCTTTTTTGCTTTTGCTAACTCCAATGCTACTTTGTACGAAGCGGCAAGGCTAGAACTTTGTGCAGTGCTAAGTTTAGCAAAAAAAAATTGGTTTGATGCATCAATTTCTTCTTATATTCTGCAATAATGGTGTTTTTTGATTCCCCAATATACATTTCAAATCGTTTACTGTGTAATGTAGTGTAGTTTCACATTATACTCTTTAGGCACTGACAAAACCTGTATGCAAACAAGACATTAATTTTATTCTTGTTGTTTGTAATCAAATAGTCTGATTCCCATTGGCTTTGACACTCGCTTTTCTTCTTCAATTTTTCTTTTCTTGTGAGACATGGTTGTTCGACAATAAGTAGTAATTTGGTGAGCCCCGGTGACACAACTTTGGTAAACAGACGGACGAACGACCTGCCTCGAAGCATGCACGTTGAAACGAGACATCTAGCATGGACACAACGAAATGCACTTGAAGTCACGCGTAGAAGCTAGGCTTGCACTTGCAAGTAGTGTTTTGCGACAAGAGTTTTATTTTTTCGCTAGTGAAAATCAACACCTAACCCACCAGTAGGGCCACATGCGGCCTGCGGTTTGGACAGCCCTACCTTAGAACACTGTTAATATTTACTCTTTTTTTGAAGTGCTAGATCCAGTCTCTGCTGGTTTTAAAGTCTTCAAAGTATATCGTGCTACCACTGGTTGATGAAGCTTTAAGTTCTAGATCATCACAGATCTGCTTAGCATGTTTGCAGATAAACTGTCTAGGCAATATATCACCCTTCTGCTTTTTCCTTATCCATATTAACAACAGGCTTTCCATTTCCACAATCAAGTCTCTGCTCTTATGTGGAATCATCACTAACTTTAATGCACTTCAAAATGTCCTTTTGTTTAACTATAGTAGAAATGGTCGATTGAGGGAAATCATATTCACGCACTAATCACTATTTTTTACTCCATGTTTTTATCATCTCTTGCTTCACTCAATGGAAATTTCATCCTTAACTTGCACTTTAGGAGCCATGGTTAATTTAAATTTATTTAATTAATAAAATTCAAAAATAACCACAATTAAATTAATTATAATATACGTAAGTTAGTTATAATCCAGTTTAATACAAATATATACTAACAAAATCAGTAGCTTTCGAGACGTGTGTCTTTTTGTCAACTGACATATTAAATACAAAAATACAATGAGCTGAGCGAGGCACGTTACACTGTCATGCCATCATTTGATGTGGTTTCTTTATTCACTTCAATTCCCGTCCAACAGGCCGTGCACTGCGCCAGAAGGCTCCTCGAGAACGACTTAAGCCCCCAATCCAGGACATCACTATCCACTGATGACATCTGTACCACCCTCAACCTATGCTTATCAAGCAGCATCTTCACTTTTGAGGATTCACTCTACCAGCAGGTACATGGCACTGCTATGGGTGCCCCTGTCAGTTCCGTAGTAGCCAACATCGCCATGGAAGATCTGGAGGAGCAGATACACTACACCAGAACCCACCTACACCTATTACAACATGGTGTAGATACGTTGACGATATTTTTACCGTAATACCACATGGTTCTGAAACTGCACTGCTGGAATACCTAAACTCCCTATCTAATTTCATCAAGTTTACCATAGAATTAGAGGTGAACGGTACGCTCCCGTTCCTAGACGTCCTAGTGCATCGCGTAGGCCCACATCTAGAGACCTCAGTATACCGCAAACCTATGTGGTGCGGTCAATTCACTAACTACAGATCCGGCCCACCAAGCCATCTCAATAGCACTGCCCGCACCCTATTCTCCAGGGCTTGGAGCCATTCCAGCACAGACACAATTAGGCGTAATGAGATCTCCCGTGTGAAGGCGGACCTAACCAAATGTGGTTATCCATCCCATGTACTAAGCAGATGCCTATTACAGGCAGAAGAACTCACATCCAACCCAAGACCACCGAACCAAGTCGGTATATCGTCCGCCTACATTGCCTATTATCCAGGCGTGTCAGGACGGATCTCGAAGGTCCTTAGAAGTTACAACATCAAATGTGTGCAATTACCCTGCAGGAACCTATGTTCACTTGGCTCCAGCGTGAAGACCCCTGTCACACCTGTCTTACGCAGCAATGTGGTATATTGCATCACCTGTAGAGACTGTAACAGTTGCTACATAGGAGAAACATCAAGGCGTCTCCAGGATCGCCTCACGGAACACGACAGAGCAATCCGGCTTGCCGAAACTGACCAGTCCGCGGTCGCGGAACATTTTTGGGCCACCAACCACGATCTTGACCCCAAACGTGACTTTGAAATAGTAGACCACTCACGACACTTTCGCCACTGCCTATGGCTAGAGTCACTCAACATAGTAAACAATCCAAAGGCATTAAATCGCCAGAAAGGCATACGTCTACATCCCATCCTAGAGACAACCGTTTTAATGCTGGATGATCAGTGGTGTAGAAAGGCGCACGTCCGTGCAACAACAATGACGCATGATTAACGTGCCTCACTCAGCTCATTGTATTTTTGTATTTAATTTGTCAGTTGGCAAAGAGACACGTGTCTCGAAAGCTACTGATTTTGTTAGTATATATTTGTATTAAACTGGATTATAACTAACTTACGTATATTATAAACTATGGACCCCAGTACTCCAGGCCCATTCGTTACTAAATTAATTATAATTCACAAAAATGCACTCTGTTTACACTGAACAACCACATCAAACAGAAGATAAATAAAGAATAACAATGCCCTTTATGTATTTCAAAACAAAGGGGAGGATGTGCTGAACAATAATAAAGATGCTGAGAACAATTGTACGAGTGACATTCTGTGCACTGATCGGCCAAGGCTTCCTCCGCCAACATGCCTGAAAATTTCCACCCAGTCATAGTTCCCAGCTGTGTTGGAAAGCCACCAGTTCCTGCAAATATCATTAATCCTTAAAATGAAAGCTCTTATGAAGTGTAAACCAAATGGTTTCAGAGAATATCGGATGCCAATGTTAATGGGAGTCAAAGCCCCGCTGTAATATGGTGAATTATTCAATATTAAAAAGAAATCAATAACAAAACAAAACAGTAACTGTGTAGCTCCGGTTTGCTTCTGATCAGTCTATAGAGAATATTCCTGCACAAAATGATTTGCCAGTTGCAAATTCTTGAACTGGCTATAATATTTCACATCAGATTGTTGGGAGAGACATCATGTTATGGAGGCATGGTGATGATAAAGGAAGTTTGGCTTGTAAACAAAATTTTAAAGATTTTGATCCAAGCATTCTTTAAGCGATTCCCCCCCCTCCCTCCTGTTAAATTATCACTAGTTGAATTAAGTATGTTTCTTTAACCTCCCTGTGCTGGTTGTGTTGACCTTTGGCAAGAAACCTGGTTTTATAGAGTATCAGAATTGGTGGTTTTAGCAATTATGTCATCTCAAAACACCTTCAAAAATAGTTATCCACAACAATTGACAAAAAAAAAAAACCCCACCCCACTGAAGGTGCTACCCATAAATTTAGGAATCTTCAGATCAAAATCTTCAATTCCAACCGCATCTCAATTCCATTCCTCAAGAACCTCTGTCCCAAAATCACAAACACGACGAAGACAGAGTATCAAAACTTTCTTCACATGTACCAACAATATCAAGAAATTTTTTTCAGGGAAAAACTACAGTGAACCTTTGGAACAGGCCCAATTTATCAGCTTAAACTGACACCAGTCAGTCATTGCAGAAGTTATTTAAAAAGAACAAGATAGCAAAATTTGCTTGAATCACTAAATCTGATACTACTTCACTATGCATCCTGCAGGATCACTCCATTAATTTCCATCAATACCAGAATTTTTAAAAAAGATCTGCACAACTACTTCAGGATGTTATGTAAAATTCAAATCTGGAAATAACTTTAACAGACATATATATTTAAAAATTAAGTAGTTAGAAATTTAATTCAAATGAAAACTCATTCCAAAGCCAACATAATTGCTACATAGATGGCAACTACCACTGTAATCTGCATCTGGGCAGTGATTGTGTTGCTGGTTACAAAAATCTTGAATGGTCAAGACTAGGTTTTGGAAGCAGCAAGTCTGTGTGTGGGAATAACTACAGATGCTGACCAGAAGCAAGCTAAAATTGTGCAGAGAGCAAACGAGAGAGAGAGAGAGAGAGAGAGAGAGAGAGAGAGAGAGAGAGAGAGAGAGAGAGAGAGAGTATATTTATACTGTCACATATTTTTTGTGATGGAAAAAAGTGACACCAAGACACCGCTTTCTGTAATATTTAAATGGCATGTTGCACAAGTTACCTTGATTTAAAGAAAAATTTACCATTCTATTTGAGGCAACTGACACATCTAGGGTATTGCAATATCAACACCACATATGGATTTAGAATAAATATCAAAAGCTTAAGTTAAGTCACTGATGCTAGTTTCAAGTTTGAGGAATAAAATATATTAGAGGATTTGAAAAAGAAAATAAAAATAAAATAAGTTTTACCCACAATTCCTGATGTCATCAAACTCTTGATTTCCCTTTTGCATGCTTTCGCTGATTTCAGCATTATATAGCATCTTGCTCTGTACTGAAATAAAAAATTCAGCATATTAAATTCACAAATAGAGATTTAAATTCATAAATAAAGAAAACAACAACAAAAAAAAAAAAAAAAAATCAAATATCAAAAACAGTATAAGTTTGATTAAAAAAAGTACATGTGCCAGGATTATATACAGAAATATCTGAAGTCTCACCATGAATTTTTTTTTTTTTTTTTTTAAAATAGCTGGCACCTTTCTTTCTACAGTAGAATTCTGTTAATACAAAGTTCAAGGGATATAAATTTTCATGTTTCATAATAATGAGGTTTGTAGCAATTAGGTCTGCAAAAGCATCAAAACTGGAGCATTTTTCTGCATGTATATAACTAACAATAAGAAATAATAAAAATCAAATAGTAAAAATAAAAACAAAATGCCTTGTCGAACAATTGTAAGAATAATACATATTTTTAGATTTTCCTTTATTTCCTTCTCTAGTTTAAAAAAGAAGATAAACTAAGAGAAAAGACAGTTTAATATTGGCTTGTAAAATTTATCGAGCACAAGTGGATGTAATTTTGTAATTCCAATTCTGACAACACAAAACTGCCAGAGTGCTTAAGGCAAGACTGACAGAAACGCACTACCATCTGTTTAATCGGAGCATCCAACTCAAATGAAAGATATTACCTATACCATCAGTGTCAGAAAATATGCAACAAAAGTGCTGTAAATAATCAATATTCAGAAATTTGCTAGCACACTATTTGCTAGAATTCATTGCAGAAATTATTTAAAAAGAACAATAAGATTAGCAAAATTTGCTTGAATCACTAAATCTGATACTACTTCACTATGCATCCTGCAGGATCACTATTTGCTAGCACTAATAGTGCTAGCAAATAAATTGTGTGATGATGTATCTGGGATAACACGAAAAACAATGATTTTATGTTGCAATATATGTGCACAGGAAAGAAAAAACTGCAGTTTTTATTGGATTTCAAGAAGCAATTAATCTAGACACCAAAACGATTATACTGTAATTTTAGATAATTTAAACAATAATGGCTGATAAAAATAATCAAATATGGTAAAAAAAGTATTTAATGATAAAATTTTAATTATTGCAAAGATTATTAAAAATAATAATTGCAATTAAAAAAAATTAATTGCAAAGATTATTAAAAATAATAAGCCTGCCAAATAAATAAGTCACTGACTTCTACTTATTCACTGATATTTAATTTATATCTCTTCCATCATACAGAATGACTGGTGTTTTTTGAGGTTATTAAGAACACCATGCTGAGATCCAAACTTCTTTCATTTCGAGGATACAGCTCTAAAACTGTTTGCAGGCTGGCTGATAGTTAGTACACCGGATTGAATATATTGGTAACTCTCTAGGAGGCTTTAGTATAATCTTGCTATCCCTACTCTGCCAAATAGTGACTGGAGGGAGTCCAAGTAGTGTGTATGCAAGGGCATTGTCGAGGCCACGTTATATAAAGAATCTGGGTATATTCTTACGACGTGTACGCCATATCCAAAAATTTCATTACTTCATACAGCATGCCCCCCCCACCTTTTCTTACTATTGAATACACCATAAATTGTCAAACTATTAGAGTAAGCTTATTTGTGAAAAGATCTAAATCTCCCAAACACGTCCTAGTTCATTTCACAAATATATGTGGTCTCAGTTCTAATCTCAATGATGTCCATTTGCACTTACAGTCTGCCAAACCCCATGTACTTTTTATGACAATCTCAGTTATCGGTTAATTCAACCACTGCTCATCTCAGTTGCCCAAATTATTCGCTGTATGAGTCCTTTTGCCTCAAAGGTGGTACTTGTGCATATGTCCATTCCAATATTCCCCGTCAGAGACTTGGTAATTTGGAATCTTCTCTGGCTTAAAATCTCTCTACTTCATTCTGTCAAATTCATCTGTTGTTTCTACTGTTCTCCCCACTCCACTAATCACTTGGAACTCTTTGACTTCCTCTCTTTACAACTTGATTATATCTCCAGTCCAACTTTCCTAACAATGAGGTAATGTTCCTTGGTGATTTTATTGTTCACAACTCCATTTGGCTTCCGTTTTCTAGTCACACAGACCCAGCTGGTCGAGATGCCAAGGTCGAGGTCAATTGCAATTGCTAATGACCTCACACAGATTGTTCATTTACCTACCAGAATACCGGACAATCCTAATTATACAGCCAACACGCTTCATCTTTTTCTCACAAACAACCTTTCTAAGTACACGGTCAAGTGAGTGGTCCTTTAGGCACCTTAATTACAACTTGGTGATTGTCTCTTCTCCAATGGAGCCTTTACCTCATGGCTATTCTCAACCTCGTGTTGTTTGGCATTACAAGAAAGCAAAATGGGATGACTTGCGAGATTTCTTTTCCTTGGTCGGATTACTGTTTCAAAACTTCTGATGTCAACATTTGCTCAGATCACGTCAGTGAAATTATTCTTGTATGAATGGAATCCTTTATTCCACATCCCATTTTAAAATCTCGTCCTTTATCTAAACCTTGATTTTCCAATAAATGTGCTAAGGCTGTTCAAGTGAAGAATGTTGCATATCGCAATTGGCTTGTTTCCAATTGTTCAGTTTCATTTTCTGCCTACACCAAATCTCGCAACAATTGTAAAGCAGTTATTAATCAGTCCAAACTAGATTTTGAACAGGCTTGGAGTAGAAAACTTGCTTCTTGCCCTAAAGGTAGTCGAGCATTCTAGTCTCTTGCCAAAGCTATTGGTCACAACTTTTGCCCATCTCTGCTCTCACCTCTGTCAAAACCAGATGTTGTTGTTGTTATTTGGTTTTTAGGAGCATTAGCAGCTAAGGCCATATTGCTCCAGGGATATGCGGTGGTCATTCCCTGACCTTTCCACATCCTCCGTATTTGGTGGTGACGGGCTCGAACCCTGGTCTAATCAAGAAGCGTGTGCTACGCACTGCTGCTCCTTCCCACCTGGCCAAAACCAGATGGTTATGTTGTCACTTCAGCCAAGGATAAAGCTGACCTGCTAGCATCCCATTTTTCTTCAAACTCGTGTATTAATGATATTGGTAAAACACCTCCCACCATTCCCATTCAATGCCTCCTGTGGTCTTCCATCAAAAGGATTTTGAAGAATCTTGATGCTAAGAAAGCTCCAAGTTCTGATTGGTATTTCTGCACTTGTTTTCAAAACTTGTGCTCCCGAACTTACACCTGTTCTTTGCTACCTTCCCCCCCTTTCTTATTCCAAAGGTGTTTTTCTTTCTGTTTGGAAATTTGCCCATATCCAGCCAGTTCCCAAAAAGGGTGACAAATCACTCATCCAATTATCGTCCCATTGCAATTATCTCTACCTTTTCTAAAGTAATGGAGAAATCAATTAACCGCCAACTCTTAAACTACCTAGAAACCTTCCGCCCGATCAACGATTGCCACTATGGATTCCGTCAGTGTCGATCCACTAGTGATATTCTGGCTTATGTTACCCATTTATGGACTAATGCAATGGAAAATTTTGTTGAAACACAATCAGTTGCTCTTGACATCTCAAAGGCTTTCGATCGTGTTTGGCATAAAGGTCTTCTAAACAAGCTTCTATCTTATGGTTTGCCAACTGTTTTTTATTAATTGGTTATCGAGTTTTCTCTCTGACTGCTCACTGAGGGTGATGGTAGATGGCTCTGTCTTCTAACTTCTCCACTAATGCTGGTGTCCCTCAAAGTTCAGTTCTTTTCCCCCACACATTTTTTCTTGTTTATTAATGACCTTCTTCCATTAGCCAGAAATCCTATCCATAGTTTTGCTGATGATAGCATATTGCATTCCACTTTCCAGTTTGAAAAACCTCGCCCTGCTCAATCAGCTTCAACTTCTCGAATATCTGCTACCAATTCCTTAAATGCCGATATCCATGTAATTCTCCAGTGGGGCAAAGACAACTTAGTTGACTTCAATCCTTCTAAAACTCAGCCCTGTGTTATATCTCGCAAAAAGGATTCTTCTTCTCCTATGCTTATCTTTGGCGACACTTGGATTTCTAGACAAGATGATGTCTCTCTTTTGGGGATTACCCTGACTTCTAATCTCTCTTGGTACAAGCACATTACAAATATTGCTTCCTTTGCATCAAAGAAACCTGGTTTTCTCTTTCACTCTTGGCACTTCTTTTCTTCCAAACAGGTGTTCACTCTGTAAAACATGTAAATCCACTCTACCATGGAATATTGTTCCCTTATATACACACACAACTGGGGCAGTGCCCCCAAAACCACTCTCAGGCTTCTAGATTTCATTCAGAAGAAGGCAATTAGATTAATTAATGACTCATCTCTAACAGAGTCTCTCCTCTCTGTCTCACAGACGTTCTATTTCTGCTGTATGCCTTTTCTACAGAAACTTCCATGGGCACTGTTCTTCTGAATTGGCTTCTATAATTCTCGCTCTCTCTTTCAAAACAGTCCGAACACATGCTGCCACCAGCCAACATCCATTTACTGTCCAACTTCTAGAGAACCAACTTTCCATCTTCCTCGTTTATTCATTCAACTGCCGTTTTCTGGAACAACCTTCCTTCCTTCATACATATTTCCTGAAAATTTCAGTCTACAGAAGTTCAAGTCTAATGTCAACAAATATCTTCTTTCGTCTTCTCAACCTCCAACCCGGTACTTAATACTATAGTTTCCACGGTACTTAATACTATAGTTTCTAATACCTTTCATGTTTGGGGTTTTCATAAAAAAAAAAAAAAAAAAAAAACCGAGAATAGCAATACGAACCCCCAAGATGTCTAAAAATGCTCTCCCCCTGCTGAATACCCTTCAAGGGCTGGGGGGAAAAGAGCATTTTTGCTGAGAATGACTGCTTTAACCTGTTCACGAACAAGTACAATTTTTTATTTTAAAAGGATTTTTCAAACAGCAAAACACTGATTTGCATTTTACAAATCAACATTTTGATTCCAGAATTCTAGAGAATCTGAATTCCAGAGAATTCAGATCTATAAGTTGACAATCAAAGTAAGTGATATATATAAATAAATATATAAGATATTATTTCCGAAAAAAATGTTTTGGTTTGATTTTCGATAATTTTATTATGTTGGGAAATCATGTAAAAATAAGAATTTAATATTTATGAGCATAATATAATATAATATATATACACACACACAAAGTTTTCATTTGTAGAAACTTTGGAAATTTCACAAAGAAGCTCCACTGAGACCATCCCAATTGAAAAATGACCATGGAGAGTTCATGCATATTTGGGCAATTCAACCTTTTCATTTGTGAAAAGGTTAAATTGTACTAAAGAGACAAGACCATAAATACAGAGAAACAGAACCTTAATCCATACCTGCTGCAGCTTAGGCCTATATATTTCATTTAGATTAGCTTCATGTTCTTTAGATTCTTTGTCCTTGCCTTCCTTTTCTTTGCTGCTTTCTCTCTCTTTGTCTTTATCCTTTTCTTTTTCACCAGACTGATTCTTTCCATTTGAATTAGATTTGTTGTTACCTCCAAACAGCATGTTTTCTATGTATCCTACTAAACCCAATGCCTTTTCTGGCTATTATATAAAAAAAAGTAATTTTATTTACAACTAATGACAACTCAATAAAATAAAAGTTTACTATCATTAAGTAAGCATCAGTGTTTTTGAAAATAGACTTCCAAAAATCTTTGCATAAACAGCATTTTGCAATTTTCTATTTAGTTTAAATCAAATTTAATCCTAATACAGTTGTTATTTAAAGTATGCACCTATGTCAAGTTGATCTCAAATAGGAATAGCAAAGGAGGAGGGCATGGCACATCATATAATATTCCTCCAAATGATACATTAAAGAATGATATCACACACTGAAAGTTCTGCATATATTTGAAGGCTATAGTTTGCTAGACTTTAAGCCAGCGAGATCAGTGTCCAGTATATACCACTCTAATGATGGGGAGGGACAAGGGAAAAAAAAGAAAAAAGCAAGCAAGCAAAGTGGTTAAAGTCATTGTGCTGTTAACTTTTCCTGCACTGATACTGAATAATACTGCACATTTTTGACTACTGCTCAGAATTACACATTCAGAGCAACAGTCATATACATGATACAACTAAAAACAAAATTAAGGAATTGAAAGTTAATCTATCAGGTCAGCAGCATTCAATCAGCACGTGGACACCAAGTGTTTCTCACACAAGCACAAATTTTAGTGTGCTGTCCTATTGGTTTACAATCTTAAACAACTAACTTTTAAGTCAGCTCAACCATTGTTGGGTTGAGAAGAATTCAAAGAATTCAATGTTCCAGTCGTTTTGTGTTTTATAGATTATGCAAAAGCATTTGATTGTGTTCAACATGCGAAACTATGGGAAATGATGACTTATGGGTTTCCCAATCCACATAATTCAGCTGATTAAGTTACTGTACCAGAAACAGGAAGGAACTGTGAGAACGAACACGGGAAACACGGACTTTTTCACAATAGGTAACGGTGTCAGGCAGGGCTGTATTTTGTCACCTCACCCCTTTAATCTTTATGCTGAAGATATCATGCGTGAAGCTTTGGAAGATTTCAAGACTGGCATCAAAATTGGAGGACTGATGATAAACAACCTTTGTTATGCAGATGATATTGTGCCAATTTGTAATTCTAAGGATCATCTTAAAGAAACTCTGAGGAGAGTATGTGAAGCAAGTAAGAAAAAAGGATTGTTTCTGAATGTGTGTAAAGCTAAAATTATGGTGATTGGTGATAACCTCAATTTCAGTAAAGTGAAGGTTAATGGGCAAGATGTCGATGAATTTGATTACTCAGCGTCAAGAATAAATAAAAATAGTGACTGCTCAAACGATGTAAAGAGACGACAGGCAATTGCTAAAACACTGGTCACTGATCTGACAAAATTATGGAGAAATCATGATCTGCCCCAAAGATGAAACTGAGAATCATTGATTCGTTAATTTTTACAGTTGCCACTTATGGATGTGAAGGATGGAATCTGAAAAGAGTTTACAGGAGAATACTGCATATTTCTTACTTGGATCAAAGAACAAATGAGTGGGTATTGAATAAAATTGGCAGGCCTAAAATTCTTCTTCAAGTCATCAACAAAAGAAAACTCAAGTTTTTTGGTCATATAGTAAGAAGGGAAAACTTTCTGTTGAAGAATATAATGGAAGGAAAAACTGAGGGGAAGAGCTGCAGAGGTAATCCCATCCTTCCACCTGCAACTAGGTGGAAGAATGGGAGCAGTGAACTTCTGGGCATGACACTTTGCGATGCTGCTCATATAGCACACATCGATGCAGTTGGAAGAATTTGTTGGTGGCCACAACAGCCCTTCAGGGAGCTATGTGACTGGAAGAAGAAGAACCATTGTTACCGTTACTTACATCCCAGTCATATGCTCAGATTATAATATCTCTGTTGCTTGAGGTAGTGTGCATTTGTGCCTGGCAATGCAACACAACTCTCAAGTATATTTGCATCCTTGCTCAGGAATTTTTGCCACCTTACCCCCCCCACTCTCCCAACTTTGTGCACCACTGATGTAGTAGATGGAGGCCAGCTGCTTGCATGCTAGTACAAGTTTTTCAATGTATATATATATATATATATGAAGACTATGCAGGATAAAAATCCTATCTTTGTGAAACATTCCCTCATATATAGGATTCTAGTTTGAAACTTTGGGTTGTAAACAAATGACAATGTAACATATTAACTATCGTTATTTTTCTCCCCACATTATGTTTACACTATTTGTCACCAGTTTCTACATCAAGAAATCTCCTTTTTTTCAGTTCTGTGGTTAGAATTTAAGGGTGAGAAGACTTTTTAAAATATTTGCACTTAAAAGATAAATAAAATAATGCTGTGTTATAAATATGGTAATATTTATAGTACAAAAATATATTATTCAACTATTTCTAAGTATATAATTTATACTATTTATAGTAAAAAATAAATAAATAATAAGCACCTAATTTGTATCTTACTTGATGTGTGCACAGATATAGTTCCAGCAGCAGAAAACAGATTTTCTTAGCTAAGTTTTCATCTGAAAAGAATTTAAATGCAGTACAAAATAATTATTAAAGAGAAAAACAGTTGTTTTTACTAAATAATACATCTTAATCTTTAATGGACACAGTAATTAAATTTATCAGTTTAAAATTTATTAATCCCCACCTTAATTTTTTTTTAATTGCCAATTTACAGAATTGCAATTTTTTTTATTGAGAGAGAATTTTGCAGAAAATTCACATCTATTGAATGAATATTTCATGTAAAATGAACTGTGAAATCCAAAATAAGACACCTGAAAAACATGTACGTCTTCATTTGTTGAATTTCTTTTAAGCTGTGAGTAACTACCAAGTTAATGTATTTAAGAAAAAAATTTATGATAGCAACGCTACAAAATACGCACTCCAAATAACATATCTATGACCAAATCTTATACACACAAAATTGGAAAATACACTTTGACATGCTGAAACAAAGATTTAACAAGTTTTATATATCACAAGAGAGGAAAAAAAATTAATAACTAGTTTTTATTCATATTATAAAATGAGAGTAACACTTGAAAGGCAGCTGCATAATTACACTTGTGGATTTCAACACTACACAGTGATTTGAAACTCTCAGTGTGATCTTTGGCTGATAGTCCATAAAAACAAATTTATCCTCAAATAAATAAATAAAAATAAATTTTTTTTTTTTTTTTACAGTATAGATTATTTATGAGTCATTTATCATTCATGGCTCTTGTGGCACATGCATAATTGGTTTTCAGTCACTGTATTAACATACATTACTTGCCATGGTAATAGAATAATTAAAATGACTTATACATACCAAGAGGTTCAATAAACTGGAATACCTTGTCCAGAATAGCAATAGCACTATAATACTGATGAAGATGATACAAAATGACAGCTTGGTTGAAAAATATTATACAATGATCTACATCTTCAAGACCTTCCACATTGTCTATATTGATATGAGCCTGAAAAATGATGAGCAAATCAAGAATATATCTAGACATGTACACAATATTTCAAAACTTTTCTCCAAAAAAAAAAAAAAAAAAAAAAAAGGAGAAACTGTTTGTGATTCAATTTCTTTACAGTTACTCCTATAAAGCATAAATACAAGGCAAAGAAAAACATTAAATACTAACATTCCTGTTTCAGTGGTCTTTTAATAAGCAAAGATTTCTTGGTAAAACGTAATTAAATAAAATTAAGCATGCTTTACTGCATTCGATTTTTGATCACAAGGATCATTCTGCTCCAAATGAAGATCAATGCCAACGTATTTAGTACTTAGGTTTAGTGCAATGTTCAACTTACAGAGTTACTGTTATCTACAGATCTCCCCAATCTGCTAATATCGTTTTAAATTTTACAGTACCTTTGAGAAGGTGAATCCACTATTCATTAAAAATATGAGACACTGACAGGACAACTGTTTTGAACCTAATAACTGCTTTGCATCAGCTGGCAGATGGCCTCTATTAGTGAATACATGCCACACTGTGAATAACATTTTAATTGAAATGTTATTCTTTCAATTTAAACACACACAACTGTTATATGTGCCTTTAATCCCCAGAACTGGGCTATTAGCCCTACGCAGTACAAACTATAGAACTGCAAGGGGATATTTCAGTGAAGTAGTTAAAATCTAATAAAATTTGTGTGCCTTACTGTATTTTATTTTTGATCACAGGAATCAATCTGCCCCCACTGAAGACAGATGCCCAGTACTCGGTGCTAAGGCTTATGCTCAACTTGGAGACAATTACTGTTATCTATGGACCTTCTTAAGTTGCTAATCTTTTAAAATACACCACCTAAACAGGTGAATCTGCTACATTTGAAAATCTGAGATATCACCAGGGCAGCTGTTTCAAAGCTATTGGTTTCTCATCAGCCAGCAAAGCCCATATAAGCAAATGCTAAAGTGTGAATAATGTATCCTGTCCAAATGAACAGCCAAGTGGTGTATGGACACAAAACCCCCATTTAAACATATCATTAAAGCATAAAAATTTTAGCTGATTTTAACATAGTCAAAATACAAATACAGCTAGGTCGCGATTAATGCGATATTTAATTCAGTGCAAATTGTATAACGATACCAGGTTGCGTTTTAATGTGAACCAAATTCAGTTAATGTGAGGCTAGCGCAGCTAGCCTCGTATTAGACGATCAGCCTCGATTAGATGCTGCTACACTCGTTCATCTTTGCGTGTGTATGTGCTACTGCCTGTTGTAATATATGTTAGTTTTTGTGATTTGTTTTAATCGTTTTAAGAATTGCCCTTAACAAAATGATTCCTTCAGATAAAAACACCATGAATGCAAAAAAGAAGAGGCTCGTTATTAGATTAGAGCAAGAAATTGATGTGATTGAGTGACATTAACATGGTCATAGCAACTCTAAAATAGGACGAGATGTTGGAATGCCTGAATCTATGGTACGGAATATTATAAAACACGCAGGGGAAATAAAAGAAAAATGTAAAGTTGCATCAGCTTTTTGTGGCTTGCAAACATCTACAAGGAATAAAAGTATTACTATGATAGAAATGGAGCATCTTTTAACTGTATGGATTAAGGATTGCAATCAAAAACACATTCCCCTTAGAAGAGCATCCATTCAGACAAGAGCTTTAAATTTGTTTAAGAGAGTGAAAGAAAAAAATAATGAAGTAGAAGAAACGTTTATTGCAAGTGCTGGTTGGTTTGATCGATTTAAAAATCGAGTTCAGCAACATAATGTTAAAATTACCGGTGAGGTGGCCAGTGCAGATGATAAAACATCAGGATATTTAGATGCAGCATCTAAATATCCTGCTGTTTTTAAAAAAATAAACCGAAGATGGTGGATACACTGATCAACAAATATTTAACGTGGATGAAACCGGTTTATTCTGGAAAAGGATGCCTTCCAGAACATACATTTCTAAGAAAGAAAAAACTCAACCTGGATTTAAAGTGTTTAAAGATAACACTTTTATCGGGAGATAATGCTCAAGGCGATTTTAAATTGAAACCGATGCTTGTTTATTGGTCTCCAAATCCTCGCACTCTAAAAGGATACAACTATAGATCACTTCCAGTTATTTGGCAATCAAATAAGAAAGCATGGGTGACCCAAGCTGTGTTCACTCACTCATTTTCAAGCTATTTTTGCCCAGGTGTTGAAAAATATTGCAAGGAAAGCAACATCGCATTTAAAGTTCTACTAATTTTGGATAATGCTCCAGGTCATCCAACCACACTTGGTTCATTATGTGAAAATGTAAAAATCATTTTTTTTCTGCCAAACACATCTTTGTTGCAGCCCATGGATCAAAGGACCATCGCAACATTTAAACAGGCAATTGCTAAAACTACAGGAGACGCAATTTCTTTAACAGAGTTCTGGAAAAATTATAACATCAGACATGCAATATAAAATATTCAGCACGCTTGGCAACAAATAACTGCAAACAACGTGTGTGGAAGCACATTTTGCCTCGTTCAAATAGTAGTGGTTTCGAAGAAATTGTTATAGAAGAAATAACAAATATTGGAAGAGAACTTGGATTTGATGAACTAGAAAATGACAATGTTCGGGAACTGCTCAATCCACACTTGGAAGAATTGACTGATGATGATCTCCTACTTTTAGAACAACAAAGATTGTTTGAAGAAGCCGACAATGATGCCAAAGAACGAGATAACGGGCAAGTGAAGGAATTCACTCTCAAGGAATTCGAAGATATCTTTCGAGCTGTAGAAGTCGTGAAGAAAAAAATTATGGATGCTGACCCTAACCTCGATCGAAGCGTGCAAATTCGCAGAGATGTGGATAAAACACTTTGCATCTACCAGCATATGTACAAAGATTTAAAGAAGAAGAAAACAGTTTAGTCTACGCTGCTGAAATATTTTAAAAGACAATAAAGATGTTTTCGTCAGTGTAAATATCATTCCTAAAGCTTACCTTTAGGAATGATATTTAGATTTTTTTTGTTTTTATATTGTTTTCTATAATTACAGTACTATATGACTTTGTTAATAATAAATTTAAATTAAGTATATTCTTTTTATCCTTTACTGTAATATTTTGTTAATAAACTTATTAACGAAGCGTTTTAAACTTATGTTTAAAATTTTTCATTACCTATTTCCGTCGAGCTGGAACCAATCACCGTACTTTACATATAATAATAACTTTGAATAGTGCGAATTCAAATAATGAGACTACTTCATGGGATTCATTCAGTGGCGTAGCTACCATGTAGGCAGGCAAGCAATTGCCTCCGGGCCCAGTGTCTTTGGCTAATTTTATTTAATTGTTTTCATATTAATTTGTGACCTCCTTAGTTATGTGTTTGTGTGTGGAAAACAAATAGGAAAGGTATTTAACAGAAAATTAAGTAAATTCATCTACTGTAAACCACACTGGAAATGGGAAAAACTGGTGTAAACCTGATAAAACTGCAATGTGCATTTGATCAAAAAAAAAAAAAAAAAAAAAAAGTTTGCTTTATTGTAATTGTTTTTAGGGAACAATATCAGGACAGCAGTTTCCTTGGATGTACATTTGATCTTCTAACGAAATTTCAAGAAAATATTTAATATTTATATTTATAGCTGCGTTATAAACTTCGAAAACTGGTGTGCAAAAGAAGAAAAAAAAATCATCTGCTATGAATAACGGATTGTTTCTTGAAATGTGTCTTCTTCACAATACTGCAAGATTTCTAACAATACAAAGCTAACAGATTGCGACTAACGGCTGCTCAAAAAGTATTGTTAGAAGATATTTGCTTGTTATGCTTTGATGTCATCGCAAAGGGAGAAATTCAGTTTTAGTACAGAAGCCGCATAAATAAACGGTCATATGCTGTTCTGAGCTGTAATAAAAAGAAAAACCCCGCTGAAAAATAGATTTTCTCCCCATCACATCTCTTGTTTTACTGTGGTTTTTGGCAGATTGTGTAATTTCACACAATCAATCCGTGACTGCTAAACATGGTGCGGTTTCTTGTATTCTCTCTCTATTTTGGGATCTCCTCTGACCGGGGTCATCCCGCAGTATAAACAGAAAATTTGTTTGTCAGAATGCTGCCAAGCAATGGCACCAATTATCAACTCTTTTACTGTCCTTCTAATTTACATTGTGTTCAGATGATTCACTTTGCGAAAATTCAAAAGTGTTACATCAATTAGGAGCAAAAACCATTTCCCCCAACATAATGAATTACTTTAGTACAATAAAGCACTACTACTAATGATTTTACTGGAAGGAAGTATCCACAATAAAACATCTGTACAAGATGAAAACATGCGGTCGCTCGAAAGAAAGTAACTGTAGTCATTTGCATTCAAATTCGCACCAGACCAAAATCGGACTTATTAGTACTTCTGCATCCTAGGATGAACTGACTAATTAGAACTTCAGCATCTGTAATGAAACGTCCTGCACACCGACATTGTTGGCTACAGCAATTACATAAAGCAACAAAGCAAAACATTGTAACAGAGCAATAATGTAAAATATTGTTAGGAAGTAAAAATGCTAAATATTGTTCCCCGAAATAATTACAGTAAAGCAAAGTGGATTTTTTTTTTCAAATTCGCACCGGACCAAAATTGGCATCATTAGAACTTCAGCTTCCTAGGATGAAGCTGACTTAGAGATATAATGCTAATTTTTTTTATTATTTTTATTTTTTTGTTTTTGTATGGGCGGCTCCTAGAACAAAAGTTCATCTCCGCTTCGTTGCTCTGTTCAGTTTTTACAGTCTCTGTCATGGTAAGGCCAGTGTATCATGTAAAAAAAAAAAAAAAAAAAAAAAAAAATTCATTCCACATAGCACATAGGAATATCACATGCTGGATGAAGACAGGCGAAAAGAGAGAGAGAGAGAGAAAAAAAAAAAAAATCTCGTCCCGCATGGGAGAAAGTGACAGGAAAGAAAAACTGTGTTTGTGAGCTTATGTGTGTTTTTTGTAGTCTGATGATGTGTTTTGGCCTTTTGGCTACCTGGAAGCAGTGATCAGTGCCCTCCTCACTGGGAAACGAGTTTCCCAGGGAGGAAAGAAAAACTTGTATAAGATGAAAAGAGAAGAAGGACTATCCTGGCCCAGAGAAGCCCCAATCCAGGATGGATTGCTAGAACAACACAAGCAAAAAAAAAATAAATAAATAAAACATATAGGGTGAGAGAGGAGTTGGCCTGGTCTGGGGAACCACAGCCTAATGCTAGGATGAAGTCGACTTATTAGAACTTTTAGCATCTGTTGTGAAACTGAATGCAATAAAGAAATAGACATTAGAACTTCCGCATCCGCAATGAAAGTGACTTATTAGAACTTCAGCATCTCTGATGAAAGTTAGAGCTCTGGAGCTTTGACAACCTCCTGGCCGTCTCCCCACCAAAAGGGTATTTTTTTATCTCTCCCCCACTAAGGTCAGACTAGAAAGGGCAAACTCCCTCCCCTAAGGAGTTTTTTTCGCCCAAGTGAATGAAAGGAACTGGAAATTTCAGGAAAATGAACCCTGTTTTCCTTTATTCGGCAAACAGCTACTCTGTCAGCGCAAGAGAAGTGAAATTACATTTGCAGCTCAGAATGAAATTCAGGTATCCAAACATATGACACTTTATGGTGAATTTTTCCGGCATGTGTGTGATAATGAAAATTCAATTTTTCTCATGAAATTTTTTGATTGTATTAAATGCATATCAAGGAAATATCGAAGTATTCAGTAACAATTACAATTTTCCAATTCGTTACTATGAGTAATGGATTGTGAAAACAATCCGTTACTTGTAGCATATATATATTTTTCGTTTGCACACCAGGTGAGATGCATGCGAAGTTCCTTCGACATCAGTTTTCGAAGTTTATAACGCAGCTAGGAATAGAAATATTTTCTTTAAATTTCGTAAGATCAAATATACATCAATGAAACTGCTGTTCCGATTTAGCCCTCTAAAAACAATTACAATAAAGTGAACTTTTTTTTATGAAATGCGCATTGTGGTGATCAGTTTTACATTCCCCCCCCCCTTCCGTTTCCACTGTGGTTTCCAATAGCTGAATTTCCTTGATTTTTTGTTAGTAGATACAATACATACTGAAGAATGGAAATGCGATATTTTTGTTTTTCAAAAACAATGTTGCAATTCTTTCGTACAACAATTACGAAAAGCAGTAAAAGCAAAATATTGTAACAGAGCGACAATGCAAAATATTGTTCGCAAATAATGATGCTCAACTTTCAGAAGAAAGTTTTCCACGAAAGTTGCTTACATTTTTATTTTCTCCTTGGATCATCTTGGTAACACTAATGACGTAAGCTCGAGTGAATTAATAGTTTTTGCTGCAATTTAAAGGTAGGAAATCAAAGAATATACTTATGTTTGTGTATAGTGAAAGTTTCAATTTTGTAAATTGAGTGGAAATTATTAGTTTTTTTCAGGGGGGGGGGGACAACTTTCAAGTTAGGATTAAAAATTAGAGCTTGGGGGCGGACGTAAACAGATACTCATATTCAGGAAAGACGACCAATATGTCATAACCATAAATCGTGTGCAGTAAGCAAAGGACGTAAGTCAGATTGATCAGTGTCAACAATGGTTAACATAAATATAAACATTAGGACAGTCTGCATCTGTCTCCCGTCTGCACCAATCACAAGCCGCCAAATTTGCACCCTATACCAAGCTACACTGCACTTTAAACCAAATAAGATTCAATAGCATCACTAAAGCCTATCTTATATGATTTCAATTATTATTATTCACCCTTTTGAAGCTGTTTTCAAAACACCTCACGCTTAGCAGGGTAAGTTATTATTTTTATGCTCAGTTTAGCACCAGACTTAAAAAACAAAAAACTGCACATCAAAATTTTGACTCAACACTCAATAACTCATTTGCCATTTCGATACGATATTGTCAATTTAAGGAACACTTAAAATTTAAGTTACATTGGTGCAACCGGCCATTTTAATCAATTTACGCGTGAAGTTTCACACACCTACTTAAAAAATCTAATGTTCATCTTTTTCTCTATAATTTAAATATTTAAAGATCACTTGGTCAATGTAATTTGATACACCATGATACATTATATTATTAATATAATTATTGAAATAGTAATTATTCACCCTAGTTTCACTGTAACACTGTATGTGTATCAAAAATAACAATATCTATTTTATTTATTTGAATTTTTAGTAAGCCATTCCCCTGAGAGATACCGGTGATTGTAAAAATTTTAGTCTGGTTTTTTTTTTTTTATTAAATGGGGGGTTGCTAAATCATTTTTATTTATAGAACAAAAATTTAATTATTTTTTTTTTATCAAAGGGGTGTTAAATAATTTTTTGTAGTGGTTTTGTTCTGGGGGGGGGGGGGTTACCGAATTTTCAATAGTGTTTTATTCTTAGTGTTAAAAATAAAATAATACGGCTGCAACTTTTATGGTAAAACATGCATACTTTTACAGTTATCGTTCTTTTTTTTTTCTTTACTCCATAAATTGCAGATGCCTGGCCATGTATATAAATACATTAGCGGTGCAGAAAAACGAAAAAAAGTAAGGGAAACCACCGAAAAATTAAACAAAATGTAGAAGACTGATAATTTTTTCCAACAACAACCGCAAGCCAATCCACGTAACGTACCAGCTGCACTGAGTGAAGATCGCCCAGATTCATTGGATCTGCCAAGAACAAATGACGATCAAGACCATCAAGTTATGGAAAATGAAGCAGTAAGTCCAGAAACAAACGCATTTGTTTACAAAGGTTCAAGATTAGATCCCTCAGTTATTTCCAATAGTATCCGACAGACCGTGCAAATTTTCCAGAAAATATTTCTGATGCAGATAAACGTATGATAATAGCTTCAGGTCCATGCCAACCTAAAGGTCCCTTTCCGATTACTGTTCAAAATAATAGGTAGAGGTCATTTTCTGAATTTTATTACAGTAAAACAACAAAAGCTGGTCTTAAAGTACAAGTTACATGGCTATGTTATTCTCAAAAATCAGATTTTGCATATTGTGAACCATGTTGGTTATTTGGAGATCGCTCTAATGCAGATTTAAAAAAAATCTTGGATAAATGGCATATCTGACTGGAAAAATTTATCTAATAAAATTAAAAGACACGAAGCTTCCTCTGTTCACATTTCTGCTTATATAACATACGATCTTTGGCGTACAAATAAAACAATTGATGCTGATTTAGTAACCAGTATAACTAAAGAAAAAAATTTCTGGAGACAAGTTTTGAAACGCATTATTCATGTTACATTAGTATTAAGCAGTTGCAGCATGGCATTCAGAGGTCACCGAGAAAATCTGAATGATAAAAATATAAAAAGTGGAATTTTTTTTGTCTATAATTGAGCTTCTATCAAACTATGATCCCATATTAAAGGAATTAATTTCAAAACACAACTACTGGTCAACATAAAGTAAAGTGCAGCCATTATCAACCCACTGCAGGATGGAAGCCTCCTCAACAATTCATGCTGAGGGAAATGGACCATAATCTGCCACGCTGGTCCAGTGCGGGTTGGCAGATCGACCGTATTCAGCAGTCAGGGGCTTGAACCCTGGTCTACTCAAAGAGCGTGTGCTACTGCACTCCCACTCCTGCCCACTCGGCTACGGTACCGGTCAACATATTTGAGTCCAACTATTCAAAATGAAATTATTTGTCTCTTATCTGAGAAAGTCAAAAATGTTATTATTGAGAAATAAAGTCTGCGCTGTTTTTCTCCGTAATCATGGACACTACCCTGGATGTCACAAAAACTTATCAGATGAGTCAAATATTTCATTACGTTACTGTAAAAACAGAAAATGATATACCATCAGAAATCATTATAAATGAGCGATTTTTGGGATTTTATAGTATAAAAGATCAATCAGCTAGCAAAATTGAAAGTGGCATAATTTACTGTATAGAATCCAAAGGGCTAGATTTACAGAACTGCCGAGGTCAAGGATATGATGGTGCCGCAACAATGAGTGGGGCATATAGTGGTGTGCAATCAAGAATATTACAAAAAGATCCAAATGCCTACTATGTTCATTGCATGGCGCATAACTTAAACTTAGTAATTAATGATGCTGTGAAAAAAGTAGCTGACATATCTTTATTTTATGACATAATTGAAAATATTTACTCATTTTTTGCAGATAGTATTGTACAATGGGATCTATTGAATCAAAAACAGAATGTAGATGCAAATGATAGCGCTAGCACTATATCAGCAATTACTTTAAAGCAATTGTGTCCAACTCATTGGTCATCAAGATTTGATTGTTTACTAGCATTGCACTATAGATTTACAGATGTCCTAAAAACGTTAACAAAAATATTAGTGTCTAAAAAAAAAAAAAAAGACGAAATATGCCAGGCAATTGGCTTAAAAAAAATGTTAGATTTTGTTTTCCTTTTGGTATTAAATTACAAAATATTGGAATCAATTAATTTAACTTCAAAGTTACTGCAACAAAAAAATCTAGATCTCGGTCAGGCAATGTGTCAATTAGAGGCGTCTTTAAATTCTATGGTTTTGCTAAGAGATAATTATGAAGAAAGTAAAAGTTTTGCGTTTTCTTTAGTAAGATCTTGGGGAATAAATTTAAATTTTAGTAACAAACGCAATAGGAAAGTTAAAAAAATGTTTGAAGATTTGGCTCAAGACAAACGACTTCAAGATTCTGAAAGACAGTTTAAAGTTGATGTATACTATGCAACAATAGACATTGTGATACATCAGTTAAAATCTAGATTTCTTAATACAAAAAATGTTGTAGATAGTTTTAAAATTTTGCAACCAGAAACACTCTTATCTTTTAGCGACGAAGCTCTGCAACAAGCGGCTGTAGAATTTCAAAACCGATACAATAAAGATATTTCTGATGACTTTCCACAGCAGCTATTAAATTTAAGATTATCTTTAGGACAAGAAATTTCAAAAATTAATTCAATTCGGGACTTGTGCAACCTTATTTTAATTAAAAACATGTCGTTATCTGCATTTGTTACAGACGTTATAACGGCATGTTTTATATTCTTGACCTTGCCGGTTACTGTGGCTGGTCCCGAAAGGAGTTTTACAAAATTAAAACATATATATAAGGAAAACAATAGGCCAAGATTGACTTAGCGATTTGTCCGTCCTAAGCATAGAAAACGGTGTAGCGAATTCTATTGATTCCAACAAAATTATAGATATTTTTTCGACTAAAAAGGCTAGGAGACAAAATTTTCATTAAAGTTTAAAACATCTGTTATAAAACTTTTTTGTGTATATAGACTAGATTTAACATATATAGTTGGTTACTTATTACAATGATTTGTTTTAAAATTACTCCAAAACTATTATATGTGTGTATGTGTTTTTTTTCCCCACGGTGTTTATTTATGTTTCTGTATATTATGTGTGTTTTTTTTGCCATTTATATCTGCATGTAATACATGTCATGTATATATTTATTATTGTTACTGAGGTTTTATGTTCATGCATATTTAATTCAAATCTTATTATTTATAGATATTATTCATTTACTTAAGGCTTGAATTTTTGTTAATGTGAATAAAGATTGCTTACTACCTAGTTAGCTTTATTTACTTTGTAGATATACAGTAAACTTTTTTCACCGATCATTTTGTATGTATTTCTGTTGATGTTATTCTGTAATTAGCTATTGGGTTTTGTTTTACAATAATAAAAAATAGGGTTTGATATAAATTCAATATTTATTTTTTAATACATCATTTATACAGTACCTTCAAAAATGTATTCATTATATTTATTACAGTGTCTACAGAGGCAGAGGAGGAATTATGATGGTTTCAATTTTTTTTAATCTTCTCGTGTTTATATTTTTTACTCCTGATTTTGCAATTTTCATTAATTAAGTAGGGGCCCAAACGTGTTCTTTGCCTCCAGGCCCGAAAAAGGGTAGCTATGCCACTGGATTCATTAGTTGCACTAATTGCGACCTAGATGTACTCCCAGCACACGAGTAATCCTATGGTATTGCTGCATGAGGAAAATAAAATTCAATTCTAGGGAGTTAAAAGGCACAACAGCTGTTATGTATTTAAAATACATTGAACACCCTCCCCATGCAATCAACCCTATAGGCTGTATCCTGTAAGGCTTCAAAACAAATAATAATTATACAGTGCTTAAAAAATAATTTGGATAAATTCTCTAAGGGGAGCTGGAGAATTTCTGCAGCTCCTCTCAGATAATATAGCAATAAAAAAAAGTGCTACAATTAATAGTCCAAAACTTTAGTTCAACCTGAAACCACACACTTTAGATCACACTAGAATTGAATATTTGTATTAATGCTTGGAGGGGGGGGGGGAGTTAAGCTTTAAAATTAACACATCAACATCTAAATTACCAATAACTTAAACCTCACAATGCATTTCTGAATGTATGGGCTACTAAGATTTATGTATTGCTGTTATTCCTTAAAAATAAAACATGCTTTCAAAACAATAATTTATATGTGTTTGTACATACATCGATGAGCCAAAACATTATGACCACCTACCTAATATGATGTTGGTCCACCACATGCAGTCAAAACACCTTGTATCCGGCGAGGCATGGATGCTACAAGATTTCTAAATGTGTCTTGTGGTATCTGGTACCAACGTGTAACCAGCAGATCCTTTAATTCCTGTAAGGTTGAGACGACGCAGATCGGAGTTGCTGTTTCATCACAAACCATATGTGCTCGATGAGATTGATGTCGGGGGAATTTGGATGCCAGGGCAATACCTGGAAGGCTTCCTCATGTTCTGTGAACCAGTTTTGAACAATCTGGGTGGTGTGGCATGGTGCATTATCCTGCTGAAAGATGGCACTGCCAGAGGGGAAGACCGTTGCCACAAAAGGGTGTACTTGGTCAGCAATGATGTTTGACATCTGATGTCTACCCGACTCTGACAGATAGATGTCAGAGTGCCCGACACATGGATGACTGGACCCAGAGTATCCCAGCAGAACATTGCCCAAAGCATGGCACCGCGACCACCACTACTCCAGGTAACCTGGCCGTCCACATGGTGCAACAGGAAACATGATTCATCAGACCAGATGACCTTCTTCACTCACTCAAGGTCTGGTTTCGATGCTTGCGTGCCCATTGTAGGCACTGTCACCGGTTAACTGTGGTTAGCATGGGCATTCAAAGCACTGCAGCCACGCAGCTCCACTTTCAGCAGGGTTCAACGTACGGCCTTGCCGGCGGTTTGTGGGTTTCCCCTCCTCGGACCACTTTCAGTAGGTAGTAACCATGGCTGACCGTGAGCACCCCCACCAGCTGTGCAGTTTCGGATATACTCTGACCCAGTCGTCTGGCAATTATAATTTGGCCTTTGTTAAATTTGCTTAAGTCCGTTGCCTTTCCCATCTGAGGAACAAGAGTACCACTGATTAACGAAGCTCAGTATCAGGTGTTTTTTATACCATGTCCTGACCCGCACATGCACTGTAGTTCACTTGCAGTTGCTTTGATTTGCATAATGACTCGCTGGTCATAATGTTTTGGCTCATTGGTGTATATTTTTGTAGCATACATGCTACCAATAAGTTCTGCTTTAGCATTATCTGCTAACACCATTTTTATACGCTATTATCCTCCCCCAAAAAACATGAAGGCTGGATCTGCTGGAAAGAATTACTTCCACACGTTAGAAAAGTGTGAAAGAACTTAATGAAAATAAATTTAAATAATTTTGAGCAAATATATATTAGAATGAAATTTCTGTACAACAAAATGATCCATGTTCACCCAAGTTTGGTGTAATAGAACTTACTGTATATGCTTACCTGACTACAAACTTCAACCATGGCCTTCCGGAATTCTTCCGTTTTTTTGAACTCAGAAACATAGAACTCAGCTACGGCTTTGTTATGTAGTACCTTAGGATCATGAGAGCGGTGGACTAGAAGTTTACTTAAAGTATTCACACAAACTTCATAACGTTTCTTGTCAAACTCTTGATGTGCACTATTTGCAAGCTCTCTTTCTTGCTCAGTGATTGCTGGAGTTGGAGTTCCTAAGTCCAAAGTGGGTGCTAACTTTTCCTGATCACCTTCTTTCTCTGTTTCTGCCATTTGGGATTGTGCTATGTCCACTTTTTCATTATCTATAAGCATTACCACAAGGATATTCTAGTATTAATATATAAATAATAAACAAAGGTTACTACAGTTTCAATTTATACAATTTACATAGTAAAATACACAACAAAACTACAAATATTAAACATTTTAAAAATATATTTAGTATGGTACAACAAATCTCAGGCATCATGTTACTTACTATTTTCTGTAGCGTTATTCTAAAGTTTGCCTTCACACATAAAACATTTTAAATTTCATACCTTGTTTGATTTACCATCAAATATCTGTAGACCATTAGGTATACTATCAATGCATTATCTGGTAAGGCATGATTTTTATTGGTGGAAGGACCTGTTATGTATGATAAAGAATAACAGCTGTACAACCAATGACATTCAGCTTTTATTGATGTGAAAAGACAAGACCATTAAGTGAAGTATTCTACTTCTGTTGATACATGACACTTGATAAATAGTATGACACGTTTGTAACTGGTTTTATTGTTTTCTGCTATATAAAATGCATATTATTCAAAATTTGTAAATGATAAAGTAGGAGCTATAAACAGTATTTTGAAATATAACAGTTTTTGTATTTCTATATCCATGACTCATATGAATCTGATGTTGCAAATGCTTTAAAAATTAAAATATCTATTAACGCAATGTTAATGAGAATTTTAACATTCCCAGTGTAATTTTGGCTTTTGATCCTGCTTCATCAATTGGATTAAAATTGATGAAGTATGGCCATTAAAAATCCACATACAAGTATGCACACTGATAATTGCACCCTTAATGCTATTTGCCTGCTAAGGTAAAATTTTTGGATATACACTTGATAAATAGTATCAAGTGTATATCCTACCGATTGTTTTGTTTGTTTGTTATTTTGTTTTTAGCAGCATTAGCAACTAAGGCCATATTGCTCCAGGGATATGCGGTGGTCATTCCCTGACCTTTCCGCATCCTCCGTATTTGGTGGTCACAGGCTCAAACCCCAGTCTAATCAAGAAGCATGTGCTACGCACTGCTGCTCCTGCCCACCTGGCTATGGAGATGCCTATATACCTACCGAGATAACAGTATTAAACAAGTCAGTTTCCGATGCAGTGTATTATGTTTCAGGCACAATGGCAAATAATAATAATTCATGATTTTTAATAAATCAAATGAGAGGGAAAAAAAAAAAAAAAAAAAACTGAGAAAACTTGGATTCTGAACATTTGCTAGCTGGCTACAAAAATCTGCAACTTCTAAACCTTCCTAGGTCTGCACGACAGTGCCACAATATTTGTTACTATTTTTCACTAGCAATGGCATACTCACTATTTCTGCTATGAAATATTTCTCTTTGTTTCTGGCTATTTTCTCTCTAGCTTTAGAAATGTCTTGAAATGATATACTGATGTTTATGAATAATGACTTTGAAACACAATTTACTCTCAAGGCATTTTTTTGTGCTTTTGATTAAACGATTTGAATAAAATGATTTTATAATATAACTTTCTGTTTCGTAGCATGATAATTGGATGTTTTATCATGCCTATTTCAGTTTGACATTTGCTTCAAGTCTATTGAGATGGCTAGATATGTTTATAATGCAAGTTAGATACTGTTTTCTTCTCTCCTTTATTATTGTTATTTATTATTATTTATGTAGTTGATAAAAGATGTATTATTTTTGGATGATCTCTTTAATCACAGTGTATGAGTAAACTTAGAGAATTATAGCTTAAAAGGTTTCTAGGTATCCAAATAAACAATTATAAATAGGAGATTAACCTTTCAGCAAAAGCAAGACCATTCATTTAAAAGTAGTGTAACTTGTGCAGGCAAGCTTTTTTCTGTTGAGCACAAAGTAGAATGGACTGTCCACGAATACAAGGTAGAATACAATGTCTATGATAATAAAAACAAAAGAAGAAAAAAAAAATATATATATATATATATATAAAAATTAAAAGGAAAGATTTCAGGTGCAGTGCCACCGTTTTTGTAAAAATTAGGGACACCATGACTGCAGGATTAATATCCAGTGCTTTAGCTATAGTATATAAATAGCCTATGCAATATATACAAAAAATAAAATAAATTGCCAGATATATAATGAATAACAGATGGCTCTAATCTTTCTAAAAGGTCCAAATATAAAATTTCATGAAAATCTGTCCACTGGTAGTCGAGCCGTTACATACGGGAGGATGGACCAACAGACAAATATGGTAAAGACAACAGGCACATTATAAATACAGTCAGTCCTCGTATAACACGATAGTTGTGTTCCTAGAAAACCTCGTGCAATGCAAAATCGTGTAATATAAACAACAGGCCCTATGGAAAAAATAGGGTTAGGGGCTGACCACCCAAGATTGGACATACATTTTTAACCAAAATATTACCAAACACAATAAATAATCGTAATAAAACACTTACAGTTGAAAAATGTAAAATTAATAATTTAATCATTTAAATTTAGATTCTTACCTTAAAAGTAAATGAAGACAGCTTGAGGGAAAGGGGTTGAAGCAGCGTAATTATGGGGAAAGTGGCAGCAGGTTGTCATCATTATCGGAATTGAGAGGTGGAGGAGATGCCGTGAGGACTTTGGACGAAATGTGGTCTCGCCAGAACTAGAGGGCTGCGGCTCTTTTCTGTCTCTTTCTTGGGTGTTTTCATAAAAAAGACATCTAGTTTCTGTTGTTTCGCAATCTTCCTCCTTTCACAAAGCAGCTGCTTATATGGCTCCAAAGCAGATCGAATTGTATGAAGTGCTCTTCTGCTTCTTTCTGCATTATAATCGTTATCTTCTAGCCATTGCATACTTTTCTCAAATGAATTTAAAACTGAAGATAACTCTAAAGTAGAAAGCGGTTTTATGGTGGCGTTCAGGCATTCAACTTCGTCTTTCTCATCTTCCACCTGCCCTCCAGCAACAAGTTGTTGCAGTTCTTCAGTTGAAAGTTCTTCTTCGTGAGACTGAAGCAACTCTTCTAAATCATCTTCCTCCAATTCCTCAAAGCCAACCTGCTTTGCGAGGGCAACACAATGTGCTTTTAATTTAGGAAGCTCATTTACAGGATCAAAGCCTTTAAAATCATGAATAAAATCTGGTAAAAGAGGCCGCCAAACACCATGTAAGCATTCTTTTGTCACTTCGTTCCAGGCCTCCACAATTATGTAAATTGCATTCTTAATGTTGAATCGCTTCCAGAAGTCTTTAACTGTTGGTGCATTTTCGCCCTCTGTTTCTGCTATCAGCATCTTA
Organism: Mastigoproctus giganteus; assembly: GCF_048544385.1. Taxonomy (NCBI): domain Eukaryota; kingdom Metazoa; phylum Arthropoda; class Arachnida; order Uropygi; family Thelyphonidae; genus Mastigoproctus; species Mastigoproctus giganteus. The sequence continues at coordinate 12,890,299 of NC_143584.1, forward strand.
AATGTCCGTCTTGTGTACTAGTGCTTAAAAACAGCAATTACTCCTTGGTCAAGTGGCTGGATAAAAGATGTTGTGTTAGGCGGTAAAAACAGGATTTTGTTTGGTGACAGTTCAGCAAGGGTTGGAGGGTGACTTGGTGCATTGTCCAAAATAATTAAAATCTTAAAATCCAAATTTTTCTTTTTGCAGTAGCTTCGAAACACATCCTCAAACACATGTAGTAGAAGTTCAGTGAAGATCTGCCCTGTCATCCACCCTCTTCTGCTGTTCCTAAAGTAAACACCCAGGGTAGTCCTTGTGATCCCTTTTAACGCTCGTGGATTGGCTGCATGATAAACTATAACAGGCTTCAGTTCCAAGTCGCCACTTGCATTTGCTCCTAACATGAGGGTAAACCTATCCTTAGCAGCCTTGTAGCCTGGAGCTCGTGCTTCCTCTCTTGAGATATATGTTCGTGATGGCATTTTTTTCCAATACAGTCCGGTTTCATCAAAGTTGAAAATTTGGTCCAGTGTATAGCCCTCTTCCTCAATTAGTTTTTTCAGTATCGGCGGAAATGCCTTTGCTGCTGCTTCATCTGCACTCACAGCTTCACCTGATAATTTCACATTATGGAAAGCGTGACGTTTCCTGAAATTGTTGAACCAGCCACTACTGGCAGTAAAGGGAGGCACTTCTTGAGGGTTTTCATCTTTATTTCTCAGGTCTTCAAATATTGCCAATGCCTTTGCTTTTATCGTAAGCAAACTTGTTCCTGATCTCTTCTTTGTTTGACCTTCTATCCAAACAGATAAAAGACGTTTCATCTCTTCCAGTTCTTTGTGTCTTGATCTAACTGATTTTGTTACACTTTGTGTTGTTCCTGCTATGAAAGTTGCTTTTATTTTTTCTGCATTCTTTGTAATTGTTTTCAGAGTTCCCTCATTTAGGCCTGTAGCACGCACAATATCGCATGTTCTTTCATTCCGGTCAAAGCGTTTCAGAATTTCATATTTTTCTTCTATCGATATTGCTTTTCTTTTTCTCTCTGAAGTATTTTCACCAGAACGCTTCCTTTTCACACTTTTCAAGTATTTTACTCATTTTTTTGAGAATAGAGCACAATTATAAACTGAACAAAAATGAGGAGGCAAGCTTGATATACATAAACACAGCGAACAAGTAGCAACTGAATAAACGATGCAACGTCCATGTACAAACTGAATAAACAATGCAGTAAACGCAAAAACACACTATTCTCACATAGTACATGCTTATGTTTTACTAAACCACATTTCTGGAGGTCACTACCATAAAACAATAAAAACAATTTGCAGTTTCCGGTTTTATTGGTGGTTCCTGCTAGTGGAATCTGTTATAAACAGGTAGTAAAAGTCGATCTAATTACATTTGTGATAATACCGATACAGTAGCTGAAATTCTGTTGATTTTACGTTATTATGTTAAATGTGTTTCCCCTTCCATGAAATCATAAAAACAAAATTTCAGAATCTTCTCTTCATTCCTACTGTGTTGTGTTGTGTTCAGTTGTGGTGATTCCGCCGCGCTCGACTACCATTTCTTGTAAACACAAAGGCGAATCGTGCATAAGCGAATTCGGTTCGTGTTATATAAGATATTGTTCCCCCAATTAGAAATCGTGTATGATCGAATTCGTGTAATGCAAACACGTGTTATACGAGGACAGACTGTATATGCTAATGCACCTAAAAACTGGTATCAAAATATGCTTCAGTTGGCTTAGCATGGATGATCAGATTATCGACATTTAACTTCATCAGTGCTATCACTGTCCAACTCTGTGTTACTATTTTTGACCTCCGGCACTATTTCTCCATCAGTAGCAGGCTCAGCTACTTTTGACAGTTGTTTTAAAACACAACTGTCAAAAGTAGCATAATAACTTGTAATAAAAGCACTACTGTCAACTAAACCAACTGATGCCAATTCATCAAATTTTTAAATTCACTTAATTTTAGACCCACTAAAATTTCTTTTAGTGGGTCTGGATTTAAATTAGCAACTTGAAAAGCTGCAAGTGCAAAGCACTTTTTAATGGTTTCACTTGTCATACGAAGCCACAAATGATTTAGCATTATTAGTACATCTACCTTATTAATGCTTAAAATTGATTTTAGTATCAATAGAAAATCTATGCATTTTTGCAGTAATTTTTATGAATACAAAATTTTACGTTAAGCTGGGGTGAGCACAGCAATTATCAATAACAAAGGCTACTTTTTAATTTTGCAACAAAAATTTTGTCAAGTTTTTAAAAAAAAACTTCAAAAATTTCCCCAGCCATCCATGCCTTTTTTTGTTTCGTATTTGGCAAAAAGACTGCCCTTGTTTTTTGGAACACATCAAGAAATTTTTGATTTACCAATGACAAATAATGGCAACTTTTCACTGCCATCCATGTTTGCACCTACTAAAGATGTTATTCATAACTTACTTCTTTTACCACAAATGTCTTATGAGGCGGTGCTTCCCAAAATAAAGCTGATTTGCTAGTGCATTAAAAATATTTTCAGGACTAATTTTTAAGCAAAACTTGGTAATACCGAATCATACCATTTCTTTTTGTGTCAGCTTGCTGAAGAGAACCAGCATCTCCAGGTCATTCAGGTCTCCCTGAATGACCCTGAAACTTGTGCAATGCCTGTGCTTAAATTTTGTAAGCCTGTCACCACTGGCCTTAAAATCACTTTCACTGTAACTTAACAATTTTGCAAAATTTTGAGCTTTTAATCGAATTAAGGGACCATGGAACATTTTGATTGCAAATTTCTTTAATCTATTTTAAAACTGCTTGATCAACATCTTCAAAGTCTGGCTTACAGATTGTTTTTCAATTTATTTGCATTTGGAAGATTTCCTTTCTCAAAATCTTTAACTTTCATGACAATATTCTTTGTATTACAGTTTTTGAAATTTGACAAATCTTGCAGAGACAAATTAACATCTTCATGCTGGCATATCACATTCAATTTAACATTAGCATTAGTAGAGGCATATGATGCAAGAAAGCGAGCTTGTATAGCATAAGCCACAAAAAAAAAAAAAAAAAAACAAACCTTCCCATTTCACCCAACCATTCACTCGAAATGTTTGTCTAGATTTGTCTTGAACGTATTTAAGTTTCTGACATCCACTACAACAGATGAAAGTTTGTTCCAACTATCAATCACCTGCTGGCTAAAGGCAAATTTCCACACATCTTTTCTATAATTGTCTATCCTCAATTTGAATTTATGCCCCCTCAGGTTCTTAATCTGAGCAAGAAGAATCCCATTAGCACTGATGTTGCTCAATCCAAGCCTTACACACCTCAATTAGATCACCTCGCAGGTGCCTAGTCTGAAGAAGCTGCAATTTGCAGAACTTAAGCCTTTCTTGGTAACACCAATCTTTGTTCTGCTCACCAATCTCATTGCCCTTCTCTGTACTCGTTCCACCAGCTCTACATCTTTCTAAAATGAGGCTTCCAGACTTGTATACAGTACTCAAGGTGTGACCTGACCATTGCTTTATACAAGGGGACAATCACCCCCTTATCCTTGCTAGCAAAATTCTTGTATATCATTGACAAGACACCATGAGCTACTCTTGCAGCCTTTTTGCACTGCTCAGAAAACTTCATATCCAATTGCACAATCACTCCCAGGTAATTTCCATTCTCCACCACCTTGAGTGTAGTACCATCCAGTTGGTACGTCACTCTGGAGTTACTGCTACCCATATGCAGTACCTTACATTTGTCAATGTTAAACTTCAGTTGCCACATCTCAGCCCAGCCACTCAACTTTTCCAGATCCTGTTGCAGTAGCATACTATCATTACTGTCATTAACAACCCTGCCAACTTTCATATCGTCTAAAAACTTAGACATTAACCCTGATATACCTTCATCAATATCACTGAAAAATACCAAAAACAACAATGGGCCCAACACCGAATCCTGGGGGGAACTCCACTAATAACATTAGTCCATGAAGAGCAGTGTCCACTGATTATCACTCTCTGTCTTATCCCACTCAACCATACCTTTATCCATAGCAGCAACTTGCCTCCAGCGTCACACTGCTTCAATTTGTGCAGCAGTCTTCCACGTGCAACAGTATCAAAAGCCTTTCTAAGATCCAAATATATGATATCAAAGTTATCGCCTGCATCCAGTTCCTTTGTGACCACATCATAGTATCCAATCAAATTTATCGTACAAGACTTCCCCTTAACAAACCCATGCTGGGTCTGAACTATCTGCAGAACTTAAGCCTTTCTTGGTAACACCAACCATTTGTTCCACTCACCAATCTTGTTCCAGCAGCTCTACATCTTTATATGCTATAACTGCAGTCTTGTCTAGATGATCCTGCATCGCTTTCTTAACCAGTGACTCCATTATTTTCCCTGAAACAGAAGTTAGACTAAAAGGTATATACTTGCTTAACCAGTGACCACCCATTCTTATGGCACCTGGGGTGGATGGGATCTATCCAGTTATATTAGAGGCAGCAAAGGAAATAAGCAAACCCTTAGCCATAATTTTGAGTGTCCTTGGACTCAGGGGAGATACCAATGGACTGGAGATGTGCAAATGTGACCCCAATTCACAAAGAGGATCAAAGGGCAACACAAATTCTGTTCCAGGGAAATCAATGCAGGCACTGCAGGATCATCTAGACAAGACTTCAGTTATAGCTCGGACACAGTATGGTTTTGTTAAAGGAAGTCTTGTCTGACCAACTTGATTGGATACTATGATGTGGTCACAAAGGAACTGGATGCAGGGAATAACTTTGATATCATATATTTGGAACTTAGAAAGGCTTTTGATACTGTTGCACATGGAAGACTGCTCCACAAATTGGAGCAGTGTGGCATCGGAGGCAAATTGCTGCTATGGATAAAGGGATGGTTGAGTGGGAGAAGATAGAGTGGCAATCAATGGACACTGCTGTTCGTGGACTAATATCATTAGTGAAGTCCGTCAGGGTTCAGTGTTCGGTCCATTATTGTTTTCTGTATTTATAAATAATATTGATGATGAAATAACATTGATGATTGATGATATACAGGTATATCAAGCTTAATGTCCAAGTTTGCAGGCAATACAAAGGTCGGCAGGGTTGTTAAGGACACTACTGACACTATGCTGCTGCAACAGGATCTGGAAAGGTTGAGCAGATGGACTGAGAGGTGGCAAATGAAGTTTAACATTGACAAACATAAAGTACTACATATGGGAAACAGCAACCCCAGAGGAACGTATCAACTCTGTGGTACTACACTGACAGTGGTAGAGAATGAAAAGGACCTGGGGGTAATTGTGCAGGCAGATATGAAGTTCTCTGAGCAGTGCAGACGGGCCGCAACAGTAGCTCATGGTGTCTTGTCAATGATATACAGGAATTTTTCTAGCAGGGATAAGGAGGTGATTATTCCCTTGTATAAGGCAATGGTCAGGCCACACCTTGAGTACAGTATACAGGTCTGGAGGCTTCATTTCAAGAAGGATGTAGAGCTGCTGGAACGAGTACAGAGAAGGGCAACAAGATTAGTGAATGGGACAAAGGGTTGCGCTTACGAAGGCTTAAGTTTTGCAAATTACAGTGTCTGGAGACTAGGCACCAGCGAGGTGATCTGATAGAGGTGTACAAAGCCTTGAATGGTTTGAGCATGCTCAATGCTGATGGGATTCTTCCTCTTGCTCAGAATAATCACCCAAGAGGACATAAATTCAAATTGAGGAAAGACAGATGTAGGATAGATGTGCGGAAATTTGCCTTTAGCCAGTGGGTAGTTGGTTGGTGGAACAGACTTCCATCCCTTGTTGTGGAAGTTGATAGCCTAAATAAATTTCAGGCTCAGCTGGACGAGTATTTTGAACGAACGGAGGGTGGAAGTTTTTTTTTTTTTTTTTTTTGGCTGATGCTGCATAAGCTTGCTTTCTTGCATCATATGCCTCTACTAATGCTAATATATCGAGTATGCTTGAATATATCGAGTAGAGCAGTGGTAATTTGCATCTGGCTGTGCAAATCAAAGTGATAAAGTAACAGTTATGGGACAAAGTAAAGCTATAGCAAAGTAAAGACAAAGTTAACCCCTGGCTTTTTGGCCGTGAAGGGCATTAAAGATTATATCATGGAGTTTAAAAAGCCACCTCCCATTTCCTCCAATAGTTTCTTTATGTAGTTATTTACTTTTAACCTAGTCATTATCTCCAATACTTATGCACTATTTGCTATTGTTGCAGACATGCACTTTCTGCTGCCTTTTGTGTGTGTGTATACATATAGCTATTTCTATAAAGGGTTGATTGTTGCTCTAATTTCCCCACTTTTGTAAAGAACATGATGGAATTATAACACTGTCATCCAATAATCTCTACCATTTGGAACAATCCTTTAATTAAAACACAAAAATTGTAATTTTCGCAAAAGTACTTAAGTCTAGTGTTAATAAGTTTTTCTTCTTTGTTCTTCATCCAAATGTGGTGACGAAGAATACCAAAGTTGAAATTATATTGCCAAAAATAATTAATAAATGATTCATATTAAAAAAACACCCCCCTCTCACACGCCGTTCTTGGCCAAATCTGCCCTTACTAATCAATTCTCAGTATGTCGTTATATCGAAGTACAATCTCAATTTCAATAACCGCAGACAATGAAATACGCTTTATCAGTTATACGCACGTGCCTACAATGTCTCCCCCAAAATTTAAACACGAATATATCGTTTTTATTGGTAGTTTTTATTATTTTTACGCATGTACGAAAAAAGTCTTACAATTAAAAATTTTAAGAAATGCAATGACTATCTACGTTATGTTAAAATATGGTTAGAATTCTAACAATGATAAGGCCAATATTGCTTACCTAAGCTCGTTAATTCTTACTAGTTCTTCTCTATTTTTTCACAGCCAAGGATATTTGGTTATGAAAAAAAAATGGCCTTTGTAATAATAATAATACACAAATGAAATTATGAAACGTATTGCCCTCACTTATGACATGTTAAACACCCAAAGAAATCCAAAAGGAACAAACGATCCACGCTTACAAACAGAAAATTCAAGATTCGCGACAGGGGGCGCTTTAATTATCGCTGACATCAAGAGTGTACGCAGGTGCGTCATCTATGAGCAACCAGAGTCGTGTAAAGAGGTGTTTGCATAATATTGAATATAATTCTGAATATTAATATATACTTTATTTTTGAGTAAATTGCTCATAACTTTCCATTTATTCATCATTCTTATTCAATCTTGTCACATCTGATTTTTTCAGAAAAATTTGAAAACTGGGTGTTTCTCTTAAGAATTAACAGTCGTAAGCAGAATAAGTCTGTTCCATTCAGATTAGTATTCGTGTATACCATTTAACAAACTGGTTTGAAAAGTTTAATTGGCATCATCATGCCGGATATGCAAGGTGAGTTTAGGTCGATAAAGTCACTTATTATGTGTATAGGTGACATCTTCGAGACAATTTTAGTTTAATCCTTTACGATTTGTTTACTGTTTATACCCAAGATTGCAATCATTAGATATGCCATAGCTAGTTCTTATGTTTTTGAGAGTGGGTTACCTATCTACACTCTCAAAAAGAGTTAAATAATTCCCTTAATTAATAATTAATGAACGTTTCAATGTATATATATGTATAGAAGAAATAAGAAATCAAGGACAAATTTAGCCTAGAACAGGTTTTTCAAGGCCAAACAAGAGTTACCAAGAGGATGTTAACTAGTTCTGCAAAAGTGTAGAGCTCGAGTATATTAAGGTAAACAATATGCAGGGCGATTCGACATTATGTATAAATTTAAAGAGTACAAAACTGTTAGCAACATGTTCCTCGGATAATGTATGCAGAAACTTTTTTGCACATTGAGAGATTGAGCAAAAAAATTAACAGCCCACTGTTAATCATTTTGCTAGTTTATTGGTTATAATAAAGCAATTACAATGAAGCTGGAACTCTTCTGCCACCATGGGAACTACAGTGGAGTATAAGTGGAAATAGACGTGGAAGTAGAACATTGCAGCTGTCAGGTGCCTAAGAACACCCGAAAAAGTTAAGATGATTCTGAAATTCTAAGGTCAGTCAAGTTCTGTTGGAAATTTTAAAGGATATAAATGAGAAATCCCACATTGGTTGTAATAAAGCAATTACAATGAAGCTGGAACTCTTCTGTTTCCATGGAAACTATAATGGAGTATAAGCAGAAATAAAGACTTGGAAGTAGAAGACCATGGTAGTTATCAGGTGCATAAGAAACTTGATAAAGTTAAGACACTACTTTTGAGTATTCTGAAATTCTAAGATCACTCGAGTCAGTTGAGTGCTGTTAGAATTTTTTAAAGGATATAAAGGAGCAATCCTACATGTATTGGTTGCTGCATACAATTTAGGAAGATTATCTAGATATGGATTACCTTCCAAAATCCAGTTTCAATAACATGGGCACTGATATAAGAAAGGCAGCTGGCGATTTTCAGAATATAATTGTGCAGTTAGACAACGTCATTTTCAAATTTAATGAACATATGAATTATCACAACTGTGTGTATTTGGCAAATGAAAACTTGTATTCTTCTTCATAAAGATGTTAACCTATTGACAGTTATTGCAGATGGGATGCCTCTCTTCTTGTGTGTTGACCAAACCATAAAGTTTAAATGGTACTGCTACACGTAATGAGTAATGCACTTTCTGTGTTACAAAACATGTTTCTGAACACAGATGTTTTAATAGGTTGGTCCACCACATTTTCTCACAAATGCCCAAGCCAATTTGTATACTGGATAAGTTATTGGAGGAGCTCATGGATATCCACCAAGTTTGCCAGACTTTGCAAATACCTTAAAAGGTATAGTTATAAAAGTAGAATATGAATAAAAATATTTGTGAGAAATGATACAATGGGAAGTACATTTAAATTACAGTTGACTTGGTAAATATTTTTATGATGTACATTTTGTATATAGGTAATAGCCTTAGTTTTGTATGTAGCTATGAGCAAAGTTTGCTGTGAAATGCATCAATCTCATATCATAAAGCATGTAACTGAGTTTCTGCAGCATTACTCTGGCACTTCAGATAAAATCAACCTGCTGAGAGGTATATTGTTATTTATTTGATATTCCACAGTATGTGGGTATATTTTAACACTGGGTTTTTAGATCTTTCGTCTGACTGCACCTTGCTGATGGAACACTAACAAATAGTATTGGACCATATGGGTAATGGTGCACATACTTCTCCCACGTAACAGTGCTTTTTATTCAAAGTGCAATATCAAGACAACTTATGGTGACTTGCTCCACAGGTATGTTCGTGTCGGACGGTACCTGGGATTTCTCCCATCTCCACAGTGAGATCAATGCATTTAGTAGCAAACTTTGCTTATAAGCGCATACAAAACTAAGTCTATTGCCCTGCCTGTACAATAATTTTAGCTGACATATGTCAAGTTTTTGAAAAAAACATGCTGTTTATGTGTAGTGTTAGTGGTGGGAATTTTTGACATATAACATAGGTATTGGTCACCCTACTAATATGCCACCAGGTGACATGTTAGTAGGGTGACCAATACCTAAAGTTTATACAATTTTTGGGGTTCTCTTTAAAAAAAAATGCAAAAGTTCTTTGTATTCTTTTTCTTAAAGTTAGTGGCCACTCTAACGCCACCTGACACACGAGGGGAAGTCGGAGTTGAAAGAGACGGCACATTGCTAGGGCCTTGAAGGGTCTCATCCAAGTGAAGGCCCCGAAGCTTAAGCTTCATGGTAAATCTGCCTCTGCTTCTGGTGCACTATTAGTATTAATAGCACAAATGATGCAAGGAAGCGAGCTTATACAGCATCAACAAAAAAAAAAATTCCATTTCACCTATCCATCCCCTCTAATAGTTTGTCTAGTTCTTCCTTTTTATTCAAACTACCCACTTCCATAACAACGGATGGAAATTTGTTCCAGCAATTAACCAGTCGTTGGCTGATGGCAAACTTCCACACATTTGTTCTGCAACCATCTTTCCTCAATTTGAATTTATGCTCCCAATGAGCATAGTCTGAGCAAGAGGAAGAATTCCATCAGCATTGAGTTTACTCAAGCCATTCAAAACCTTAAACACCTCAATCAGATCACATTGCAGGAGGTTCCTAGTCTCCAGACAATGCAATTTGTAGAACTGAAGCTCTTTGTTGGTAAGAGCACTCTTTTGTTCCCTTCACCAATCTCACTATCCTATTCTGCACCCATTACAGCAGTTCTCCATCCTTTCTAAAATGAGGCCTCCAGACCTGTATACAGTATTCAAGGTATGGCCTGACCATTGTCTTTATACAATGGGATAATCACCTCATCATCATGAACTTGGTCTGGCTTAGGTCTTTTAAGACCTGTTCCGTTGTAGCTTTTGGAGGTGGTCTTGATCTTGCCATTGTTGTCTTGGTCGACCAACATCTCTCTTGCCTGTAGGTTTGTAGTTAAAGGCTACTTTTGGGATCCGGTCTGCGTTCATTCTTTCTATGTGGCTGATCCATTTTTCCTGATACCGTTTTATGTCATTTACTATGTTATTTACTTTTAATTTGTCGCGGATATCTAAATTTCTTTGGTGGTCTAGTCTTGTAAAGCTTAATAATGGTCTTAAAAATCTCATTTGTGCTGCTTCTAGTTTGTGTGCATATTTCTTATTTATGACCCAAGTCTCACAGCTGTAGAAGAGGGCTGGTTTTGAAGTGATGTTGTGCAGTCATAATTTTGTTTCAGTTGTCATTTGTTTTCCGAAGTGGCATTTAATCGTTCCATTCATTTTATTATATTTTTGCAGTTTAGTGTGGATGTCTTTCCCTTCATTTGATATTAAATTTCCCAAATAGGTGAAGGCAGATATTTGTTCTATTTTATCATCAATAACAATTTTGACTCTTTGTATGTTTTTTCCACATAATCCCATTGATTTCGTTTTTGAGGTGGAGAGTTTCATCTCATACTTTTTACCTATTTTATTAAGTTCATTTGCTGCTATCTGTAGTTCATCTTCGGATTTTGCAATTATAACTTGATCATTGGCATTTAATATAGTTTGGATTTTATTCCTGTTGTTCAACTGCATTCCGTTGTTAATTGTTTGTTTCCTTTCTTTAAGAATTGTAGATCGCTTTCCGGAGTTGGGTTGGGATATTTTCTTCACGTAGAATCTACCAAAGTTTTTCCCGGTTTACATTGTCATATGCTTTTTCATAATCAATAAAGAGCAGAAATGTTGGTAGATTGAATTCTCTTCTTTTCTCCAAAATTTGTTGTAGTGAGAAAATGGCATCTATTGTGCTTCTCTCTTTTCTGAATCCATGTTGTTCTTCTTCTAAGAGTTGTTCACTGTATTTATCAAGTTTATTCTTTAGTATATTAGAGTATAGCTTTGCAGCAGTTGACAGCAGTGTTATCCCTCTGTAGTTGTTAGGGTTATTTCTGGAGCCTTTTTTGTGTAAATTGATTACTATTCCTGTTTCCCAATCTTTGGATATCTGGTGCTTATGCCATATGATGTTAAATAATTTTAGTAGTGCGTTTTTTAGTAAGGTGCCCCCATATTTAAATAATTCTACATTCAAATTGTCTATGCCTGGGCTTTTTCGGTTGTTTGATTTTTGTAATATTAACTCTAGTTCTTCCATTGTTATATTTTCTTCATCTTTGGTTATCACAGATTTATCTTCCAATTCCCTAGTGCCTCGGTTATACCATAGTTTGGAATAGTGTTGCTTCCATTCTGCTTGGGAGATGGAGTTCGTTTTTATTTGATCATTTGTGTCTAGTTGTAATTTCTTAAAAATTTTAAAACCTCTTCTCTGTGGGCCTGTGATATCACATTCTAAAGATTTAACAAATTTATCCCAGTCATCTCGTCGGATTCTTCTGGTTAGTTTTCTGACTTCTGTTCTAAGCTTTTTATATTTTGTGTGTAGATGTTAGTCTTTAGTTTGTAGGAACAGTTTATAGGTCTTTTTTTTCCTCATTGATTGTTTGTTTCAATTCTTCATTCCAAGTTCTTAGCCAGTGTTTATTTTTTATAGGTTTATATCCAAGACTTTCTTCAGCAGCTCCCAGAATTGATTTTTTCATGTTTGACCAGATTTCCTCAACATTATCACTTTCATCTGATTTGAGTTTATCTTTCAATCGACTTTCATACAGGAATTTAGTGCTTTCGTCTTCCAACAAATGTATTTTTAATTTCTTAGTAGTTTTTGTTGGTATTTTCTTCTTTTTATTAAGATAATTTCTTTTTATTTTGAAAGTGCTTTCTACTATGTAGTGATCACTACCTTCAATTTCTCTGCCTCTGAATATTCTAGTGTCTCTAATTTTGTCATTTAAATATTCATTAATGATAATATAATCTATTATAGACTTTGTTTCTTGCTTCCCATGTGAATTTATGGATATTCATGTGTCTGAAAAAAGTATTTGTAATTTTAAGTTTATTAAAAATGCAGAAGTCTATCAGGCATCTTCCATTATTGTTGACCACAGGTTTGCCTTCTGGTCCTATACATTTGTCTACTGATTGAGCACCAACCCTTGCATTAAAATCTCCTGCTAGTATGAGGTACTCATTTTTGTTAGTTTGGTCTACAATCTGTTGTAATTTGTCATAAAATTCTGTGGTTTCATCAATGTTGCCTTCTACTGGTGCATAGATGCCAATGATTGTTATTGTATAAGATAGAATTTTTAGTCTTAATTTCAATATTCTGGGTGATATCCAAGAGTAGTCTAATATTTGTTTTCCCATTCTTTCTTTATTATAACAGCAACTCCTGATGATACCCACATTTCACTTGGTATGCCGGAGTATATCGTTATGAAGTTACCTATTTCTTTGGATCCTTTGTTTTGTTTCGGTAATGACTACTATGTCAATATTTCTATTTTCTAGTTCCATGGTCAATTCCTCTAATTTGTGATTTATTCCCCTAATGTTCCAAGTTGCTACTTTAAGTTCCTTAATCGTAGTCCTGTATCCCTTGCCTAGGTCGTTACCCTTGAGATCCATCCAGTTTTTTCCCTTGAGCTTATTTCGAGTATTTAGAATGTCCCCCAGATAGGTTACCGGCATTTCGCGGGGTAAGTCTAGTGGTGGGGCTGCCACCTTATAGCCTCTAGACAGGTTTCAGGATAATCACCTTTTTATCCCTTTTATCAAAATTCCTGTATATCATTGACAAAATTGCGTAAGCTATCCTGCAGCCTGTCTGCATGGCTCAGAGAACTTTATATAAGATTGTGCAATTACTCCCAGATTCTTTTCATTTTCTCTTTCATTTTCATTTCACATTACTGTGGGGTTACTGCTACCATTTAACATTGCATTTGTCAATGTTAAACTTCAGTTGTGTTTCACAGTCCATCTGCCTAAATTTTCTAGATCCTGTTGCAGTAGCATAACTGTGATTAACCACCCTGCCAAACTTTGTATCATCTGCAAACTTGGACATTAAGCCTGATATGCCTTCATCAATATCATTGATAAATATAGAAAACAATGGACCCAACACCGAACTCTTGGGAGACTACACTAATAACATTAGTCCATGAAGAGCAGTGTCCGTTGATTACCACTCTGTCTTTCCCACCCAAACATTCCGTTATCCATAGCAGCAACTTGCCCTTAATGTCACACTGCTCCATTTTGTATAGTAGTCTTCCATGCACAACAGTATCAAAAGCTTTCCTGAAATCCAAGTATATGAAATCAAAATTATTTTTTGCATCCAGTTCTTTTGTGACCACATCATAGTGTCCACTCAAATTGGCCAGACAAGATTTCACCTTAACAAACCATGCTGTGCCTAAAGTATAATTGCAGTCTTGTGTAAATGATCCTGCATTGCTTCTTTAACCAGTGACATTATTATTTTACCCTGGAACAGATATTAAACTAACAGGTCTGTAATTACACATGTCAACCTTTGATCCTCCTTTGTGAATTGAGGATATATTTGCACATCTCCAGTAAACAAGACCCCCCCCCCCCCGAATCCAAATATTCTCTCAATTATGGCTGAGGGTTTGCTTACTTCCTTCGGCCTCCCTTAATATAATTGGTTTAATCCCCTCCAACCCAGGTGCCTTTATGTACTTGGACTGCAGGAAGGCTTTTGATACTGTTACACATAAGACTGCTGTACAAACTAGAGTAATGTGGCATTAAGGGCAAGTTACTGCTATGAATAAAGCGATGATTGGGTGGGAGAAGACAGAGAGTGGTTACCAGTGGGCATTGCTGAGCTGTTCTTTTCTATCTTTATTAATGATATTGATGAAGGTAATCAGGCTTAATGTCTAATTTTGCAGATGTTAAAAAATTGGCAGGATGGTTAATGACAGTAATCAAGGTAAGCTACTGCAACAAGATCTCGAAAAATTAGGCCGATGGGCTAAGAAATTGCAGTTGAAGTTTAACATTGACAAATTCAAGGTATTGCATATGGATAGTAGCAGTGGTGGGATTCAAATAATTTAACAACTGGTTCGCTGCCTTAATGACCATTCTAAGTATAAAAAAACTATATACCAAAAAGTAGATTATTTCATGCAGTTAATATTTAAATAAGAACAATAAAAGAAGTTCACAAAACTAGATTATGTTATAAGAAAGAGTTTTAAAATATTAATGAAAAAATATTAAATAATACCTGACAAAAAACAATAAAACTGTTATTTAAGATATTTCCATATTGCTTCTTGATTGGCGTCCTCACTTGCAATTTTCTTCGCTTTTATCAGAGCATAATCAGCTGAGTGATTTATCCTTAACCATCTTTTCACTGTAGGAGTAGGATCCCATTCCATTAGAAGTAGGCCGATTAGACTAATAGTTATTGTGTTTGATATATTAGAAACAGTTAGGCGACTTCTGTTCTCTGAACATATTATGTTCATCTTTGAAAAACCCCTTTCTGCTTCTGCTGAACTTACAGCAATTGTTCTGACAATATTTTTAGCTCTTTGAACACTTTCAGGAATTGCATAATTCTGGGAATTTTTTAAAACGTTTTCCACAAAATTTCGATAATCATTATCAATTTGATAATTAAAAATGTCATTAAATACAAGCAATTGTTCTTCAGCTGCTTTCCATGGAACTAGTGCTTCTTCAATATTCCAGTAATCTGGCTCCAAAATGTTGAGAAATTGTAATTTATTCCTATCTTGAAATTGGCTACAACTTGCTTTTAAATGTTCACAGTCCATTAGTCTTTTTTTTTTTTTCAAATTCATTACGAAGACTTTTCTAAAAGTCTTTCCCGAGGAAGCCCGACAAATCGATGATTTTCTACAAATTTTATATTTTTGAAGGTTTCTGAAGTAATTAATTCATCAACTTTTTTTTTTTGTATAGACCCTTTTCCTTTCCAAGCATTTGAAATGCTTTAATAGATCTTATCACGAGTTTTTCAGCCTTTATTATGTCTATATTTCTTGCTTGCACTGCATCTGAAAGAAGAGAAATTTCTTTTAACTCTTCATCAATGCCAAATCAGTTGTAAAATATATATTTTCAAGACGGGCAGCCATACCTAAGTACTTTTTATTTGAATAAAAATAGTGATGTAGCGCTGGATAAGTTTGCCGCACAGCTAGGGTTGACTTTAAACTACAGGCAGCCCATCTTTGTCCCAAAACTCTACCAATCTTTATAATTTCAATTCCAAGTCATTCGGATATTTTGGAAAGTTAAATTTGGTTTTTATTGGATTGATGAAAAATAGTATATATCTTATCAATAAATATTTTAAAATGATTTACTTGTTTTATTTCCTTTATCAAATCATCTAAAACAAGATGGAGGCAATGATTTAAACAGTGCCATATTATTATGTTTGGAAACTCTTTTGCAATCCTAGTGCTCGCTCCAGAGTTTCTCCCAAGCATAACGCTGGCACCATCGGAGCAAAATCCTATTAAATTTTTTTCTAGGTAGTTCTTAGTAAGCCCAACATTATTTAAACTTTCCATAACTGAAGAACATATTGTCTCTGCATCTTGTTTTTCCAATTCAACTAGTCCAACGAAAATTGTTGGTGATGTAACTGAATCATCAACTTTTAAGAAAAGTATAATAACTGGTTTGCAGGATATCATTGAAGCTTCATCAATAATCAAATTATTGATGAAGATTTTCAGATTATTTTCAATAATTTTATTAAATATTTCTTTTTAAATTTCCTTTGCAATGAAATCAACTACTTTCACAGCAGTTTTACGAAATGTAATCCTATTCCCATATCTAATCCTTTTTTTATTTGCACTTCTATCTCATCTGCTATGTCTGAAAACGGTTTACATCCTTTTGCCAGGCTGTAAACTGTATTAAATACTCTACAAGTAGCACTTAAATATTTTTCATTCATCGTATCTATTACTTTTGTTATTGAATCCTGCTCACATTTTTTTAAATTCTCTTTACAAATGTTATGAGCTTTTGATGAAAAATGTTCTTTCATTTTTTTTCCTTAGAGAAGCTTGTTGTACCTCTTTATTTTTCCCTGATGCCTCAATCTGAAAACATTTCCATTATTTTGACACATGAACACTTTTCTCTTTTATAAAGTCATATTTTGCACAATACTCGCAACCTAACTTTGTTAAAAATTACCAGTCTGTCATATATTTTTCTTTAAAATTATTATATTGTTGCACTGTCCAGCATTCAGGAAGATTATTTTCAATTTTGGAGTTATCGTTTTTTATTTCAATAATTGACGTGCTGCTTTCTTCAAGTTGGAGTGGTTGTGCTTGTGACTGTTTTGTACCATCCAAGGCCAATTTGATACAACAAATTCTGATTTTGTTTTCTTATTGAAAAAATCTGTCAAACTCTGTTGTCTTTTCATCCTTTTAAGGGCTACTGCAAAAAATTTAAAAAATATTTTATTTTAATATATTATAGAGCAGGAGCGGATAACCACATGCTGGCTGAAGGCAAATTCCCGCACATCTATTCTACAACTGTCTTTCCTCAATTTGAATTTATGTCCCCCTCAGGAGATTAATCTGGGAAAGAGGCAGAATCTCATCAGCATTGCTCAAACCATTCAAGGCCTTATACACCTCAATCAGATCACCTTGCAGGTGCCTAGGCACCAGACACTGTAATTTGCAAATCTTAAGCCTTTCTTAGTAAGAGCAACCCTTTGTTCCATTCACTAATCTTGTCCTTCTCTGTACACGTTCCAGCAGTTCTACATCCTTACAAAAATGAAGCCCCCAGACGTGTATACAGTACTCAAGGTGTCGCCTGACCATTGCCTTATACAAAGGGATAATCACATCCTTATCCCTGCTAGAAAAATTCCTCTATATCATTGACAGACAGTCTGCTACACTTGCAGACTGTCTGCACTGCTCAGATAATTTCATATCTGACTGCACAATTACCCCCAAGTCCTTTCGTTCTCTACCACTTTGAGTGTAGTACCACACAGTTGATATGTTACTCTGGGGTTACTGCTAGCATATGCAGTACTTTGCATTTGTCAATGTTAAACTTCAGTTGCCACCCCTCACCCATCTGCTCAACGTTTCTAGATCCTGTTGCAGTAGGTGTCATTAGTGTCATTAACACTAATGACATTGGTGTCATTAACAACCCTGCCAACCTTCTTATTGTCTGCAAACTTATATATTAAGCCTGATATACCTTCATCAATATCATTAATAAATACAGAAAACAGTGCTTTTTTTGTAAAAAATTTGGTGCCAGTACTCATTCTTTGCTATCAGGAAAAATTGAAAATTAAAAGGATATGAAAAGTACTCTGAAAATTTTTTTTCTCCTGATATTGTTACTTTAGTAGTAATGTTTTTAGAATAAGAACAACAAATTAAGTATATTAACACAGTTTATTAAGCATAAATTTATTATTCAAGTATATAAAAAAATAAGTAAAATAAATAAAATGTGAGTAAAATAAGTAAAAAATAATAACATAAGTAAAAATAATTTTATAATAAAGTTTTTGTAGAATATTTCAAATTTTTATTAAATTCTCATCCGACACCCTATGCCAGGGGCCACAGCAAGATGTCTCTACATGGAAAGGTTTATCCGAATTAATTGGGATTGGGTCTTTTCGGTTAATTAAATAGTTTGGATAATCAAACATACACGCCCTTTTTCAGTCTATTAATAATTGTTATCTTATCTTCTGTTGACAATTCATTGCGGTTTCTTTTGCTTGTAAATGCCATTATTAACACAAAAGGGCAGCAGTATTAAAATTAAAAAGCAAAATGAGAGTATTTCACTTTGAAATAGCCAAACAAATATAAACATGAACATTGAGTGATTAGAAACAAAAACGCCTGCAATAACCTCACACTGCAGTGGCTCGCATCAGACTGAGTGAAAGCTAACTACCCCCAACATACTCCCGCGCTGACAATGGTACAACAGACAATGACGCATCAAGGTCATGGGAGACTGTCCTGGGTCCACACAGTAGCTAAAGCCAACATTTGATTTTTAATTTCTGTAAGAATTAAGACGATTTCTATGCTATACTGCATATATCTTCGAATAAATAATCGGAAAAGAATGCATTAAGCAGCAGGAGTAACGTTTCAGCATAACAACCAGTGCACTAAAAGTAGATACTGTAATTTTTTGGGGGGCGGTGGGTGGTTCAGATAATTGACGTTCTACTGTAGTTGTTTGTCGGATAAGAAGACCCATCAAAGAATAGACATTTGCCATGATGGTTTTGAAATTCAGAACTTGAGCTGGTTTCTATTTCCAAATTACATGGATCCAGCTAGTTAAGATGCTGAGGCTTTTTGCAATTACAGATGACCTCACAAAGCTCTTTCATTTACCTACCAGAATACCAAACAATCTAATTGTACACCCAGCACCCTTGATCTTTTTCTCATCAACAACCCTTCAAAGTATGCGGTCAAATGTTAATAGTTCTCTAGCAACATCATATCACAACTTGGTTGTGGTCTCTTCTCATATGTGGAGTCACTCTGAGCTTTGTGTTCTTTGGCATTATAGGATGATCAGCATAATTTCTGTTCTTCTTTTCCTTGGATTACTATTTTAAATATTCTAATCTCACTGTTTAAATTGTGCCAACGAAATTATTCTTGTGCTGATGATATCCTTTATTTAATTTTACAATCTAAAATTTTGTCCCTTATTTTAAGCCTTGGTTTTCCAGTAAATGCATTAAGGCTGCTGAAGATAAGAATGAAGTATATCAATTGGCTTGAATCCAAATCTCCAGCTTAATTTTGTGCTTCCATTAAAAAGTTTGCAATTGTATAACAGTTTATAACATGTTCACTGCATCTGGTGCATATAAGCAAATAAATGGTACTACATGTAGTAGTAATAGTAGTGGCAAATGATGTAAGAAAGCAAGCTTATAAGCGTCAACCAAAAAATGAAAAAAAATCAAACCATGCACTTCCACACAATTGGTGGAAGCATGTTCCAACAATCAACCACTTGCTGGCTGAAGTTAAACTGCCGCACATCTATCGTGCAACCATTCATCCTCAACTTATTCTCCCTTGTGGGTGTATAATCTCAGCAAGAGGAAGAATGCCACTCACATTCAGCTTACTCAATTCATTCATAGTCTTAAACACCTCAATCAGAACATGCAGCCTAATCATGGCCTTGCACAAAGGAACAATCACTCCTTTATCCCTACTAGCAAAATTTATGTATATCATTGACAAAACCCCACAAGCTGTACTGGCAGCATGTCTGCACTGCTCAGAGAATTTCGTATCTGGCTGCACAATTACCCCCAGGTCTTTTTCATTTTCTACTACACTGAGTGTAGTACCACACAGTTGATAAGTTACTCTGAGATTACTGCTACCTATTTGTAGTACCTTGCATTTGTCAGGGTTAAATGTCGACTGCCATTTCTCAGCCCATCCACCCAATTTTTCTAGATCTTGTTGTAGTAGCATACTGTTATTACTGTCATTAACCCCAATGCCAACTTTTGTATCATCTGCAAACTTTGACATTAAGCCTGATTTATCTTTATCAATATCATTAATAAATGTTGAAAACCAACATGGGCCCAGTACTGAACCCTGGGGCTCTCTACTGATAATATTAGTCCACAAAGAGCAGTGCCAATTGTAACCACTCTGTCTTCCACTTAATGATCCCTTTATCCATAGTATTAACTTGCCCTTAATGCCACATTGCTCCAGTTTATACAGCAGTCTTTAATGTGCAATAGTATCAAAAGCTTTCCTGAAATCTAAGTATGTGATACCAAAATTATTTTTTGCATACAGTTCCTTGTTCACTGCATTGTAGTAACCTATCAGATTGGTTAGTCAAGGCCACCCCTTAACAAATCCATGCTGTGACTGCAATATAATTGTATTCCTGTCCAGATGGTTCTGCATTACTTCTTTAACCAGTGACTATTATATTTTTCCTGGAACAGATGTTATAAGCTAACAGGGCTATAATTAGTCATGTCACCTTTTGATCCCCCCTTTATGAATTGGGGATACATTCTCGTGTCTCCATTCCATAGGGACCTCCCCTAAATCCACGGATGCTCTCATGAGTATGGCTAAAGGCTTGCTTATCTCCTTTGCTGCCTCCTTTAATATGATTGGATAGATCCATCCATCCCGGGTTCCTTTTTTATGTTCAGCTTCAACAAAATTTCTCTTCAACTTTTTTTTCAGTTATCACAAAGCCAAATATCTCCCCGTTGGAGTTTGGTAAACTTCTGGCATCCCCTCCCATAAAGAATTCCTCATGTGTGAATGCAGATGCAAAATACGTATTCAATTTGTCATCAACAGTTAATCCATTGACCTCAAGTGGCCCAATGTGATTCAACCCCTTCCTTCTATTGTTACTATAAGCATAGAAGTCTTTGCTGCTTTTCTTGGCATTCTTTGCCAGAGACTTTTCAATCTGCCTTAGCTTGCCTAACCTCCTCTGTCACTTCATTACAGACTAATTTGTACCTACCATAGGTTTCTGTATCACCTGATAATTTATATGCATCCCATGCACTTTTCCTCTCTGCCACCTATCTCACTAGTTCATCTGTCATCCAGTTAGGTCTAAGTCTTGAATAGTATTTCTTTGTTGGCATGAAAAGCTTAGGCACCTTCATAGCCAGGTGGGCAGGAGCAACAGTGCATAGAACACGCTTCTTGATTAGACCAGGGTTCGAGCCCGTGAGCCACTAAATACGGAGGATGCAGAAAGATCAGGGAATGACCACCGCATATCTCCGTAGCAATATGGCCTTAGTTGCTAATGCTCCTAAAAACCAAATAACTCCATGAAAAGCTTAGTAGCTTATTTGATTATTTCCATGAATGCTTCCCATATAGAATTTGCTGTTGGTAGCATGATTAGTTGGTCCCGCTGCATAGAATTTAAAAACTATCTGAGACCACTATAGTTACCCTTATGAATGCAATAGCTTCACCCTTGACAGTAGTTATGTCTTTAATTAAATTTTACATTAGTACACTGTGTGTGGGCGCCTCCGTAGCCAGGTGGGAAGGAGCAGCAGTGCGTAGCACGCGCTTCTTGATTAGACCGGGGTTCGAGCCCGTCACCACCAAATACGGAGGATGCGGAAAGGTCAAGGGAATGATCACCGCATATTCCCGGAGCAATATGGCCTTAGTTGCTAATGCTCCTAAAAACCAAATAACAAACAAACAAACAACAACAGTACACTGTGATTGTTGCCACCCATTGGATCTTTTACCTGTGGATTCTTAATGCATGTGGAATCACTGCTGATAACAGATCAAAAATATTGCTTCTGCTTGTTGAATCTCTAACATGCCACTGTAGAAAACAGTCATCCAAGGAGTCTTGCTAGTGTGTAAGTGACCAACTCAAATTCCAGTCAACATCTGGAAAGTTCAAATCCCCCATTATAAGACATTCTGATTTACTGGGCCACTATGTTTCTCTGTATAACTGTTTGGTATACTGATCATAGTCATTATGTCTATAACACACTCCTACTCTCAATTTTATTTTCCCAGTGCTTATATCACCCCAAACTGACTCAACGTTGCACTGGTCACTTGTGTTGACTGGATGCCCTGCCTTAGATTTAATATGCTTCTTAACCAAGAGCACAAGCCCTCCACCTCTCCTGTCCCATTTGCCTTCCTGTATACATTGTGTACACTCTTGTCCGAGTGATACCATGTCTCTGCTATTCCTACATCTGCATTTGATGACTTAATCAGTACTTAAATTTATTTACAATGCTCCTACCATTAGTGCACATGCAAGTATGCATACACATGTTCTTCCTCTTAGTTACCCTTACACAGCCCATGCATTCACTGGTTCCATTATGACCCAGAGCAGGGCCTCAATTTCCCAACAGCTTGCTTTCCAGGCTGTTGAGGATTTCTGCTGTAATACATATGCACATTTTAAAATCGCCCCAGTGCTGTGCCATATAGGCTATATGCATTATGGCACTTTAAGCTGTCAATATACAAGTGGTGTAAAAGTAAAAGCACATGAAATTAACTGTTCAATTGTGTTAGCACACTGATTGAAATCTGGGCTGTTAGTAGCAATTTTTGATTTTTGTTTAAAGCTTGGTGCACATTTTTATTTTTTTTTTTTTTGCTTGTGTTGAGGTTAGTTTATGTATATGGAATAAACTTTTGGTAAAATTTTGTTTTGTTCTGATTTACATTCAACCCAAAATAAGTGTTACCTTTTAGTTTTCAACTATTATTTACAAATTTTCAGTTGTGTTTATTTCTCAACATTCTGAGAATTTTGGCACATTGAATGTACTCCCTCATATATTGGGTTTCAGTGAATGTGTTTATCAGTCTAAACTTGATTTTAATCAGGCAAAGAGTAGAAACTTGCTTCTTATCCAAATGGTAGTCGAGCCTAGTCTCTTACCAAACTATTTGTTGTGACTTCTGTCAGTTTATACTTCTACCTCTGTAGAAGTATAAACTGACTGAAGATTAAACCAATTCATTAACATCTTACTTTTTCTTCTAACTCTTGTATTGATGATCTTGGTAAATCACTTCTACCATATCAAACATTCTCCACTTAATGTGTCATAGTCTTCTGACAGAAGGATGTTTGAAGGATTCTGAATGCTCTTAAATGTGTCAAGAAAACTCCACATCCTGATCGGATTTTTCCACTTGTTTTCAAAATCTGTGCTCCTGAGCGCTTGTTCCTATTCTGTGTTGCCCTTTCACATTGTCTTATGCCACTGGTATTTTTCCTTGGAATTTTTCTCCTCAGTTGCCAACTCTTAACCATCTTAACTTTCTATCAGATCAGTGATTGTCAGTATGGATTTCATCAGTGTTGATCCATTGGTGATATATTGGCATATGTTACTTGTCTTTGGATATAATCAGTAGAAAAATTTGGCAAAACTCAAGCAGTTGCTTTCAACATTTCTCTAAGGCATTTGATTGTGTTTGGCCTAAAGGTCTTCTAAGCTCCCATCTTATTGATTACTGATATTTTTTTGCAATTAGGTATCTAGTTTTCTCTCTGACTGCTTGCTGCAGGTGATGGTAAAAGCTTGTCACTTCTCCACTAATGCTGTGTTTCCCCAAGGTTCAGTTCTTTCGCCTACTCTTTTCCTCTTGTGTATTAATGACCTTCTTCCACTGACTAGAAATCTTAACCATAGTTTTGCTGATAATAGCACATTCACTCCACCTTTCAGTTTAAGAAACCATGCCCTCACCTTGAATATCCACCACCAATTCCTTAAATGTGGCTCTCCAAGTAATTCTCTAGTGGGACAAATAAAACTTAACTTAAGCTTCTAAAACTCAGCAGTGGCTTATTTCTTGCAAGAGTCTACTACCCCTGTACTCATCTTTGAATACAATCACCCTGACTTCTAATCTCTCTTGGAATAAGCACATCACAAATATACTTCCTCTGCATCAAAGGGAAAAAAAAAAAAAAAAAATTGGTTTTGTTTTTCACTCCCTTCATTACTTGTCTTCTAAACATCTACTAAGTCTGTGCAAATCTCAAATCTCCCTATTAAGGAATATTGTTGCCACATCTGGGGGTGTTGATCCCAAACCTCTTCTAGATTCCATTTAAAAGATGACAGTCAGGTTAATTAATGACTAATATCTTACAAAAAGCCTCTCCACTCTCTCTCTCATAGACCTTTGGTTTCTGCTGCATGCTTTTCTAGAGATACTTCAATGGATACTGTTCTGTAATTCCTCCACTCTTTAAAATCAGTCCAAACACATGCCACAACCAGTATGATATTCAAGGTGAGGCCATGGTTTCTTAAACTAAAAGGTGGAGTGAATGTGCTATTATCAGTCTATTCACTGTCCAACTCCAATCTCACAGAACCAACTATTTTATGTTCCTTATTTATCCCTCCTACTTTTGTTTTCTGAAACAGTTGTATTTTTTGAAAATTATAATCAGTGTAAATTAAAGTATAATATCAACAAGTAATCTTTGCCTTTTTGCCTGCAACCCATGCATGATACTAAGCATTGTAGGTTCTAATGTCTTTCATGTCTGATTTTTAATAATAATAATAATAATAAAAAAAGACTTATGTTGCTTCACCTCATTTTATAGTTTGGCCTTCTTCTTCCAGTCACATAACTCCCTGAGGAGCTGTTGTGGCCATCAACAAATTCCTCCAACTGCATCGATCGTGTGCTATACGAGCAGCATCGCAAAGTGTCATGCCCAGACATTCACTGATCCCATCCTTCCACCTAGCTGCAGATCTTCCTTTCGGTTTTTCCTTCCATTATATTCTTCAACAGAAAGTTTTCCCTTGATGTTATGAAGAAGAATTTTACTCCTGCCAATTTTATTCAATACCCACTCATTTGTTCTTCGATCCAAGTAAGAAATATGCAGTAATCTCCTGTAACACCACATTTCAAATGCCTCAATTTTCTTCTTGTCAACTCTTTTCAGATTCCATCCTTCACATCCATAAGTGGCAACTGGAAAAATAATGAATCAATGATTCTCAGTTTCGTCTTTAGGGGCAGATCATGAGCTCTCCATAATTTTATCAGATCAGCGACCAACGTTTTAGCAGTTGCCTGTCATCTCTTTACATCATTTGAGCAGTCACTATTTTTATTTATTCTTGACCCTAAGTAATTAAATTCATCAACTTCTTCGATATCTTGCCCATTAACCTTCACTTTATTCGAACCAAGATTATCACCATAATTTAATTTTACACACATTCAGAAACAATCCTTTTTTCTTACTTGCTTCACATACTCTCCTCAGAGTTTCTTTAAGATGATCCTTAGAATTACAAATTAGCACAGTATCATCTGCATAACGAAGGTTGTTTATCTTCAGTCCAATTTTGATGTCAGTCTCTAAATCTTCCAAAGCTTCATGCATGATATCTTCGGCATAAAGATTAAAAAGGTGAGGTGACAAAATACAGGCCTGCCTGACATCATTACCTATTGTGAAAAAATTTGTTTCCCATGTTCGTTCTCATAGTTCCTTCCTGTTCCTGGTATAATTTAATCAGCTGAATTATGTGGATTGGGAAGCCCATAATAGTCATCGTTTCCCATAGTTTCTCATGTTTAACACAATCAAATGCTTTTGCATAATCTATAAAACACAAAATAACTGGAACATTGAATTCTTTGTATTTTTCAATAATCAGTCTTTAGACTTAAGATCTGATCTCTGGTTCCTCTACCCCTTCTGAAACCTGCTTGCTCTTCTGACATTTCTTATTCAAGTTTTCTTGAGATTCTGTTTAATATTTAGCCCCAGGGGCTCACATCTGGTGAGTATGGGCATGGCACACCCAGGGTCCTGAGCTGGATATCATTGTTCTTCTCTTTCTTGGTGATTCCTTTCTACTTCTCTCTCTCTCTCTCTCTCTCTCTCTCTCTCTCTCTCTCTCTCTCTCTCTCTCTCTCTCTCTCTCTCTCTCTCAGGGTAACTCAGAAATTTTTTGTTTTTGCTAGTGCAGCATAAGTCTCAGGCTTCCTTGCGCCATATGGCTAATAATAATATGATTTTAAGAAGAATCTTGCTAGCGTGAGAAATTAGGCTAATAGTCCTGTAATTTGAGCAAATTTTCAGATCTCCTTTTTTTGGTAAGGGGATGAAAATTGATTTCTTCCAATCTGATGGCCGCCGTCCCGTTTCCCAAATTTTTACAATAATTTTATGAAAAAACTCGGCGCCCTTCACACCTGTAGCTTTAATCAATTCTGCTGGGATTTCATCAATTCCAGGTGACTAGCCACACATTAGTTCTCTGATGGCTTTTTCAACTTCTTCCTTCAGTGGAACTGGTTCATGATCACACTCTTGAAAAGTGGGGTGGCAGATCATTAGTGCCAGCATGTGATTGGAAGAGCTGCTCACAGTATTCTTTCCACCTTCCTTTGATTGTGTTCTCCTCTGTTAAAATTTCCCCTTTGGAGTCCTTAATTACATTAAGGTTTGGTCGGAACTTTTGTCTTAAGGACTTAATTACACCATATATCTTTTTAGTGTTGTTTTGTTTGTTGTGGTATTCGATTTCGTTACACTTTCGATTGATATAATCCTGTTTATTCTGGCTTAAACAGCGCTTGATGACTTTGCTGAGTTCTTGATACTCTTCGTTTCCTTGTACACCCTCAACTTTTGCAGTTCTCTGTTCAATAAGTTTAAAAGTGGCTTCTGTAATCTAAGGCTTCCTGGTCTTTGACCTTTCTCTAATGTGTCTATTTGCTGAATCCTTAATAATGCTTTTTGTATTTTCCCACATTTCCTCAGGCAGCATATCATCATCTAATTCTAATAGAGTTTGAAAACGATTGCCTGTTTCAAGCATATAATCATTTGGAATATTTTCTACATCCAATCGTCTAGGGAAAACCATATTCATGATCTTTTTCAGCTTCAGCTTGAGAATGATGTGGAGTAGCTGATGATCACTGCCACAATCTGCTCCAGGAAGTGTTTTTGCTGTGATTACACTGGAACACCCCTTTGCTGCATAAGGATATAATCAATCTGATTCCTTTTTTATGATCAGGAGATTTCCATGTGTAGAGCCTTCTCGGGTGCTGCTGAAAGGTATTATGAAAAGACTTTTCAGATGACAAAATTCAATTAAACTTTCACCCTGCTCATTTCTATTTGGACAAGCATTTATTTGATAATGGATAGCCCATGAAAGCCCTGTTTCATGGCCTGCTTGCTCCCTGGATCTGAGCCTACTCTATATTTACCTGCAGGGTCATTTGAAATCCATTGCTTATGCAAGACCCATTGACAACATTTAAATGCTTCTCCACCATGTATATTAAGAATGCCAGGAAATCCAAACAATACTTGGAAATTTTGAATGTGTTTTGGCAGTCTATGACAAGATGTGTTCATGTACAAGACATTCATCTTTAGCACTTTTTTTGATAGTAATGCAGCTAATTGTTAGAACACAAAATAGGCTGTAACTCAAAAACAAAGCAATTTTGGGCACATATTTTATTTAAACTTTTTTTCATTGTGTTCTGGTCTTGAAACCCTGTATGTGTGTCTCTTATTTAATTTTAACCATTTTGGTGCTCTCCTATGTACCTTTTTTTTTTTTTTTTAAATGTGATTATGCACACTTTGCAAAAGCTAGGTGAGTGAAATAGTGTGTAGTATATTGTGAGTAGTGTTGTTCATCTGGCCATTTAGTTACTGGGAGGCTTGATCACCGAGGAAGGAACCTCCCAGCATCTGTCTGTCAGCATGGGCAGCTGGGCTAGAACAATAGAGGGACACTGTATGGAGCTGCCTCCATCTTACAGAGCCAGTGATAGGGAAGGCTCAAGAAGAACACTTATACGCACTGTCATTTTCTTCAAAGTTATGTGACTGTTACAAATATCTGCAGCAAACATCCACAATTAACTATATGTTAATTGTAGATGTTTGTTGTAGAGCAAATTGTACACCATTTTCACTGATAGTGATCAAAAGAAGAGGAAGAAATTGCAATATGACAATTCACTTTTGGCACATCTCTTCATTGGGTAACATTTGTATGCCAGATTACCTGTATTTATTTCATTATCCTAATGTTTTCAGTAAATGTTATTATTATATTTATGAAGGTTTTTAATTTTCAGGTAGTTACCATTAGAATTTTAATTGTAATTGTTATTTGATCAATTTCATGGTTAGGTGGAATCAACTAATTTATGATAACCTTTTTTCCTCCTCCTCCTCCACCTTTTTTTTGGGGGGGTGGGGGGAAATGGGATTGAGAACTGTATAGTCAAATATGTGTTTGAATAATTGTATAAAAACAGTAACTTGTTGATAAGGATTCTACAATTCAAATCAAGAATATAGCAAAGGCTTAATTTATCGGTACTCACCTCAAATTATCCATGGACTCATTAAGGATTCTACAATCCTTAATGAGTTTTTGATGTAATGTGCTTGATGAAGGCTAATAAATATTGTATTATTATTATAGAGCTGAAATTAAAAGTGAGTGTATAATACATTTTTTTCAATTTCCTATGTTTCTTTTATCATTTATGCATTTTAATCTGTGACTTGTCTATAATAAGGATTCTGACATCTTATAGTGGATTTTCACTTGTTTTTCAAACATATATGTGGAATAATCAAAAGGTTCCTGGATTGCATTGCAAAAAGAAGTTTTCACTTGTTATTTATTCAATTCTTTTATACCTGTTATAGTTGCCTTTAGACTTGATACAGCAAATTTGTTGATTCTGCCACTGTCTAAAGCATGTGATCCCCCTTCCCCAGCCTCTGATTTTTTCATGGATTTCTGAGATGTCATGAAATCTCTGCCTTTCAAGAAATTATGGCAAAAGTTTGATCTGAAGAAAAGAGTAACAGATTCCAGTCATTTTGCTCTTGGCTAAAAATTGTGGCGAATTTAGGGTGATGTGAGTAGGTCTGCTTGACTGTAAAAACAAACATGATCTTATTGAACTGTTGGTGGGGGGAGCTGGACCACTGTTTTGAATCTGGAGGCTCTCACCTTGAGCACATCCTGCAATAAAATTTAGTGTACTATAATCATAATATCATACTAAATAGTTATTTTTACCTTCCTTTGGACCATACATGGATGAAATATATTAATTTCTTACTTTATAAAATTGAAATTACTTTATGTAAAACTTTAGCATTAGCATTAGTAGAGGCATATGATGCAAGAAAGCAAGCTTATACAGTATCAGCCAAAAAAAAAATCCCTTCACATTTCACCCATCCATTCGCTCCAAATGTTTGTCTAGTTTTGCCTTGGATTTATTTAAGCTGTCAACTTCTACAACAAAAGGTGGAAGTTTGTTCCAGCAATCAACCACACGCTGATTGATTGCTGGAACAAAATGCTGGCTAAAGGCAAACTTCTGAACATCTATTCTGCAACTGTCTTTCCTCAATTTGAATTTATGTCCCATCAGGCGATTAATCTGAGCAAGAGGCAGAATCCCATCAGCATTGAGCTTGCTCAAACCATTCAAGGCCTTATACACCTCAATCAGATCACCTTACAGGTGCCTCGTCACCAGATAATTTGCAAATCTTAAGCCTTTCTTCATAAGGGCAACCCTTTGTTCCATTCACTAATCTTGTTGCTGTTCTCTGTACTCATTCCAGCAGCTCTACATCCTTCCCAAAATGAGGCCTCCAGACCTGTATACAGTACTCAAGATGTGGCCTCACCATTGCCTAATACAAGGGGATAATTACCTCCTTATCCCTATAGGAAAATTCCTGTATATCATTCACAAGACACAATGAGCTACTCTTGCAGACTGTCTGCACTGCTCAGAAAACTTCATATATGACTGCACAATTACCCCCAGATCCTTTTCATTCTCTATCACCTTGATTGTAGTACCACACAGTTGATATGTTTCTCTGAAGTTACTGTTACCCATATGCAGTACCTTACATTTTTCAATGTTAAACTTCAGTTGCCACCTCTCAGCCCATCTGCCCAACGTTTCTAGATCCTCTTGCAGTAGTGTACTGTCATTAACAACCCTGCCGACCTTTGTATTTTCTGCAAACTTGAACATTAAGCTTGATATACCTTCATTAATAAATACAGAAAACAACAATGGACCCAACACTGAACCCTGGGGTACTCCACTAATAACATTAGTCCACGAAAAACAGTGTCCATTGATTACCACTCTGTCTTTTCCCACTCAACCATCCCTTTATCCATAGCAGCATTTTGCCCATAATGCCATATTGCTCCAATTTATACAGTAGTCTTCCATGTGCAACAGTATCAAAAGCTTCCTAAGATCCAAGTAGATGATATCAAAATTATTTTTTGCATCCAGTTCCTTTGTGACCACATAATTTTATCCAATCAAATTGGTCAGACAAGACTTCCCCTTAACAAACCCATGCTGTCTGAATTATAACCGAAGTGTTGTCTAGATGATCCTGCAGTGCTTCTTTAACCAGTGCATCCATTAATTTTCCTGGAACAGAAGTTAAACTCACAGGTCTACAATTACTTGTCAGCCTTTGATCCTCCTTTGTGAATTGCGGTCACATTTGCACATCTCCAGTCTATGGGTACCTCCCTTGAGTCCAAGGAAGCTGTCATAATTATGGCTAAGCGTTTGCTTACTTCTTTTGCTACCTTCTTTAATGTAAGTGGATAGATCCCATCCACCCCAGGTGTTATTGATAAGTTCTTGCGGTAACATCGTCCATTCCTCTGGCACTAACAGAGGAATGGACGATGCTGGTGAAGATTTTCTGGTGGTTGTGGACGTGCTGCTAGCCATCTCCCCACAGCGTCCCATATGTGTTCGATGGGATTTAGATTGGCAGAACGGGCAAGCCAATCCACACGAACAATGTCCTCACTTTCCAAAAGCATATCAATAGCTGCAGTGCGATGGGGTGTGGCGTTATCATCCATAAACTCGAATTCGGAGGCCAATGGCACCTCGGAACAGATGCACATGGAGAAGGATTACCTCAGTACAGTAGTGTGCACCAGCTACAGTACCGCCTTCCAATATCTGGAGTTGTGTACATCCATCCAAGATAACGCCTCTCCGGACGAGAACACCTCGACTGCCATATCGATCCTTTTCAGTGATGTTTGCAGGATGATACTGGTGTCAACCTCTCACCAGATTAGCTGACATCCAGAATCTACTCTCATCAGTAAAGAGTTATCTTAAGTAAAGATTTTGTGTTTGTAACCTTTAGAAATAGTGTTAGTCCGTAAGTTTTGCACACCAGTGTATAACTGGAAAGATCCCATCCACCCCAGGTGCTTTTTTATGTTTATCTTCAACAATTTCTCCTCCACTTTGCTCTCAGTTATTAAAAAATCATTTAACTCACTACCATAGTTTAATACACCTCTGGTATTTCCCTACCTGAATAAATCCTCATGTGTAAATGTAGATGCAAAATACTTAATCAGTTTGTTAGCTGATTAAGTATTTAGTACCTGAACAGGATCATCAACAGTTGAGGCGTCTCTGTAGCCAGGTGGGAAGGAGCAGCAGTGCATAGCTCACGCTTCTTGATTACACCGGGGCTCGAGCCCGTCACCACCAAATACGGAGGATGCGGAAAGGTCAGGGATTGACCACCGCATATTCTCGGAGCAATATGGCCTTAGTTGCTAATACTCCTAAAAAAAAAAAAAAAAAAAAAAATCAACAGTTGAACCATTGATATCAAGTGGACCATTCAGATTAATCACCTTCCATAGTTTACATAAGTAAAGAACTATTTGCTGTTATTCTTTGCATCCTTTGTCAAAGATTTCTCTTAACATGCCTTTGCCTGCCTAACCTCCTTTGTGACTTGGATTACCTTGGCTAAAAATTATTGCACATTCAGGCTGATGTGAGTAGGTCTGCTTGACTGTAAAAATAAAGGTGATCTTGTTGAACTGTTGTGGGTTTGGGGGGGGGGGGGTGCTGGACCACTGTTTTGAATCTGCAATAAAATTTAGTGTACTATAATCATAATATCAAACTAAATAGTTATTTTTGTCTACCTTTGGACCACACATGAATGAAATATGTTAATTACTTACCTTATAAAATAGAATTTAGTTTATGTAAAACTTTATGGTTTTTACCATAAAGTTTTACATAAACTAAATTCTATTTAAAACTAAAAACCCATAATTTTAATATAATTTATATAAATTTCATATTCCATTCTCCCTTTCCTTCAAGAGAATTGGTTATTTTCAGAATTTTCTCCTTTTAATTTATGAATTTTATTAACAAAAGAACTAGCCAACATTTTTTCTTCTGGTAACTTATATAGAGAATTTTAGTTTATTACATTTTCTAATATTTCAATATTATTTTTATTTTCACCTTTTTTTCATTTTTTTTATTCCAGAACTTTTGTTTCAACTAAAGGTATGTATATTTTGACTTAAAATAAATCAAAAAATTGTCTTAATAAATAAACTTTTCTTGAGTTACTGCTGTATGAAGAGAGTGGTTTATAGTGCAAAAAAAAACAACCCATAAGGGCTGATTAATATCCCATGTATCTACTAGTTATGGGTATAATTGAATTATCAATTATTTCAATAATCAAAGTAACTAAATATATGGATATCAGTTGATTGTGAAGTGTACAGTAATTGAAATAATCAATTATATGCAAATAGTTAATTACAAAATTGATATAGTTGAAAACTGAACAAGAATTGGTCCTAGAGGTTGTCACAGACATTCTCTCAGATATGCCAGACAAGCTGTACTTGCTACCTGGGAGTCTAAAACATTGATGGAACTGATATTCGGGTGACATTCAAGTCAAGTGGACCCAATTTCGGCGAAGTCTGGATGGTCTGGTACAGCCAAATCCCTTGCTTGCACCTTCACGATTGTGGGACTTTAGTAACTGTGGGTATAACCTCCATGCACATGCACACTATGGGTCACCACCCAGGTGTGAACCAACATAAGGGGTCGAGGCGTGGTGCCCACACCACATGGAGGAATGCTACCCCTCTGTGTTACCAGGCAATACTAGGTGGTAGATGACTCTCATCAACAAGTGAAATACCACCACTTTGCTTATTGGAGGCTTGAAGTGGTGGAACCCATGTTTAGCCTCCAGAGCTAAGTTCC
The DNA here is from genome assembly GCF_048544385.1 of Mastigoproctus giganteus. Classification (NCBI taxonomy): domain Eukaryota; kingdom Metazoa; phylum Arthropoda; class Arachnida; order Uropygi; family Thelyphonidae; genus Mastigoproctus; species Mastigoproctus giganteus. The sequence continues at coordinate 12,923,520 of NC_143584.1, forward strand.
AGTCAACCCTTCCCTATCTCTTCCATCATATGCAGTATGACTGATGACTTTTGAGGTTATGATGAACATCATGGTGAGATCCAATTTTCCTTACATTTTGAGGGCACAACTCTAAAATGGTATTCGCAGGCCAGCTGCTAGTTAGTACACTGGACCGAACCTATTGGTAACACTTTAGGAGGCTTCCGGATCATTTAGTGCATAATCTTGCTACCTCTACTCTGCCAGATAAGTGTCTGGAGGGAGTCCAAGTAGTATGTATGCAGGGGCATTGTCGAGGCCATGTTACGTCAAGGATCTGGGTATATTCTTACCATGTGTCCGCCATAGTCAAAAATTTCATTACTTCATACAGCATGCCCCTCCCACTTTTTCTTACTATTGAATACACCATGAATTGTCAAACTAATAGAGTAAGCTTATCTGCTAAAATATCTAAACCTTCCAAACACTTCCTAGTTCATTTCACAAATAAACGTGGTCTCAATTCTAATCTCAATGATGTCCATTTCCACTTGTAGTTTGCCAAACCCCCATGTACTTTTTCTGACAGAATCTCAGTTATCGGTTGATTCAACCACTGCTCATCTCGGTTGCCCAAATTATTCACTGTATGATTCCTTTCACCTCAAAGGTGGTACTTGCGCATATGTCCGTTCCAATATTCCCTGTCAGAGACTTGGTAATTTAGAATCTTCAAGATTTCGATCTTCTCTGGCTTAAAATCTCTCTACCTCATTGTGTCAAATTCATCTGTTGTCTCTACCATTCTCCCAACTCCACTAATCACTTGGAGCTCTTTGACTTCCTCTCTTTGCAACTTGACTTTCTCCAGTCCAACCTTCCTAACAGTGAGGTGATTTTCCTTGGTGATTTTAATGTTCACAGCTCCATTTGGCTTCTGTTTTCTAGTTCCACCGATACAACTGGTCGAGATGCTGAGGTGTTTGCAGTTACTTATGACCTTGCATAGATTGTTCATTTACCTACAAGAATACTGGACAATACTAACCATGCAGCCAACACGCTTGATCTTTTTCTCACAAACAACCCTTCTAAGTACACGTTCGAATTGAGTGATCCTTTAGGCACTTCAGATCACAACTTGGTGATTGTCTCCTCTCCAATGGAACCTTTATCTCATGGCTATTCCCAACCTCGTGTTGTTTGGCATTACAAGAACGCAGAATGGATGACCTGCGAGATTTCTTCTTTTCCTTTGTCGGATTACTGTTTCAAAACTTCTGATGTCAACGTTTGCTCAGATCGTGTCAGTGAAATTATTCTTGCAGGAATGGAATCCTTTATCCCACACTCCACTTTAAAATCTCGTCCTTTATCTAAACCTTGGTTTTCCAATAAATGTGCTAAGGCTGTTCAAGAGAAGAATGTTGCATATCGTAATTGGCTTGTTTCCAATTCTTCAGTTTCATTTTCTGCCTACACCAAAGCTCGCAACAATTGTAAAGCAGTTATTAATCAGTCCAAACTAGATTTTGAACTGTCTAAGAGTAGAAAACTTGCTTCTTGCCCTAATGGTAGCCGAGCATACTGGTCTCTTGCTAAAGCTATTGGCTGCAACTTTTGCCCATCTCTGCTCCCACCTCTGTCAAAACCAGATGGTTCTGTTGTCACTTCAGCCAAGGATAAAGCTGACCTGCTAGCATCCCATTTTTCTTCCAACTCCTGTATTAATGATCTTGAAAAACACCTCCCACCATTCCCAACATGCTCCATTCAATGCCTCCTGTTGTCTTCCGTCAAAACGATGTCAGAATGATTTTTGACGAATCTTGATGCTAAGAAAGCTCCAGGTCCTGATGGTATTTCTCCACTTGTTCTCAAAACCTGTGCTCCTGAACTTACTCCTATTCTTTGCTGCCTTTTTTCACTTTCTTATTCCAAGGGTGTTTTTCCTTCTGCTTGGAAATTTGCTCATATGCAGCCAGTTCCTAAAAAAAGGGTGACAAATCCCTCTCATCCAATTATAGTCCCATTGCAATTACGTCTACTCTTTCTAAAGTAATGGAGAAATCAATCAACCACCAACTCTTAAAACTACCTAGAAACCTTCCGTCTGATCAATGATCTCCAGTATGGATTCCGTCAGTGTCGATCCACTGATGATATTCTGGTTTATGTTACCCATTTATGTACAAATTCAGTGGAAAAGTTCAGTGAAACACAAGCAGTTCCTCCTGAAATCTCAAAGGCTTTCGATCATGTTTGGCATAAAGGTCTTCTAAACAAGCTTCTATCTTATGGTTTGCCAACTGTCTTTTGTAATTGGTTATCCAGTTTTCTCTCTGATCGCTCACTGAGGGTGATGGCTCTCTGTCTTCTAACTTTTCCACTAATGCTGGTGTCCCCTCCAAGGTTCAGTTCTTACCCCTACTCTTTTCCTCTTGTATATTAATGATCTTCCATTGACTGGGAAATCCTATCCATAGTTTTGCCGATGATAGCACTTTGCATTCCACTCTCCATTTTGAGAAACCTTGCCCTGCTGAATCAGCTTCAACTTCTTGAATATCCACTACCAATTCCTTAAATGCCAATCTCCAGGTAATCTTCCAGTGGGGCAAAGACAACTTAGTTGATTTCAATCCTTCTAAAACTCAGTCTTGTCTTATATCTCGCAAAAAGGATTCTTCTGCTCCTGTGCTTATTTTTGGTGACACTCCAATTTCTAGTCAAAATGATATCTCTCTTTTGGGGATTACCCTGACTTTCTAATCTTTCTTGGCACAAGCACATTACAATTATTGCTTCCTCTGCATCTAAAAAACTTGGTTTTCCCTTTCGCTCTTGGCGTTACTTTTCTTCCAAACAGCTGTTCACTCTGTACAAATCGCAAATCCGCCCTACCATGGAATATTGTTCCCACATCTGGGGCGGTGCCTCCAAAACCTCTCTCAGGCTTCTAGATTCCATTCAGAAGAGGGCAGTTAATTAACGACTCCTCTCTCTAACAGGGTCTCTCCACTCGCTGTCTCATAGATGTACTGTTTCTGCTGCATGCCTTTTCTACAGGTACTTCCATGGGCACTGTTCTTCTGAATTGGCTTCTATAATTCCTGCTCTCTCTTTCAAAACATTCTGAATACATGCTGCCACCAGTCAACATCCATTTACTGTCCAACTTCAAACTCACAGAACCCACTTTTCATCTTCCTCGTTTATTCATTCAACTGCGGTTTTCTGGAACAACCTTCCTTTGTAAGTATTTCCTGAAAATTACAGTCTACAGAAGTTCAAGTCTAAAGTCAACAAATATCTTCTTTCGTCTTCTCAACCTCCAACTCAAGCACAGTACTAAGTACTATAGGTTCTAATACCTCTTGTTTTCAAAAAAAAAAAAAACCTTATAATTCCTCTCGTTTTCATATAGGTTCTAATACCTCCGGTTTTCATTAAAAAAGAAAAGAAAAACACAAAGAAACGACATATCAGAAATTACCAATTATGCCCATCACTATTATCTGCTAATTTAAATATAAATAATTTTATGTATTTAATAGCACTGTCACAAATTTAAAACTCAGTTGCAAATGGCATGCCCTGTATATATATATTGGGTGTTTCGTTTAAAGTTTGCGAGCTGTTAATTTAATTTTTACTTTTGATTTGAGATTTTTTTTTTTTTTTTGCTCTATTTTTTCCTGAATTTTGATGATGTCGCATCAAAATCCATATAAAGTTTTAAAGGAAAGATTTTGTGATTTCTGATTTTAAGATTAGATCACAAAACCTTACCTTTGAACTCCATTTTTGTAATTATATAACATTTGTAATTATATGACTAAACAGTTGCTTTTTTTTATTAAGAAAGTTGCTCCTAATCATTTGTTTAGTCTACAAACAGTTCAGTATAAAAAAATAAAAAACAAAAATGAAAACAGGAATATTTAACCTTATATTTTCAAATTTCCTTTGTTACCTGATTTTATTAGAAAAAAAAGAAACACGTCCCGGTTTCTTTTTTGTCTAAAAAAATTGCCACTCTCTCATCACTGAGGCAGAGTGACATGATTTTGATATGTACGAGGCTATTTCAAAAAAATGAGGTCATGGGATCATCCCTTCATCAGCACATGGATCCACATGAAAGATTTGAGAAAAGGGCAGTTTGTATCATGTGTCATCCTTAAAGGCCAGTAGACAGACCCCCAGTAGTTTTTAACTCTACAACAACAGTTGCAGGATTTCTGGACCTGTGCAAAAATTGTAAAATACAGAAGTGAGAGCATGATTAGATTACTGTGTGTTAGATTTCTGTGTGAAAGATGCATTACACCACTGATAGAAATTCATCATGAACTATGGTAGAGATACACACATCCAGAGCCACATCATGTGGCTCTGGATGTGTAAAAACCTTTGATAATAGCAGTAGTAGGAGTCAAGAAGAGCAGCAAATGGGGAGGCCAAATGTTTCCTTCACTGACAACAATACAGCCGAAACCTGTTAAAACATGATTCGTTAGAACACGATGCAAGCATGGCTTACACTTTTCATCAGTTGAAACATGTTTTTAGTCAATGAAGATCAACATTTTGGATTCTTTGTGAACACGTGGCAGTATTTACAGTTTAACGTGAATTCGCAGTATGCATTATCCTTTTATTTCCTAAGAAAAATAATAAACAGCTTGTAACTTTACTTGTTAACTTGTAACACAGAGGCACTCGCTGGTTTGCTGGACTTAAATTTCTTGAAACAGAAAAGGTAGATTCCTTTCCAATTTTACAGTTAAAACTCCAGTTTATGAGGGCACCTCCATACTTCTGCGAGAAAGAGAGGAAGAAGGCAGTGATTGGCAGGTGAAGGCACCTCTCACTCACTGCTTTAGGTTTGTTTAATGCTGATGTCCGAGCACTAAACAACACGACGAAAGAAAGCAAATGATAATTTCGCATTTACTGCTAAAATCAGAAGTGAATTTGCATCCAATCAAACAATTGGAAAGGCAAATTACACATTCAGAGTAATCAGCCAATCACAGAACTCGATAGGCCAATCATTCTGTTCTTTGGCCATGCCTGCAATACGGTGATAAGGTGTCCCCATGAAATGGAGATCAGTTTCGTGATTTTTCTTAGACGTAGTATTGCAATTATCGTGCAAAAAAGAGACAAGCAAAATTGATAGTACATATGAAATTTGAATGCAGAAAAATTTTCTAATGCAATCCTGCTTATATTGCGATTTGATTCTTTGGACTCCTAGCATCATGTTATAATGGGTTTTACCTGTATTTTGCTGTTCATCAATAATTTGAATTTTTGTGTCAGGGCATCATCCTGTTGCATAGTTATTTTATTTGATTAATAAAAATAATAAATGTGAAATGTGTAAGTAAATGTGAAACCCTGAAGAAGGACCTGGTAGTTAATTGGCTGGTGAGGAAGTGCAGTGAATCATTGTATCTGATTATGTTGTGGTCATATAAATTACTAGGGTACTTGGAATGACATGTTGGTGTCATAGCGGGACAAATATTAACAAGTCAGGAGACTTCATTAGAAATAAGGGGATTATATCAAAAATAATACAGTAGACTCTTGATTTTCTGGAATAGATGGTAAAAAACAAATCCTGGATAATCGATTTCCCAGTTAATCCAAAAATACAGAAGTCCCCAACATACATAAGAGATACGTTCCAGGACTTCCTGCTTAGTCGAGTTTTACATAACTCGGGAATGACTAGTAACATATTGCTACTATATTATTATTGACAAATCTGAATTCAGTGCGATACTTGTTAATGTTTGACCATTTCATACATACTTATTAGTTTAATTTTCTGATCCAAATCGATCACTTTCCTTTTGTTGGTAGATTTACTAGTACCGCTGTCACTTATTCTCTTAGTCAGCACCGTGATAACGGTCAGAATGAAATTTTCTGTAAAGAACTTCACAGGGTTAAGGTGAAAACTCACTATTATCACCCTGTGCAAGCTCACATTTTACTAAAGCACATTTCTGGAGGTCAACAAAAAACAAAAACAATTTGCACTTTCCATTTTATTGGGCATTTGTGTTAGCACAATCTGTTATAAATGTGTAGTAAACTTGATGGTATTGCATTTGTGATAATACCGATAGCTGGAATTCTGAGTTTTTACGTTATGGTGAAATATGTGTCCTCTTCACTGAAATCTTCAGTCATATAAAAAAAAAAACCATAAATAATTGTAAGAATCTCTCTTCTTTCCTATTTTTTTGCTCGTTACTCCGATCTCACTTGTGAAATTTGTGCGTGTTGTGATCGTCGTTATTGATTGCTTATTATTATCTTTTTTTGTTGTTTTAAATTTTATAATCCTAAAAATAAATAAAAAAAATTGAGTGAAAACAAATTTACGTAAATCCGTAGTTGCGTAAGTCAGGGACTTACTGTATCGAAAAATGTTCATAGATACAGTAAGTCCCCGACTTACGCAACGATAGATAAAAAAACTTACCACGTACTACACGTGTGTGTTCAATACAATGCTTCCCTTTATTTTTTACAATGTCACGTATTGTTTGGTCACCAACATTATAATGGTTTATTAGAGATTTAACGGATGCACCGTTTTCAAAATTTTGAATAATTTCAGGTCTTTGTTTAACTGAAAGAGCAACTCTTTTGTGTTTACCCATCATTTTCACGATTTCTAAACAAAAAAAAAAAAATAATAAATAAATATTTGCCATAAAAAATTTTTGACATCCCTGACATAAATAACGAAACAAAATTTGTCTTTTTGCGGTGTGACAGAACACAACAATCGACGCGATGCACTAAAACAAACTAAACATTTGGTCTCTCTTTTTTTTTTCTTGAGCGGCTGGTGTGAAGACCTTGGGTGTTGCAAGATAATAGGCACATTAATCTCCCAAAGACGACTTATAATGCAACTTCTTGTCGCTTATTTATGACTTGCAAAACATCTGTTTATACATATTCTAGTTATTACCTGAATTTTATGATTTCTGGTTGATTTTTTTTTTTTTTTTTTTTAATTTGGACTCTTGAAGTGTCCTGGTTAATCCGATCCCAGTAAATCGAGTCTGCTGTACAATTATAAGCCTACATTACTGCAGACTTATTATTGGTTATACTTATAACCAATATTGACAGTTTGAAAGAGGGCTGAAAAACACATAATAGCTTGCAGGAGAAAACTAACCCACTTTATCTCAATTGGATTAACTAAACATTGACCCCACCACTAGGTAATGGTATTTAACTGGTCATTGTGAGGTAGTGAGTTAAACCATTAGGGTTAATCATGAAGTTATCATTGGACTTGAAGAGAAGGGGTTAATCCTTTGGATTGGAGAAGTGCCAGTATCTTGCAAATACATGGAGGGTGCACTAAGGATGAGATTAGTACTGGCAAATATGAGAAAGCAAGCTTATATAGTACCAGCCAAAAAAGAAAAGAAACATTTTACCATCTTTGTTTGCCCCATCTATTCTAATAATTTACTCAGTCCTCTAAGTTTATTCAAGCTATTTACTTCCAGAACACTAAGTGAAAGTTTATTCCAACAATCAGTTACTCTCTGGCTAAAAGCAAATTTTCACACTTCTCTTCTACAGCCATCCTTTTCCAATTAAAATTTATGCCCCATTTAATGTGTCATCCAAGAAACAGTAAAGATGCCACGAGCATTTAGTTTACATTTGAAGCCTTAAAAACTTTAATCAAGTTTCCTTGCAAGTGCCTAGGTTCCAGACCTTATTTGTGGATTAACTCAAGACTTGAAGGACTCTGCAAGGCTTTAGGGGGGAAATTTCTATCAGCATGGCCCACACTTGTAGGTAGAAGGAATTTGTTTTGTAGAGATGGGATACACTTAAACAAAGGTGGTGCAAAAGTTTTTGCCAGTATTATTGAGGATACCTTAAAGGTTCAGGGAAACTGCTAGTTAGTGTGGATGTGGGTAATACTGACATGCGTTTATCTGATAATATTGGTCAAAGTAACTCTTGCACATACCACAAGATGTTATCTAGATGTTCTGGGGGCAGAAACGTTTCAAGTGAGCGGGTAGCTAATTCCAGGGAAGCGAGCCTAAAAAACTTCAAGGGTTGTTAAATATACAAGAACAGTAAGTCTTAATTGTTTATATAGTAATGTTAGAAGTGTCGTCAATAAAATGAGCGAATTCGAACTGCTGGTTAAAACAAGTAACGTGGATATAATAGGGCTTATGGAGACATGGTGCCACCCGGAAATTGGGGATGATGAGTTTTAGTACGGCTCGTATAATGTATTTAGGAAGGATAGGGTAGATAGAAGGGGTGGTGGGGTAATGCTTCTTATCAGAAGCAGCTTGAGTGCGACGATAGCTTTCCCGGATTCAGACGTTTCACATGCTAGTATAGAATCTGGATGGTGTGTGATAGTTGGAAACAAAGGTATAATGCGAGTAGGAGTAACCTACAGACCAGGTGATTGTGAAGATTATGACGAAAGCCTCTACATGCAAATCGAATGGACAAGTAAGCGTCAATGTCTTATTATGGGTGATTTCAATTTGCCTCTAATTGATTGGAGTAAATGGGAAGGAAACTCGACATGGGGAACAAAATTTTTAAATCAACTAGACTGTTATTTGTATCAACATGTCAGGGAAAGTACTAGAGAAAAGAATATCCTAGACCTCATCATCACCCATGAATCAGATGACATAACAGGGCTGACAGTAGAGGAACCAGTAGCAGGAAGTGATCACAGAGTTCTACAGTGGATGATGACGAGAGAGATAGCAGTAGTAAAAGGCAAAGGAATGGGTTTTAATCTCAGAAATGGAAATTACGATGCCTTAAGGTACTACATGGCCTCTATTAACTGGGTAGATATGGCACAGAGAATGAATACATTTGAACTGTGGTATGCTTTTAAAACATTAATCATAGATGCCTTGAATGCGTATTTACCATTAAAAAAATACTCCACGAGGAGGGTTCCAAGTTGGATGAATAGTGAAGTTGCCAAATTACTTGATCAGAAAAAGGTGGCATGGAAAGGTTACAGAGCAATAAAAAGTACTGAAGCCTATAACAGCTACAAGATGATCTGTAATAGAGCCACAGAAAAGGTTTGACAGGCAAAGGCAGTTTATGAGAAATCACTAGCAAACAGAGCAAAGGGGGGGGGGGGGATAAGGAATTCTTCACATATATAAATGCCAAGAAGAGCAGGACAAACCAGATCGGACCTTTATGTAAGGGAAAGGGGATAGTATTAAATACACCAACTGCCATTGCAGATGAACTCAACAGTTATTTTGCATCGATATTTACAAATGAAAAACCTTTTGTGGCAATGGGAAATTGTGGGAGCAAAGTTGAAAAATATGTAATTAATGATATTGAAATTTCGCAAGATTATTTAATGAAAAAACTTTCGAGCCTACAGGCCAGTAAGGCTCCTGGAGTTGATGGAATATACCCTATAATCTTAAGGGAGGCGGCAAGTGAGTGCATTGAACCCTTGAGGCTAATCATGCAAGCATCACTAGACTCTGGGGAGATTCCCTTGGATTGGAAAAGTGCCAATGTATCTCCCATACATAAGGGTGGCTCTAAGAGTGAAGTGGGAAATTATCGACCTGTCAGTCGACTTCAGTGGTAGGGAAAATCATGGAGGCAATGATCAAGGGTGGAATTCAGGATCATTTGGATCAAATTGAAATTCTCAAGGATACTCAGCATGGTTTTGTAAAGGGAAAATCATGTTTAACAAATCTGGTTCGCTATTTTGAAAGGGTCACTCACGAGCTGCATTTAGGGAATAATTTCGACATTGTTTATTTAGATTTCAGCAAAGCTTTTGACTCAGTCCCACATGAGCGGTTGCTTTATAAGCTGGAACAGGTTGGAATCACTGGGAAAATCTTTAGGTGGATAGCAGGATGGCTTCAGGGCAGGAGGCAGAGGGTTGTGATAAATGGCTATTCCTCAGATTGGGTTGATGTAAGAAGTGGGGTTCCCCAAGGATCAGTATTAGGACCACTGTTGTTTTTAATTTTCATAAACAACATCGATGAAGGGATAGAGGGCGTGATGTCTAAATTTGCAGATGATGTTAAAATTGGTAGAGTAGTTAATGATCACTTTCAAGCTGAGCTTCTTCAGAGAGATCTAGATGGAATTCAGGAATGGTCAGAAAAATGGCAGCTATGCTTTAATCCAACAAAGTGTAAGGTATTACACCTGGGAAACAGTAATTCCCAAAATAACTTATTCACTTGATGGAGTTCAACTAAACTCAGTACTGGAGGAAAGGCACTTGGGTGTTACGATACGGTGGTCAGACATGAAATTCTCTGAGCATTGTAAACAGGTTACAAGGAAGGCCCATGGTGTCCTATCGATGATCTATCGAACTTTTGCAAGTAGAGATAGGGACGTGATAATCCTATTATATAAGGCTTTTGTTAGACCACACTCGGAATGCTGTGTTCAAACCGCACCTAAAGAAAGACATCGAGCTTCTTGAAAGGGTGCAAAGACGGGTAACTCGCCTGGTGAGATTGGCAAAAGGGCATCCTTATGAAGAAAGACTTCGAATATGTGGGTTGCAGAGTTTGGAAACTAGACACCTTAGAGGAGATTTGATTGAGGTGTTTAAGGCTCTGAGAGGCATCGGTAAAATGAATGAGGAAGAAATTTTCAAGATTATAAATGATGCTAGAACTAGGGGACATAAATTCAAGTTACGGGGGGAAATGTTTAGATTGGACTGCAGGAAGTTTTATTTTAGCCAGCTAGTTATAAATTACTGGAATAAGTTGCCTTCATGGGTGGTAGAGGCTGACAGTTTGGGGAAATTTAAAGGTCATCTGGATAGTACCTTCAGGTCAGGGAAGCGCATAGGATGATAGGTTTAATTTCCTTTTCTTTTATTAATTATTATTATTTATTTATTATTTTTTTTTTATCATTGCTTTATTCGTTTTTTTTTTTTTTTTTTTTTGGCTGGTGCGGCATAAGCCATAGGCTTTCTTGCGCCATGTGGCCATTACTAATACTAATATCATAATCATTACCATGTTGTTAAAGGTTTATGATTAAAGATAATGCATGTAGTACTAAAACTGGGAATATAAGATTTAACTCTGTGTTCTGTGTCAGCAGAATTTGCCAATTTGGAAAATATAATTTACATTAGTTTATTGAATCATCAGAAGCTATTTTTATTCTTTCTTTGGAAGCAAAGATAAGAATTAAGTTAAAACATAAAATTGCAAATTACACCTGGTAGCTGAAATATAAAAAATTGAAAAAGAATACATACTCACTACCTGCTGGAGAAGAGGAGGTGCACATTCCTGCTGACTTATAGAGGAACATTCTTCTTGTTGTTAGTCACCAGTAAGGACAGTAGATATGTAAATTACCAAATTATTTGTTACATTCCCATGGAAAATGACCAAATTTGAGACTATTAATTATAATTTTAACCAACTAAATCCCTAATTAAATATCTGTTGAATTTTGAATTGAAATAAAGGAGGTTTTTTTTTTTTTTTTTTTCTCTAGTTCAGCTGCAAACAGTTAGAGAGATTATCAAAAAAAGCTGAAAAGGATGAAAAGGTTCAAAGAGCAAAAATTAAAAAGGTAAGCATCTTTATTTAGTATTAATTTTTCTTGAGAAATATCTGCTGCATATGCATTTGATTTTAACAGATTTTAAATCACTGTTTTTATTGATAATTTAGAATAAGCCATTTTTCCCCTTCCATTTCTGCCTTGTCCACTTGAGTGTTATGATGACTTTTTAGAAATGCCTTAATGTATTTTATGTATTTTATTCAGTTACTAGTTCCTCTAGGATTACATTGTACTGTATTCAGTCAAATAGGAGGATTGTTTTCTTGATGTTTTTAAAAACAAACCTTAAAAGTTTATCCAGTTCATCCAAAGGATGTCTGTCCTGCCAGGCCTTGAATTAAACCTGGTAATTTAATCAGCATGGATTTGTTAAGGGGCGATCTTGTATAACTAATCTGATTGGATACTACGACACAGTAACAAAGGAACTGGATGCAAAAAATAATTTTGACATTATATACTTAGATTTTAGGAAATCTTTTGATCTGTTGCACATAAAAGACTATACAAATTACTGGAATAAGTTGCCTTCATGGGTGGTAGAGGCTGACAGTTTGGGGAAATTTAAAGGTCATCTGGATAGTACCTTCAGGTCAGGGTACTAGGGGAAGTACCCTGGTACTTCAGGTAAGGGGAAGTTGTTGCTATGGATAAAGGGATGGTTGAGTGGGAGAAGACAGAATGGTTATCAATGGGAACTGCTCTTCTCGGACTAATGTTATTAGTGGAGTCCCCCAGGATTCAGCACTTGGCTTTTATTGATGAAGGCATATCAAGCTTAATCTCCAAGTTTGCAGTTGATGCAAAGCTTGACGGGGTAGTGAATCACAGTAATCAGGGTATGCTACTGCAACATAGATCTAGGCAAACTAGGATGATAGGCTGAGAAGTGGCAATTGAAGTTTCATGTTGACAAACGAAAGGTACTTCATTTGGGGAGCAGTAACTCTGGATTAATGTACCAACTATGTGGCACAATACAGGTCTGGAAGACTCATTTTAGGAAGGATGTGGATCTGTTGGAATGGATGCCCAGGGCAGTGGAGAACAAAAAAGACCTGGAGGTAATTGTGCAGTCAGATATAAAGTTCTGTGAGCAGTGCAGACAGGCTGCCAGAACAGCTCATGGGGTTTTGTCAATGATATACAGGAATTTTGCTAGCAGAGATAAAGAGCTGATTATGTCATTGTATAAGGCAGTGATTAGATCACACCTTGAGTATTGTATACATGTCCGAAAGACTCATTTTAGGAAGGATGTGGATCCATTGGAATGGATGCAAAGAAAAACAACAAGATTGGTGAGGGGAGCAAAAGGATGCTCTTTTCCAGGAAAGATTCAGTTTTGCAAATTTCATTGTCTGGAGACTAGACACCTGCAAGGAGATCTGATTGAGATGCTTAAGGCCTTGAATGAACTGAAAACTCAATGTTAATGAGATCTTTTTTCTTACTCAGTCTATACACATTATGGGGCATAAGTTCAAATTGTGGGAGGATGGTTGCAGGTTGGATGTACATAAATTTGCCTTCAGTCAGAGGATGGTTTATTCAAGGAAGAACTGATAAATTTTTAGAATGGAAGGATAGGTGAAATGGGAAGTGTTTTTTTTTTTTTTTTTGCTGTTGCTATATAAGATTGCTTTCTTGCATCATTTGCTACTACTAATAGTAAATAAACTCAAGAAATCTCTTCTTTGATGTTACCCATTATATAAGCAATATGCACAATTAGTCCCACTACAGCTTGATGGAGAGGAGTAATCAAGTTTATTACATTTCCTAATAGAGATATACACTTTAATGAACCCTTTCTGATTTCTGTAATTTGTTATAATATTTGATATTTTATACTTTATTCTTAATAATTTTGCATCATTGACATAGCTATTGAATTGGAATTAGGAACTCTTCAATCATGAAATAAATACATCAGATTAATGCTGTTAATAGGGTTATACTTAAGGCAAGGTGCTATTCTGCTCCTATGAACTTAACCACCCACCAAAAATAAACATAAAAATAAGAAGAGAAAGGCCAAAGCAACACCCACCTTTGGAGGAGTGAACTTATGGCTCCTCACCCAAAGAGATACACACCTACACTACCAAAGAATGAGTGCTGTTTAATATAAGATACCAGCATTAATTTACTGGCATAAATTAACAGTATTAATTTACTGCATTTATTTCTTGGTTCAAGTGGTGCCTAATTCCATTTTCTCTCTCTCTCTCTCTCTCTCTCTCTCTCTCTCTCTCTCTCTCTCTCTCTCTCTCTCTCTCTCCCCATAATGAATATTATGGGGGGGGGGGGAGAGAGAGAGAGAGAGAGAGAGAGAGAGAGAGAGAGAGAGAGAGAGAGAGAGAGAGAGAGAGAGGAATCTATCTATTACAGCAAAATAAATCATTAATTTAGTTTGCTGTAATAGATAGACTATAGAAGAAAGAAGAGATTGGAAATTAATATAATTAAGCTGTTTTGCAGAAGAGCTCATTTAGATATACAGAAATTTGTTTTTCTATTTGTGATGTTTAGGCATTAAACCAAGGTAATATTGAAGGAGCAAAAATATATGCAGAAAATGCCATTAGGAAAAAAAATGAAGGTCTTAATTACCTTCGAATGGCATCAAAAATTGATGCAGTTTCATCTAAAGTTCAGAGTGCTGTTACTATGAAAGGGGTAAGCTACTATTCCTTTTATTCATTTAAACCTTTGATTCTAAATTTATGATTTCTTATAATAATTCACAAAAGAAGTGGTATCTATAAATAACAAAAAGAAAAGAAAAGAAAAAATTAATAAAATATAGCATTACTTACAAAATCATCTAAATTATCAACCGATATTATAATTAATCAAATTATGATAAATTTATTCCTCCCAGATAATATTTTTTGGTAGCATGAGACTTGATGATCAATACAATTGCAAACCTTTGTGCTCATTGCAAAGTCAGGGTCCTCCCTCAAAAACAAACCTTTGGCTTGCCCCAAAAGTCTGGATGGTTCATTTAATCCCTTAGTCATAAAGAGTGCTTGTTGTGGAACTCTCCAGAACTAAAGGTGCAGTTACCCTCTTTTCTTACAATTCCATAAGCTCATCATTCTCCACTTCTTCGGCATGCAAATCGAGCATTTCTTTCACATTCCAAAGTTTCACTTCTTTGTTCAGTTGTTTAGTCATTGCCATAATCTCGTCTGGCTGCTTCCTGATTAGTTTTAACATTTTAAAATTCGTTTATGAAAGCTGGATATTTTTTTTTTTTCTTCTCCGTATTCCATTTGTATTGCTCTTCTTCATGTCAGATCATGCTTGTATGATAATTGTCATGTGTACAGGGCATTGAATTTTCTCCAGAATCATTCGTTGATGCATTTTCTTCATCATTTTCTGCAATTGCCTTTGTAAATGTTCTCTTCAGGTTTGAAGCTGGTGACAACTCCTTTTTCCGTTTGCAGCAGAATGGAGGTTGTGTTGGGAGAGAAAAACACAACCTTCACATTGGGATTGAGATCACTGAGATAGTGGGGACATCCAGGATCATTATCAAGAGGTAGCAGTACCTTAAATTCCAGTTTTTAAATTCCAGCAGTACCTTAAATGGCAGTTTTATTTACTTTGTAATAATTTTTAACAGCATACACAAAATGTTTGGCAAACCAGTGAATAAAAATAAAGTGGTTATCTAAGTTCTTGTGACTTCCAAATGACTGAAAGATACCTCTCATAACCTTTTAATGTCCATGGGTTTTCAGCTGGGTAATGAGCAGAGGTTTTAGTTTGAAGTTTCCTGCTGCATTGTTCTCTACAAGGAGAGTCATTAAGCACTGTAGGTTCTGGAGACTGAAAACTTTGGAACTCTTTAGTGATATTTTCAGGCAGTGGAAATGTTTAAGGAACATTTCCATTGCTGAAATATCTACACTAGTAGCCCTCTCTGACCATTTTAGGGAGGGCTTCTAACTTGTTCTAAACTCCTGCTGCTGTCGATGTTTGTTTTGTCATGCTCTTTAACAGTTTTGTAAAGGCTTAAAGTTCCTTTATGACTATCACACTCAAAGGAACACTTCTGAATCTGATCCTGACAGCAGATAAACAAATTTTTCAATTACAATTCTTTATTCTTGTTGATTTTCTGGCAGTAAGAGTCAGAATTTCCTCAAGGATTTTATCATTTCCCTTAATGATTTTATCCTCTCCATATTGTAAATCCCGTTTTCACACATTTCTATGACTTTTTTTTTTTTCATATTCAAGCTAATGAGGCCTTCTTGTTCCTTTCATTTTTATATCCTATTATTAATATAGAAAGGAAGGGTCAGTGAACAGTTATAATGAGAATTTGTTAAATAAGACTTTATTAAATGAGATCTGCCTTTGCAAACCTCTAGAACAGAATTCCAAATAAGAATTTTCTGGATTCTAATTTTCGAAATCCATGTTTGAACCAAATGGGTTATTGAATAGCAAATGCTGACAGTTTTCTGTAACAGATACTAGTATGCTTTTGCTGCTAGCTCTTATTTTGGTATTTGGAATTCTGTTGTTGTGGGGGAGGGGATTGTATTTCTGATGCTTTACTAATAAACAACCAGACCAGCTTGACTAGGTTAAGTCAGATTGGTGTGATATACATGGTAGGATCAAAAATGCAATACAATGAAATATTAGCCAACAGTATTTAATGATTATAAACTTATAATAGTAGTTCGTTTTATAATTCCTAATAATTACAGGTCCATGTGGTATTAAAACTATTATCAATCAGAACTGTAATTAAGGTTCTGTTGTGTTAGGTTAATAGTTAGTTACAAAGAGTACACTAATGCTAGGAGCAAAGTAAATAGATTTGATGAATTTGAAGTGTTGGTTAAGCTAAATGCTGATATAATTCAGATATCAGCAATATAGTGTTGCTCTGGTGTAGAGAATGCAGAATTTGTATATGGTGTGTACAATTTGTATTAGACATGACAGATGAGAATGAAGAGTTATGTTTTTGATCAAGAAGCATATAGATTTAAGAATAATACCCCCCCCCCCATAAATGACTGTCATTAATGTTCAGTCAGACTGGTGTGATATATAAAATTGATCAGAAAATTCCAGGACTGAATTTTTATTTGGACAAGTGTAATAATAGTCAGGCCACACCTTGAGTACTGTATACAGGTCTGGAGACCTCATTTTAAGGATGTAGAGCTGTTGGAACAAGTACAGAGAAGGGCAACAAGATTAGTAAATGGAACAAAGGGTTGCTCTTATGGAGAAGAAGAAAAATTACAGTGCATGGAGACTAGTCACCTGCGAGGTGATCTGATTGAGGTGTATAAAGCCTTGAATGGTTTGAGCATGCTCAATGCTGATGGAATTCTTCCTCTTGCTCAGAATAATCGCCTGAGAGGGCATAAATTGTAGGATAGGTGTGCAAAGGTTTGCCTTTAGCCAGTGGGTGGTTGATTGCTGGAACAAACTTCCATCTGTCGTAGAAGTTGATAGCTTAAATAGATTCAAGGCAGAACTTGACAAAGGAGCGAGTGGATGGGTGAAATAAGGGAGGGGATTTGACTGATGCTATATAAGCTTGCTTTCTTGCATTGCGTGCCTTTGCTCATGCTAATATTTATATGTTTGTAAGTATAAATATTTGGACAGTTACACATTAAAAATTTCAAAATAATGACTTTGGCTATTTACACTTTTTTTTTTTTTTTTTATCCATTTGTAATATACTTGAAGAAAACTTTGAAGTTTTTTTTTTTAAATGTGCTTCACTAGAAAATCATTATCCCTTCAACAAGTTCTCGAGTTTGTTTTGTGGGAATATATATCGTATAGGCAAGGTCAGATGAATAAGGAAGAGGTTGCAAGATAGTCAGTGTTTGAAAAGGTATTTAGAAATTATCACATGATGAGCAGGAGCACTTGCCATGGAGTAATTTCCAGTTTTACCTTGCCCATAGATCAGGTCTCTTCCTTTTCATTGTCTCTCTCTCTCTCTCAATTGCTTAATGTCTATATCGTACTAACAGTATGACCTCCTAGTGTAAATTAATACCAAATTATGCCTATATAGTAAAAGAAATCCTCTTATCAGTGTAATGTTTTAGTTACTTGACATCCATTTTGGAAAGGCCTTGGTGTTCAATTTTCATTTTAGAATGGAGGATTTCTGACTGACTTTCCATTCAGGTTTCAGTTAGCCAGTCTTAGGAAGAAGTGCAGGCTTTTTTCCCATGAGTTATTCCAACAGTTTCCCCTTCCCTGCCAATAGGCTGAGTCGCCCCAAACAATATATGGTTCAGATCATTACACACGGGCAAGGGGGCCTGTATATTCTTGTCTGCATGCGATAGAAAATATTTTTACATGATCCCCATACCAGGCAATTTTACAGCCACACCACCACAGTAGTCTGTATAAAGCTAACAGGATTAATGATCAACCTTCATGCAGAACAGTCATCATCAATTGAAAAAAAAAAAATTCTAGAACAACTTTTATCAATCCAAAGTTTTTTTTTTCTGTTTGCATATAATTTTCTGATAAAAGTAAATGATATTCATCTCTCCTTTCTGTGTTCCATAATACTGTAATATGTAATAATAGATTTGACAAACTATTTCTGAGATATTTGCCAGCTTCTCTTCAGAATTTTTTCTGTGCTTTTTTTTCACATGCTTTGACGTTGGATGAGTGCTCATATTGATACTTGATGGTTGTAATTCATTCCATGAAATTCTCTTTGTTTTGGGTAATATGGTAGTTTCAATATGAGATTTTGCAATTTGAAAATTGAATGAGCTTGTTAGAATTATATAGACCAGAATACAGATGTGAATAACAGTATTAATTTTTACTGTTTTTAATTTTTGGTTTGATTTTATTGGTGATAGTATTTACTGTAATAATATGATTTGTATAACTTTTGTATTTTATTTAGGTAACAAAGAATATGGGTAGTGTGGTGAAAGCATTAGATAAAGCTATAAATTCTATGGATTTACAAAAGGTACTTTTTGTTAATGGTCATTGAGCATAAAACTTTTTTCCTTTCTGCTTTTTAAAATTAATTGAGTTTTCATATGATTAGCTTATTTAGTTCTAGATAAACTAAAAGGGTACTTTAATCTTACAAAATTATAATTTTATTTATATTACTCAGTTTTAGTGATGATTGTCACAAATTAACATTATGGCAAGTTGTTAATATTAGCACACATTTTCAAATAGGTATTTGTTTCATTAACTGTTACCAAGCCTGCTATTGTAAACTTGTTATTTCCAATAACAAGCTCAGCACATTAGTATGTTGGAAACTTAATGACATCTTATCAGTTTTAAACTGCCAGTCTACCTGCCCACCCACCCTCAGTTAAAATAATCAAAGGATTAACGCTCTGAACATTAAGCATATGCACACTTGTACACTAAATGAAGAATTTGTACAATAAAACAAATCTAAACAATCAGTACCCTGCAAGGCTTATTAACAGTATTAATCAGACCATGACCAACTTCCAAAACCTCCTCCCCTGCTCCCTTTCCCAAGATATCATTTTCTCAGGCTACCCTCATTTCATATTTTCTTGACTATTCAGAGATAGAAACACAAAGATTGGCCAACATTAACCAATTAGTTAATGTTAGTTAATGTTAGATGATTGGACAATCATCTAACATTAATAATGTTAGATGATTTAGAATTTACAGCTAATAAAAACCTGAAGCAACTATTATGCTCTTCTAATGTCTTCCCCCCCCAATAATTTATGGGATTCTTCTGGTTGTATTGTATCTGTGGAATGCACTGTTTTGGGCAGACAACTTGAAAATTACAAAAAAAAAAAAAAAAAAAAAAAGGAACTAACAAAGACACCAACCAATATGAGATATGGAAAACCACAAATTCAAAATTACTGTTCTAAAAGTATATGGGCAGGTTCACCATCAGAAGAGTCCTAGAGGTTTTCACATGTAGAAAGTCTTTAAAAGTGTAGCAAACAGCAATGTAGGCTTGTTCCAAAAAAATAATAACAACCTCATTCCCTCCCCTCTCCCAGTAGCCAGGAACAGGGATACTAGTTTGCTCACCCAGGTTGCAATTCTCTGAACTGCAGGCAGCCGGAGACCATCAAAATGGAGCCTCCTTACAGCAGAGTAGCAGAAAGCTCCCTTGCCCCATCCAAATGCTTGGTGCAACTAGTTATGGAGAGAAGACTTCTCTGTAATGCAGGTATCTTCCCAGCAATCAGACTGAGATCTCCTCGAACAAAGCCAAGGATCCTGAGTTGCTTCCTTCAGTTTTCTTTGTATTCCAAAAGCTTAATAGTAGTAGGATGAAGTTTTACTAATTGTAGAGTCCTTTTTTAGTTTTGTCTCTAGAAAGAGGAGCCACATCTGGTGTAACATTATTTGTATAGTTAAAGATTAAAATTCTCAAACTTATGATCTTGCAATGCAGAATAATGTTCTTAATTTTTTTATTAATAGTTCCTGTGTCCATCATAAGCACATCCTTTAGATGTTACTTAATAAATTACGGGTCTTTTATTAATTTTTTTTTAAAATTAAAGATTCAAAAATATTTTGAATTTTTTTAGTTTCTGCCTAGTAGCAGGCTAGTGATTATGTTTTGCCTCTGGTGATAATTTCTAGCAAAAATGAAATTATGCAAAGTAACCACATTGAATAAAATTACATTTATTTAAATGACCTTGACAGATTGTTTCACTATTAAAAATATCTCTCTCTTCCCTCCCCCTCAGGTATCAGCTGTTATGGAGAAGTTTGAACAACAATTTGAAGATCTAGATGTTAGAACTTCTGTAAGTATCCTTTTGTTAACATGCAGCAGTAACATCTTTCTAAAGTAGATTACATTGATTATTTCACCATTGTTAACATCTGTAACATTTTTCATTATTATTTTCAATCCAGTATAATTCCCATAACATTACAGCAATGCTAAAGTATTTACCAAAAAGTACTGTTTTTATGACTTGCAACTGACATTAAGATTTAATTTATCTTACAGTGCTTTTAATTATTTCATTATATTATTATTATTTATTTTTTGAACTTCATATAGAATTCCACATGACCCATTATGAATGTCTCAGCAACCCAAGTTTGGGTCACGACCTATGGTTCCTATACCCTAGTTAGTATTTACCAGTGTTGGGAAGCATTGACCTAAGGTATAGGAACCCCCTTATCAGATAATAGGAAATTCCCATAAAAGTAGCAGAATCTCTAGAGGATTAGTTATTCAGGTTCATGATTAATGGGTTTGTAAGTTACGTCTTCCTTTCTTTCTATTTAACCTTTTTATGAGTATATACATATACATATGTAAGTCAACATCAGTGTTATTACCTGTTTAATTTCTGTTAAAAATCACACAATCCTGATATTTGAATGATTTGTGTAATATGTGGTATGTAAGGATATGTGTGCTTCAAGGTCAATTTATAGTAATGTGTATTTATGCACAAATTGTTCAGAAATCTTCAAATAGCTATATTCTTTATATTGCCATATTTTGTTTGTTCTTCCATGTATGTACCAATGTTTTCTTGATTACCCTGCATATTATACTTAAAAAAAGAGGGAGGAAGCAACCCAAAATTTGGGCATGTGGTTTGTTTGCAAATTTAGTCTCATGTGTGAGATTTCTCCCAAGGTTATGGCTAGATGAGCAAATTAAAATGCTGCATTTCTATTAACTTCTGCCAAAATGCCTCCTTTTATTTGCTCATCTGGCCATAGCCTAAAAGAGATTTTCTTTATTATTAATATTTATTAAAATGTGATTTGGAATGTTGCAATTGTAGATTCTGTCTTTTGAAAAAAAAAAAAAGTGTAACCTTGTTTTCTAGCAGTATACATGATTCATTCAAATATTAGGATCATGTGATTTTTTGAAAGAAATGAAACAGATAAACAATACTGATATTAATTGCTCAGTGGAAATAAGGGTAGTGGATAATGGAGCATATTCATTTGTTACTTTTCCCTTCCCATGGCAAAAATTGCCTAGCCCAATTTATACAGCCTGGGATTCTTTTTAAGGTTAGACCTATACTAGTGAATATAACCTCTAAGGTATTGTGTATATGTTCTGTAAATACAAAACTAAAACCATGCAGTCAAAAAACCATGCATTGAAAATAATTCAAGCAGCAGAAAATTGTGCTGCTAGTAAATTCAGTTTTTCATTTTTGTGTCTTACCAAATGGATACGTAGCTTATTCATGGGTACTGTGTCAGTTTTTTGATAGTAGTTTCACTCTAATGTTGGACAACCTAGTTAAAATCGGAACAGATTAATATTTAAAATGTTTTATGTACTTACAAAACTTCAAAATTCCATAAATAAACTCACTCCGCAGAGCACACCACCATATAAACTTGCTACCTGTACACTATTGGTATTTGGAAAATATACTGTCACAGGTGCATGCACATTCCAAGAACTTACTGCACGAACCCACCCAAATCCATGAACTCGTGAAAGGGTATATAGTTTCACAATCAGTTTGATTATGGCATGCATCATCATCATTATCTTTAGCATCTGTAGACCTTGGAGGTATTTTACTACCTTCACAATACTTCTCCACTCCTCTATCTCCTGCCTGTCTCTAGTCTGCAGTTCCAAACTCTTCTGCATCATTGATCACACTGCCTTTTGCTAATCTCACCATGCAAATTGCCCATCTTTGGACCCTTTCAAGAAACTCAGTCTTTTTTCAGTGAGGTCTCTTTTTACCTCATCTAAGAAACCATTTTTACTTGAAAACAGTATTCCAAACGTGGTCTTACAATTGCCTTATACAGTGGGACTATGACTTTCCTATCACTACAGGATAATGTTTGATAAATCATTGATAGGACATCATGGGCTTTTCTGGCTGCCTGTTTACACTGCTCAGAAAACTATATGCCCATATTATATGTCAGAAAACTATATATGCCCATAAAATCCCTTTCTTTCTTTCTCTACTGTTTTTAATTCAACCCCGAAAAGTGTATAATTTATTTTAGGGTTGCTATTCTCCAAGTGCATTTTTCTGCATTAAAAATAGCTTCCACTTTTCTGACCATTCTTGCAGCCTGTTCAAGTCATCTTGAAAGAGCACTGCTTAGCACTGATCATTAACTACTCATCCAATCTTTACATCATCCGCAAATTTTGACATCAAGCCTTCTATCACATCGTCTATGTTGTTTATGAAATTCAGAAACAAGTGGTCCAAGAACCAGTCCTTGGGGAACACTGCTAACTTTACACCAATTTGAAGAACACCCATTAATCACAACTCGCTACCTTTTGCCCTGCAGTCACCCAGCAGTCTATCTTAGAATTTTTCCAGTAATCCCAACATGTTCCAGCTTATACAATAACCTTTCATGAGGGACTGAGTCAAATGCCTTGCTAAAATCCAAATAAACTATATAATGTATAAAAATATTGTCGCATCTGAAAGAGCAGGAACTAAAATATTTAATAGGTAGGATACAAAATACAGCAGACTCTCGATTAACCGGGAAGTGGATTAACTGGGACACTTCAAGACTCCAAATTAAAAAAAAAAAAAAAAAAATCAACCAGAAATCATAAAATTCAAGTAATAACTAGAATAGGTATAAACAGATGTTTTGCAAGTTGTAAATAAGTGGCGTTATAAGTCATCATTGGGAGATTAATGTACCTATTATCTTGCAACCCCCGCTGTCTTCACATCCGGCACTAAAAAAAAAAAAGAGAGAGAGAGAGAGAGAGAGAGAGAGAGAGAGAGAGAGAGAGAGAGAGAGAGAGAGAGAAGAAATGTTTAGTTTGTTTTAGTGCATCGCATTGATTGTTGTGTTCCATTGCACTGCAAAAAGATAAATTTTGTCAGGGATGTCAAAATTTTTTTTGTTTAGAAATCGCAAAAATGATGGGTAAACGCAAAAGAGTTGCGCTTTTAGTTAAACAAAAACTTTAAATTATTCAAAGGTTTGAAAATGGTGCATCCGTTAAATCTTTAATGAACCATTATAATGTTGGTGACCAAACCATACCAACATCGTGAAAAATAAAGGGAAGCATTGTATTGGACACGCGAGTAGTGCATGTTAAGTTTTTTCATTTTTTTATCTATCGTCATATTTTTTATGTAGGTTGCCGAACATTTTTCTATACAGTAAGGCCCCGACTTACACAACTTCGGACATGTACATTTTTTTCACTCAATTTTTTTTTTTTTTCAGCATTGTAAAATTTAAAACAACAAAAAAAAAAAAGAGTAATCAATAACAATGATCACGGCACACACAAATTGCACAAGTGAGATATGGAGTAACAAGCAAAAAAATAGGAAAAAAAAGATGCTCAAAATTTATTTGGTTTTTTTTTATATGACCACGTGTTCATGCTTCTTGATTAGACCAGGGTTCGAGCCCATGAGCCACCAAATACAGAGGATGCGGAAAGGTCAGGGAATGACCACTACATATCCCCAGATTTCAGTGAAGGAGACACATTTCACCATAATAATGTAAAAACCCACAGAATTCCAGCTATTGGTATTATCGCAAATGTAATAAGATCGAGTTTACCACGTGTTTATAATTAGAAGCACTAACAGAAAAGAAATTGTTTTTATTGTTTTATGGTAGTGACCTCCAGAAATGTGAGCTTGTGTGGGGTGATAATACAGCAAACCCCCGCTATTCGCGGTATCTGTATTCGCGGTTTCGCGTATTCGCGATCGCCGATTTAATATAAAATGAAATCTGAAAAAATGTGAATTTTAAAGCGCCGTGAATATTTTCCGCCATAAAAAACATGGGCGTGGCTAAAATTATCTTTCCCGGTCAAAACAGCGCTCAGTGGGTGGGGGGAGAGGGGTGAAAAAATCGCGAGCGTGGATGTTTCTCGGTAATCCTTGTTCGGTATGTGTTAGTCATGGAAGGTTTCGTCGTTTGCTTTTAATTTATATGCTTATAAACTGAATAAATTTATCAATTTATAAATTGATATGCTTACAAAAATGATAAATCTACCGTTTTGCAGTGTAAAACAGACTTTTTCGAGTGTGTTAACGGAAGAAAGTGACTATTGTGGACAAGTTCTTTCTAACCCCTACAAAAATATGGCTACGAATAAAAAGAAAAATGTGAAAATATCAAAGAAGGTGATGACATTAGCGAATAAAATTGAGTTATTAGACAAAATTTCTAATGGTGAAAGTGTCTCCTCAGTGGCAAAACATTATAAAATCAATGAGTCAACGGTACGATCAATCAAGAAATCGGAAGAAAAAATCCGCCGTAGTGTCCGTGAAAACGCGCTAGTTGCTTCAAAAATTTGCTCTGTAACTCGTCATGTTAAATTAGAAAAAATGGAAAAGGCTTTAAATCTGTGGATAGGAGACTGAACTCGAAATAAAATTCCGTTAAGTTCACTCATCATTTGCGAAAAGGCAAAACTCCTCTATCAACACTTTAGCGAAACTGGTGATAGCACTGGCGGGATGTTTTTTTTTTGCTAGCAAAGGCGCTGGTTTGAAATTTCTAATAAATATTACATTTAATATTAAATTGTTTCTTATTTTCATTTCGATGCTATATGCTTGCATTTCACTATGTACTGTCTATGTACATGTCATATTATGAAGGTACATATAATACATACATAGACAAAATTTTAGACTAGTTTTTCTTATATTTCATACTTTGGAACGGAACCCCTTTATTACTATGGGAGCCATAACTCAGTATTCGCGTTTTCGGTATTCGCGACATTTCTCAGGAACGTAACCCCCGCGAATAGCGGGGGTTTACTGTAATGAGTTTTTGCCTTAACCCTGTGAAGTTCTTTACAGAAAATTTCATTTTGACCGTTATCAAGGTGCCGACTAAGAGAATAAGTGACAGTGGTACAACAATAAAATAATAAGGATGTATGAAAATGGTCAAACATTAACAAGTATCGTGCTGAATTCAGATTTGTCAATAATAATAGACTAGCAATATGTTATTAGTCATTCCCGAGTTATGTAAGAAGTCCTGGAATGTATCTGTTACGTATGTCGGGGACTTCTGTATTTTTGGAGATTAACTGGGAAATTGATTATTCGGGATTTGCCAGTCGTGAGTCCGCACATCAGTATGATGGGCGGACTCACGACTAAGAACTTCAGTCTATAGAAAACCCATATGTACTGCCTTGTTTACAGTCTACAGGTCAGTGCATGCTCCTAGCTATTTACTTAGTACTGCACGCGCCCTACTCACTTGCACCTGGACCCACTCTAGCTCTGTGAATGACAGGCAGATGGAAATTTCAAAAATAAGAACTTACCACTTAAGTTATAGCTACCCCGCTCATATCCAAGACAGATGTTACTTACAGGCTCATCAACTTTCTGCGCATCCCAATCTAACCCGGGTTAACGAAACCATTTCTGCCGCCTACATCTCTTATTATCCAGGCGTTTTAGAATGCATCTCCAGAATTCTACGTACCTATCATATAAAATGTTTACAACTTTCAGGGGTGCATCCGTAGCCAGGTGGGCAGGAGCAGCAGTGCGTAGCACATGCTTCTTGATTAGACCAGGGTTCGAGCCCGTGAGCCACCAAATACGGAGGATGCGGAAAGGTCAGGGAATGACCACCACATATCCCCAGAGCAATATGGCCTTAGTTGCTAATGCTCCTTAAAAAAAAAAAAAAAAAACAACTTTCAGGCAGAAAACTACGATCGCTTATCTCTAAGGTAAAAACACCTATCCCCTCCTTTTTACGCAGTGGTTCTGTATACTGTATTACTTGCCCTAATTGCAGTAGTTGTTACGTTGGGGAAACTGCTAGAAGACTCCAAGATTGCATCTCCGAACAGTGTCCTCCGATTTGTTGACTCCATGCACTCTGCAGTAGCGGAACACTATTAATTTGTGCAACACAAACCTCGACCCCTGACGAGATGTCGAGATCGTTGACCTTGCAATGCAACAATTGCATTGCAAGACAACATGGGACACATGCCAACGTATCTCAGCAGCAAGTATCTGATTCTGCCCAGTAACCCATTTAATGTTCCTACCATTTAACGTTCACCGACCTTATGCATGTATCTCACTTACCTAATACATGACCACACCCAGCATTATTTGATATTCCATTGTAATGTTTTTGTATATCAATGTTAGCTGATGAAGGGAGCCGTCATCTCGAAAGCTCCTATTTGTTTATATAATTTGTATATTTTGTATCCTACCTATTAAATATTTTAGTTTCTGCTCCTTTGGATGTGACAATATTTTTATACATTATGGAACCCGAAACAAATGGCCTTTTCCTAACCAAATAAACTATCTAAATTGTTCCTTACATCCAGCTCATGAGTAACGTCAAAATAGCTTAAGTTAGTTAAACATGATTTTCCCTTAACGAAATTATGTTGTGTGTTATCCAGAATGCCATATCTATCTAAATGTCCCTGGATTGCACTCTTAATCATTACTTCTGAGATGTTCCCTACCACTGAAGTCAGACTAACTGGTATGTAATTACCAATTCACTCTTAGAACTGCCTTTATGTATTGGTGATACGTTGGCACTTCTCCAATCCACAGAAATTTCTCCAAAGTTCAAAGATGCTCTAATAATTAACTTCAATGGTTCAGTACACTCCCTGGCAGCCACCTTGAAAATGTTTGGGTATGTACCATCAACTCCAGGAGCCTTACTTGCCTTTATGCTTGAAAGTTTTTTTAATAAACAGTCATCTATAATTTCAAAACCACTAATTTCATATGACTCTACCTCACTTGCACAGCCTCTTCTGAACATGAAGGGTCTTTCTTCGGTAAAGACAGAGTACCTATTCAGTTCATCTGCAACATCAGCTGAGTTGTCTAAGATTTTCTCACACCAAGTGCACAAGGGTCCAACGTGATTTGCTTTTTATTTCCTTATATTCACATACATGAAAAATTCCTTCTCCATTCTCTGCTCTCCTAGCCAGTGCTTTCTCACATGCAGCCTTGGCCTCTAACTTTATCTGTGGTACTATTACGAATCAACTTATGGCTGTTGTAGGCTTCAGTACTTTTCATTGCATCTGTAACTGTCCCATGCTACCCTTTTCTGCTCTATTTGACCAGCCAGCTTCAAATTCATCCATTCGGCATCCTCCTCCAGCAGTATTTTCTTAATGGTATGTATGCTTTCTTTTGCTTCTGTGATTTTTGCTTTAAAGGTATTTCATAATTCAAGTGTATTGCCCTCATTCTGCAATTTGCCCAATTAATAAATACCATATAGTGCCTTAAACTGTCAAAGTTTTCTCTTCTGAAATTAAAACCCGTGCCTTTATCTTTAACTACTCAAACATCTTTATACATCTTCCAACTGACGACCTTGTGATCACTACCTGCCAGTTGTCCTTATATTTTAAGCTCTGTGATGTCATCTGATTTGTGAATAACGATGAGGTCAAGAATATTCTCACCCCTATATATTGATTTAAGGTGCACTATAAGAGTTGCAGCATTTAAGTTTATTTTGCATGAATGTGTTCTCACGAAATTGTAGGATCAGTTGGCTGGCACAGTGTTTAAAAAAATTTGGATGGTAGAGGAGTCAGGCAGCAAATCTTAAGAGAAGACAAGTTTCCAAATGAAATGCAGCTGATTATACACGGAAATGACATAGCCCATGCAATCCCTTTTGCTAAGCTCACCCACGTGAGGGAAAGGCTAGATTTCATTTGTGTGTGTTTTGATATATAAATGAAAAGGGAACATATTTAATTACTTTGTACTTTTATTACAGATTTTTAACACTTGGCATAAATAAGCATAAACAGAACTACTCACTTTTATATATAAACACATAAATTTATTGTGTGAGCTTTCAAGAATGCACATGATGCTTCAAAATCTTCAACATCAACATTAACTGGGAAATAATACAGTCTTGTTTTTTTAGTATTATTTGTGTTTTCTTAATAACAAGACTATCAAGAACATTTTCTAATAAAAAGTGAATTTAAAATTGAAATAAGTTTACAGTTAATTGCTTATGTCTGTGTTTTGCCTTGAAAGCACAAGTATTATTTGCCTTCTTTCTTCAGACTCTTGCAAACTTTGTCTTTTTAAGTTCACCATTAAATATGCATGTTTGATCTTTCCTTTTGAGTTTTGAATTTGTTTTTAATTAAATTCTCTAAGGAAAAACAACATTTACACAAAGGTGTGCACTCTGTTACAGCTTACTAAAAATTTTAAATCATTCACAATGAAATTATTCCTTTGCTTACTCATCTGAGTTATGACAAAACTTAACTTCAAAAGTTTATGAAGGAAAACCTTAGAGGTTTAAGGGTTTTAGAGTAAGGAAAGGAAATGATTTAATTTGGAGTAAATCTGTTATTTTCAGAATTATGTTGTATTGAGACTTACTTTTTCGTGACCAATTTTTTTAATAGGTAGTGGAGGATGCCATGGGATCTGCAACAACAACTAGCACACCACAAGATCAGGTTAACCTGTTAATCCAGCAAGTAGCTGAGGAAAGTGGACTAGAAATTATGGATCAACTTGCCCAGGCGGAGTCGGTACCAAGTGGATCTTTGTCTGTTACTAATACTGGTGAAAGATCTCATGCTGAAGAAGATGCTTTGTCCCGCAGGTATGAATTAGTTTTTTAATCCTCATTATGTGAGATCTGTATGACATAGTGTAAGAAGTAAAAGTACATCCTTATGGGTAGTACAGTTGGTATAATCACTGTCCTTCCCACACTGGGTGGAAAAGACCTGAGTTTGAATCTTATCAATGATGCAAGAAATTTTTATGGGTCTTTTTCCCAATGCAGCTGAGTTAATCAGTCTCAGGCGAGAGTAGCATGGTTTTCTCCATGAAATTTTGGTTTTTCATCTAACAAACAGCAGGTCAACCCCAAAACACATGCAGTTTACAGACATATTATATAGGGCACAGTATGGCCTAAGCACCTAAAGTACTTTGAATTATTTCTGTGCAAAAACAGTAT
Source organism: Mastigoproctus giganteus (assembly GCF_048544385.1). Taxonomy (NCBI): domain Eukaryota; kingdom Metazoa; phylum Arthropoda; class Arachnida; order Uropygi; family Thelyphonidae; genus Mastigoproctus; species Mastigoproctus giganteus. The sequence goes on from NC_143584.1 coordinate 12,953,196, forward strand.
TCATCTGTATGTACTTGTATTACCGATAATGCCAAAAATAGAAAAGCATATATATGTGTGTTTGTGTTAGATATTTACTTGTTGATGTTTTGTTTCCTCACTAATAATAGATAGTTTATTTTGGGATTGACATTACTGACTTTACAAAACTGAAAAAGTTGGATGATTTCTGCTATTCACAGATTTCTGTCGTATTCTGACAAGTTTTCTTTTTTTCCATCTTTTAGTCAAATTTATTTATATTTTACATTTTTCAGATATGTATATGTGTTATGTTTTATTTATTGACATGGAGTTTGAAAACCATCACTAGGTGCCTTTGTTCATTGTGGAAATGTTGCTCGTGCTCAGTACATGCTTTTGGATAGTAGTTGTGTTAGGAAGTTTAATGTGATTTGGTTTCTTCATTTATAAATGGATGATTCTTCTAATATTTGCTCTTAAAAGTATTTTGGAAATGTTATTTAATTTTTTATTCAAAGCATTCTTTATAATTAATGGCCTACAATCATCCATTATTGGACTGTTCTTGTGCTTGGAAATGCATATCTTATCAACACACTAATGGTAAGTTGGTGTGCATTTAAGATATAATGATTTTAATCAGTTTCTTGATGTGGATTTAATTTTATTAATCTTAGATAGTTACAGTAATTAAATTATTTGTACTTATTGTTTTTAAATTTTTCTGTTGATATGATTAAGCCTAATGTACACAAAGCATATGTTGCAGTTCTTATTAAAGTGAGCATTTTGAGAAACTTCATGGTTTCCAGTTTCTGCCATCTGAAAACAGAACTGCATTATAAAATTTTTGGTTTCCAGTTTCTGAAAGTTGGCAGGTTTGCTATTGCCAAAAAGGAAATATAACATTTAATATAATACTTGTGAGAAGTTCCTTGATCTTCAATAACAGTAACAAAGATTTTGATTATTTGATTAATATTTTGATAAACTGTGTTTAGGATTGATTTGTATTATCATAGTGACCTGTCAAAATCTGTTACACCCACTGGGTATAACAGATTTTGATTATATTAATGTGTTTATTTCAAAAAAGTATAACTTGTTTTTTCTTTATGTAAAACAGTTCATAATTTATGCTTTTCAGATTAGCAGCTCTAAGGAATTGATTTGTGGACCATCAATATGAATTAATTGTTGTGATTTCTGTTAAATGCTGACTATAAAAAATACCACCATGCAGCTTACATCCTCCATGAAACCGGCACAATATGTACACCATTTCTGTTTGTTTTTTTTTTTGTTTTTTAACTAAGCAAGTAGATACAACTCTAAAGTTAAGGATGGTAATTGGTAAATTGAATACAAAAATTACTAAAGTATGGATGAATAATGAAATTTTAATTTTCTGTAAATAATTATTATTATTGTAGAGTAGCAGCAGCGTTACATGTGGAAGAATTTGTCTGGGATGTATTTGTTGGTGGTGATGGTAGGGATGCCAAAAAAAATTTCATGTATTGTATTTTGTAATGATATATGAATGACAACTTTGAAAATGCTGATGTTTGACATTTCTGCTATTGTAAATATCAAGTTATAAAATGTAAAAATTACTCGTACAATACCCAAATGTCTTCAGTATATCCACTGTTGTATGCCATTTATTTGTATGACTGTAAATATGTTTATTTGATTAATATAAACTAATCTCTTAAAATGAGATTAGTTTATTTTTATTTACATGCTTTTTTTTAGGTTCTTTTTTTTAAACATTGACTAGAGGGTAACAGTTTCATTGTATACTTCAAGAATAATATGTTGTTTTGTTTATTGGGCAATGGACATTACATGGAGATAGTTAAGGCTAAGTAGTTTAATGCAAAACTTTTCCTGCATGAAATAAAAAAAAATATATTATTGATATGTTTGTAGAACTTCCATATATTCAACTGCCTAGTGTATTTAAGTTGCTGAACTTTTATTTGACTGGTTAGATTTCTGAACCATTGGAATTTTTGGTGTAAGGTAGAGGGAACAGATATAGATTTATAGAATTTTGAAAATTTTATGTGGTGAAAATAAAAGTTTTAAATTCAAATTTAGTAGCTGTTCAACAGAACTGTCATTTTTTATGTTCCCTCTACATTTTGTCTGATGAAAGAATCCCAAAATGGTTCCAGAAATGTAACCAATCAATCAAAAGTTTAGCAACTTTAATGTATTTTATAGTTAGATTATGTAACTTCTATTAATGTATCAATAAAATAAACTTTTAATTTCATCTGTGGAAAATGTTTTTCATTAACCTCTGGTATAATCTTAATTTATTTACAAATGAAAATAGTTTTCTATGTAAAATTTGTTGTATTTCTGAAAACATGATTTTGAAACACATTTCAGCTAGCTGTAATGTACTAACCCAGTTACTACATTGCTGAATTACATTACAGAAACATTCAGCAGTGTTTTCAGAACACTTACTGAAAAGCTATCATGGTTTTTTTTTTTTTTTTTTGTTACTACTTGTTTCTGTTACTGGGGTTCTTGATTCCCCAATTGTGTGGAATGTATATCAATGCAAATAAAGCTGCTGTCCAGTGACCTGAGTTTAAGGACTATCTGTACATTTTAGTCCAATGTTTGCTTAGAAATTTTCCAATTAGCTTATGCACATGTCAACATAGTGGCTTCTCATCATATTAAGCAAGTTTTGTTTTTGAGAATTTTATTTCTTAACTAGCTAAAAAAAACACATGTATTTGTTAGGAAATAATGATATGTGGTTTATATCCATTTAAGATAAAAACATATGAATATATAAAAAATATATATATTTGCAGAATTTAACTGTATTGGTTGGTTTACTGCTCAATCCCATTCTATAAAAATTGAGATTCTGAAATCCTATATCATCTTAGCTCGGCAGATTTGCAAAGGACCACTTCTCTAAAAAGTTTCTTTTTAGAGAAGTGGTCCTTTGGGGACAGGATTCTGGTGGACAATGGTCCACCAGAATCCTTTCCCCAAAGATACCACTCCATTGGTCCTAATTTTCTAAAATAGTAACAATACAGGATGTACCTCCTTGGAAGCCACAGGAACCAATCAAATTCAGAAATTTATCTATCTATATATATATATATATATATATATATATATAGTGTGTGTGTGTGTGTGTGTGTGTGTGTGTGTGTGTGTGTGTGTGTGTGTGTGTGTGTGTGTGTGTGTGTGTGCTACACTGCTTATTTTGGGTAAAATAATTAATCCTTTATGTATTTCTTCTTCCTTGCTAAAATTAAATTTAATATATATTTTTTTTGTTTTTCCTGAGTCAATATTTTACTCTCTATCCTGTATATGGTGAACTCGCCTCCTCATCTGAACTGATGCTTTAGCTTTAGTTTCTTTTAACTATCAGTATTACAATCAATCAGCCACTTTCAAAATATTTCAACATATTCAGAAAAGAAGAGAATATACTGGGACCAGAGTGGAACTATCATCCACGAGGATACGCCCCTCCATTTTAACCTCGCACTGATGCCTTTAGTATTAGCTTTATAAAGCATCCATCCACTGTTAGGCAATATTTTGAATATTTAGCAGTAGTTCTGTGAGTGAGATTGTACTGAGTGTGCACTGTTTTTCCCTCTTTTGTTATACATTGTTTTTTTAATTTGCTACATAATATCTAAGAATAGTTTATCCCTTTAAATTCATTATGCAATTATTAATCCCTTCTTCTTAATTAGGTATATATTGTTTTCTTTTTATCTTGTTATATGCATTTAGCCCAATTTATAAAGTGTAAGTTTCCATTTAATATGTAAGAAAAGTGTATCAGTTTGTTTATTATCATTGTATCCATCAAAACAAGAAATTATTGGAACTTAATCATGTATTTATTTTAAGGTAATTTTAATTGTAATTTATCATTTAGTAAATTTTATTCTCCACTTAAGTCTGATCGAGTTCGGAAAGAGTCCTGAAATATCACTAGATAAATTAGCATCATTATTCTGCTTGTAAATGATATAAGTATCAGTAAAAACTTTTTCACCCTTCAGTCCATGTGATATATAATTTATATATATTCATATATTTTTATCATATACAAACTAGGTTATAAAGAAGCTTGAATTTTGAATTTTTTTTTTATAATCCAGTATCTGTAATTTGGAGTATCTAATAAACCTCGAGAAACACAAACATTCAGTGAATAATGAACCTTCCAGGAGGCATTTTTCAAATTATCAAAATTATCTAAAATTTACAAAGAATACAATAACACTTACTGTTTTCTCTCTCTTCTACTGTATGTGATATGTGTTATAATCCTTTTAAGCAAATTAAATTAGTTCAATATGCAAGCTTATCAATCTTTTATTAGCTTATGAACCTCTTCCTCCACGAATATGTTGTATATACAGATTTTTTTTTTAATGAAATTATTTTTGTTCTATTTTATGCTTTATTTTCAAAAGTTGAATCCCTTTTTCCAACCATGCTAGGCCAGTAATAAATATGAAGATTGTCTTATATTGACAATATTAGCTTTTAGAAAAGGGTATTTTTTCTACAAATAAAGGTTGCATTGAATTGTACAGTGTTATGTAGCATTTGATTGCAAATAAAATGAATATATAAGTTTCCATTTTCATATTTATTAACATATTTACATGTACTGTGTAAGAAGGAAGACCTTGCCATCATTTCAACATCTGTTATGAGAGTATTTAAATATTTTCCATTACAACTTTTTTCATGCAATTACAAAATATACCCTGTGAGAAATATAAATATATACAGTGCACATTGCTATTGTGATCATGGGGAATGTTATCACTTTTCTGAAGTTCCAATCAAATATATACTTATATATAGAAAAATGCTGTTTATTTCAATCAATGCTTTGATTTATTTAATCGCATTTTTTGTCTTATCGTTGTGCAATGGAAGTGGTTACATAACATCCAAATTTGTTCTAGAACTCTGACAAATTGTGTGGCTAGTTACTGATTTTGGTTGTCAGTGTTGTTACTCTGTGAAAGAAGGTACTGTATTTGTACTCCTATCAATCAGACTTCAAAATTTTAAGTACAAGTTTTCAAGAGAGCACAACTCCTGCTACAAATGGAACGAGAACAATGTCAATGAAACAACCTGTGTAAAATATGTGGTCGGGTGAACAGGCTAAATAGTGCACTGCACATTGGAATGGAGAATTCTGTAGTCAGGGTAAGCATGGGATGTGTGGTACTATTCTAATTAATGGTGGGTAGTTACCCTGTGAAAATACAAAAACATAGCTTTTGCTCATAACAAAACACTATTCTTGTGTGCAAACAGCACAAAATAAGATGATCCCTGCATTTCTATATGCTGCACTGGATATTTTCGTAACACATTCCATTTTTCGTGACTGACAGGGATATATGTAGAACGTTTCTTTCAACTACGTCAAGCAAAACGGAAGAAGTGATTTAACTACAGGTGACACTCATGTAAAACTAACACTTCAGTAGGAGGTGACTACTTTGCTGTATCCTTGTGGAGGTGAAAACTATCATCATCTTCAGTAGATGATCATGATCCTTGTAACATCAAAACAAATTCAGCCACACAGTGAAAAGCTCCTACAACCCAGTGAAAAGCTCCTTCAATGATCCTTGCTGCATTAGTTGATCCTACAGCTACATCTTATTGAAACTACAATTCGAAGCAGTGAACAGTTCCTAGAACACTGTAGGAGGTGGAGCTGTTTCACTTGCTGATCTTTAGATTACTGCAGAGCAGTTGCTTGTGCTGCAGGCACGAATTTTGGCAGTTGGTAGACACTCACTAATGATTCAGGAGGGCTAGTACGAATAGGTGAGTTCATCCCTAGTTTTGGCAGCTGGCAGACAGTAACGATTCAGCAGGGCTAGTACGAATAGGCGAGTTCATCCCTGGTTTTGCTGAGTGGTCTTGCAAATCAGTATTCGACGAGGAGAGATGCTTCACTGAGTGGTCTTTCAAGTCAAAATAGTCGATGAGGACAGGTGCTTTGGGGTGTACATTTCATCACTGATTGGTCTTTCAAGCCGGTGTACAGGCAGTTCCTGCTTTACGAGTTCCCGGGTTTACTAGTGTTTTTTTTTTTTTTTTTTTTCAAGTATCAACAAAATTGAAAACATGAATATTCATAAATATTGCATTTCAAACCATGCGCGCAGCTATACAAACAGTGCATCCCACTTTTTGATATTAATCTGTTCCAGAGACCACATCATATCGTGAAAATATCTTAATGTGAACCCAATAACACATTGTTTTTTGGTAATTCGTTCCACAACCTTGAAAGTTGAATTTTTGCTATATAACTCTCTAAATGGTCGTTTTTATAGCGTAAATTTTATTAGTTACCAATTCAAATCATGTTAACTGCTGGCTTAGTGCCGTGAAGGGTTTGTAAAGGTAGGGTACCTGCGTGTACATAGGAACCTTACAATAAAGATCATATTTATGTAAAATGCACCACACTTTCATCGTTATCATATGTTCTGTTATAAGAACCAATTTTGAACACCTTCGTGATATTTTTTTAAAGTGCATTTCCGGAGGTCACTGCCATAAAACAAAAACAATTTACACTTCCTGGTTTATTGGGCTTTTCTGTTACTGCTAGCAATTATAAACAGGTAGTAAACTTGATGTTATTGCATTTGCGAAAATAACGATAGCTGGAATTGTGTGGATTTTTACGTTATGGTGAAATGTGTTTCTCCTTTTACTTCAATCTTCTCTTCATTCCTTTTTTTTTTTTAAGCTTCATAAACTTGTTACTCCTTGCAAATCGTGTTAGTTGCAATTTGTGTGTTCCGTTAAAAAATGCTTATGCATGCTATTGAAATTTATAATAATGAGTGATCAACAAGTGTGCATTTAGTCGATGATGATGAAGAAGAATAAACATTCTTTAACATTTGTAAGTCATAAATAATTTTCTTTATTATTATAATTTGCTTGATTTTACAGGCTTTGTTTTAATTTCTTTAGATAAATCAATCATTGTTTAAACAAACTAATTAGCTGACTAATTTCATTGTGAACGTAACCCCTATTTTTAACATTATGCCTATGGGTAATAAATTCCCGCTTTACGAGTGCGTGCTAGGAACAAATTAACTCGTAAAATTGGAACTACCTGTACTTGAAATGTCAACGTATAATTAATCATATTTGAAGGATTGTGAAAATGATGCACTTGCAGCATATCAATGTTCATCTCCTGACTGCAATTTACTGATGAGAATACTTCCACGGTATGGAATTCATCCAGAGGCAGACTGGCCATAAGATTTACCGGGGAAATCCTGGTGGCCGATGGAGGCCGGTGCGATTTTGGTCATAAACACTAGTATGAGGTCGCCACAAGTTTTCCCCGGTAAGAATTTTTGACCCAGTCCACCTCTGAATTCAGTTTTCCAGATTATATTTAATTTATTAAAAAGACTTTCCCAGATTAGACGCAGCAGGGGCGGCTCTTTGGTAGGCACTTGGAAATGCAGCACACCCAACTTTAAAACTAAATATATAGTCAATGGAGTTATATGAAATTTTGTGAAGAGCAATGCAATGCAATGAATATTTTTATTAACAGGTCCTGCATATAGTATACTCATCCTCTATTTTCAATAATCATTTTAATAATAAACAAATAAAAGCACAAAATCATTTTCAACTTTGAAGTTTAACTGTAGGTTGAGCTATTATTATTATTATTATTATTATTAGCCATATGGTGCAAGGAAGCCTGAGGCTTATGCTGCACCAGCCAAAAAAAAAAAAAAAAAATTTCTGAACTACCCCGAGAGAGAGAGAGAGAAAAAGAAAGAAATAAAAGGGAATCACCGAATCACCAAGGAAGAGAAGAATGATGATATCCAGCTCAGGACCCTGGGTGTGCCAAGCCCATACTCACCAGATGTGAGCCCCTATGCACTACACAGTTCCACATTTTGGCCCCAGTGGTTGAGTCAATGCCTAGTTGACAGGTTGTCAATACGCATTTTTTAGAGGTGATAAAACGAGTCAAAGGAACTGCAGAGCGAGCAGTGCCGATTTGAACAGTGCACCAAACTTGAATGAAAAAGTTATTAATCTATTTTCAACAAATAAAAACCAAAGAGTGGATTTTATTTTTAAATAAACTTTCGAGATTGCCGAATTCTGTTAATGGTAAGTGTCCAGTTAATGTTTTATAGTATTTTTAACTTGCTTATTATTATTACCATCTATGTCTACATGTCTTATTATTGTCTTATTAATGTCTTATAACCAAGGCAATTTAATGTAACTAAGAAGTAGCACCCCCATACAGCAGAGTCACGAGCTGCCACTAGCTGGATGTCACATTGAGATTGCTTGAGCTAACTGCAATTTCTCACAAGCTACTCTTCATGGCAAGGACTTCAAATTGAACTGCAGAGCTACATTGCCTTATAATGGAGTGGGTGTATGAAGTGCCGAACTTCAGTGTCTTATAATGGAGTGGCTGTAAGTCTAATTATCTGTACAGTATTGTAAATAGGTGGTGGAGTTGTCAGGAATGCTGGCTGGGACTGCCTGGTACAATAAAAAAAAAGAAAAAAAAATCAGACTGTGTTACAATAGAGCATTAACTCTTATTCTTGATTTTAATATTTTCTTTTTGTTTTTAAGGATATATGGATTTCCAGAAACATTATGACAGCTTCATTTTTAGTGATAACTTTCTTGACGAAATAGTGGAAAACAAATTAAAGTGTTTTTTATTGCTTGATTTTGATGTTTTCTTTCTATGGACTTCTACCTTTTTATGTACACATTTTGCTCTGCATCGGTAAACGACACTGAATAGCTGCATTCTTGTTTCATCAGTTATTGTTTTCACTTTATCTGAGTCTTGAAGTGATCACAATAAGCTGTATCTACTGTATTATTAAGTCTTTATCATGGACAGCATCTTATAGTCAGCACAGTAAATGCCACCTGTAGTAACAAGTGTACTGTAGGAGATGCACTTGTTACAATGAGTTACTTCGTTTATTTAATGTTAATGATTTAAAAATTAATATACAGTCATCCTTTGATCTGTGGGGATTCCAGGTAATGTTCCAGATAAACACTGCACGATTAAAAACATTTATATGAAATAATGGGGTTTTGTTCCCGCACCACAAAAAAATTAAATTGGAAAAAAAAAAAAAATTGCCTTTATTCATGTAACAATATTTTAGAATTGTAAACAAGTCCAAAAAATAATGCTTGGTAAAACAACTAGTTTTTAATCTAATTCCATTGCTTCTTTTAAGCTGTCGTGCTGTGATAAACTTGCAACAGTAACTGGTGCATTTTGGAAAAAATTAGTTTTTTGCTGAGCAGCATAGTGTGTTTCTCTGTATAATTCTTCATAAGGAGTTAAAGCTAATGATAAACTTCTTTGCCGATGCCCTTAAAAACTATACGACTTGTATGAAAGTGTGGGTATAGCATCCAGGGCTAAAAATCAACCACAGAACACACGCGATTTACAGACAGTATATATGGAGCAATATGGCCTTAGTCACTGACGCTCCTAATAAACCCTATTATGACAACATTTTCAAGGTTATCTTGCCACAAAATTTTCATTAAAACTGTGAGGTCCTGTTATCCCATTTGAGAAGAATTCATCCACACTGTAATCGCTTTCTCGGGCAAAGTTTGATAAGTCTGCCTGTGGCTATTTTTGTTGGGAAGTTGAGCTTGATCCCCCCATCTTGATGGTGGTAATTTTTGCTTATTTTATTTGTCTCAAACATTTAGGTTCAATGAGTGGTGACCTATGAAAGAAATGCAAATTGTAGTTCTATTAAATTCTGCCACTCAGCAAAATGTTTCCCAGTTTACTAAAAACTCAACTTACATATGTCCTTCAGTTTAGGTTAGGAGGTGTTGCAGTTCCATGTACAGTTTAGGGCCACACTGGGGGCTCAGCCAAGGGTGCATCCTTCAAAATGGAAAACAAAGTTATGCAGTTTTCTTCTATATAGCTGTAGCTGCCATGGTGCACACTCTAAACAGTGAACTTGGTGCATATTCTAAACAGTACAGCAGTTTAGGCTATGATGTTGCTACATGCATGCCTCATACACTGGTGCAGGAAACAGTGCTACCTTCTGAATGATACAAATTATTATTTGGCTTTCTCTGCAACTTTTAAGAAAGACCATAAATTTTACAATTCCAGCTCCACATGAACGTTGCTAGTTCATAATTTCAGATTCATCCAATAAATAGTGTATTTCATATATTTTGAAACAAAAATCTCTTTAAAGATAAATTTCATTTTTAGAAATGATTTTTGTATCCACAAACAGAACCAGTCCACATTTAAAGAAATATTATTTTAAGAAAATGCAATAAAAAAATCGAATTAGACACTAGGAACAATAGAATGCTACATTTTAAAATACTTTAAAAATATAATAAAATAAAAATAATTAAAAAGGGAAAAATGATGGAATTATCCTATATCTAAATTTCCTAAAAATGATAAAATTAATCTGATGTATCAAGAGAGCAACATCGTAAGTAGTTTCTTGTAAATAATAACATAAATAACACGAAGTAAGAAGAATGATCTCCATTAAACTACGTGAATTGTTATAAAGAATGAATTTTCTGCATAAAAAGGGTTAACAGTTTACACTTTAACGAAAATCGGCCCCGGGTGCCAAGCGTTCCGTGGCCAAGCGATTTCTGCAAAGAGCATTTGAGCAAACAGATTCTATTTTTTGTTTCAAAAACCGTTTTCTTGATTTTTGTGTATCGCAGTAGCACTTTCGCTCTACGAGAAGTAGGGAAAGGCCCAGAAAGGGGATCCACCTTTCTGTTTATTTTTTTCTATAAATACCAATTACTAACTCAGCCGCTTGGTCACCTCATCGTGGCACTGCTCCTGCCTCCCCGTGGCAGGGCTGGTAACCTGGGTGGAAAAGATAAACACCCAGTGCCAAAAGGAGCCATCATAGATTCTACAAATTTTCCACCCTTCAACAGAAGCACATTGTTCAGACATTCCTAATTTTTTGGTGATACACTCTGTCTATCCAGCCTGTGGGTAAGTTATCTTCATTCATGAGTCAAAGACATCTAGAATCTATTGCAGGATCACCAAAAATGGTAAAGCGACTACAATCCGGAGATCTAATTGAAACAGCCACCACCAAACATTCAGAGTGGCTATTAAAGACAACATTTGGTGGGTTGCCAGTATCTGTTACTCCCCCACAATACCTCAAATTCATCAAAAGGTGTCATCACAGGATGTGACTTAATTACAGTGTCTGAGGAGGAATTAGTACAAGAACTTAGCAATCAAAAGGTAATCAGTGCTAAAAGAATAATGACAAAAAAAGATGGAAATCTCATTCCAACTCGTTCCATCATTTTAACTTTTAGCACTCCTGATTTGCCATCCTCAGTAAAAGCTGGATATTTAAACTGCCGAATTCGTCTATACATCCCGAATCATCTTCGCTGTTTTAAATGCCAGAAACATGGCCATTCACAGCAGGCATGCAGAGATGACGCCATCTGTCCTGTTTGTGGAGCAAAAGATCATACACAGGCAGATTGTCCAGCCACAATTCCCATTTGCCCCAACTGCAAAAGCAATCACCCCGCCTTTGAAAACAGGTAGAAAAATACAAAGTAGAACATAAAGTCACATATCCTGAGGCACGCAGACAAATAATGTTTCTCCAATCCAGAGTCTTTATATCGAAGCGCATGATCCTCCATTACATCTTCGTTGGAAATCATTACTGCTCCACTACGCTGCTACGATCCAGAGTCTTTCATCTCACCCCAGTTGGGAGTATCTTTATAATACTCGGCGGGATTTGTTATATATGACAGCAAGCCAAATGAAAACAGTCCTGCTTCACTCAGGATTAAAGAGCTTTCTCAGAGTTGGAATATCAATTTAAGCGATATTATTCATGACACAATTGCACCTGTTCCACCTTGGACATACGTTTCTTCCTCCCATGATACACATTTTCTGGAGTGGGGAAAGAATACTGTACCTTCCTTTAATATCAGGCAGTTGCACTTAGCTCACACTATTCTGAACTCCCATGCCTGTAAAGTCTATACTGACGGATCCAGAACAGCCAGTACGGTTGGTGCTGCTGCAGTTTTTCCTTCTCTAATGATTACTACTGCAGCGTCTTCACAGCCGAATTATATGCCATCAAATTAGCACTTAGTAAAATTATTGAACTTTCCATCTCACCTGCCATAATTTACACTGACTCGCTCAGTGCTGTTTCTGCCATAAGGAAGAATTTTTCATCTTCTCATCCTACCTTGAAACACATTCATTCTCAGCTATTTTCCTGCAGTGTGTCCAATCAATCAATCAGTGTTTGCTGGATCCCTGGCCATTCTGGTATTCCGGGAAATGAGAGTGCCGACCTCGCAGCTAAAAATCCTCAACCAGCTGTCCCAGAACATCCTCAGATTCCTTACACTGATTATAAGCCTGTTATTCGCAAAGCAAGTTATGACAACTGGTCACAGATCTGGAAAAGTAACCCCAACAATAAACTTTACCAGATAAAGCAAGAACCAAAGCTGTGGCTCTCAGGCTTTCGACAAAACAGACGAGAGAAAGTAGTACTGGCAAGACTCAGAATTGAACACACTCATCATACCCATCTGTTCCTGCTACTGGGTGAAGATCCACCCCAGTGTTTATCCTGTGACAGTCAACTTACTGTTAGGCATTTCCTCTTTGATTGTCCCTTTTATTCAACCATACGGTCAAACACTTTTCAGTCGGTCTCTAGGTTGAACTCATATGATTTAACTCATATCCTGGGAAATGAAGCAAACATAAAAGAACTTGTAATCTATTTAAAATGTATTGGCCTATATAGGAGTATTTAATAACATCTACAGCGGTATATTTCGACTAAATAAACTATGAGCAGACACAATTTGGCCTCAGTAGCCTTTGTGTCGTTAAGTCAAATAACAACAACAACCAACGAAAATCGTACACACAGAGAGAAAGAAAAGAATACTGTTTTTACACCGTTTTCTTGACTGGATTTAATGACTCGATTCAGCATGAGATCCAGAAATGTTACCACTTAACAAGTGGTAACATTTCTGGATGGAAGTTTAACTGGATGGAAGTTGCACTGGATGGAAGTTTAAGCTTACGAAGTAAATTGTAAACTTTTGTACATAATAAAATTTTCTTTCTTTTTTACAGTTTCATGTAGTTTAATTAGAATCATTCTTACTTTGCATTAAGTTAATCTGATTATTAGCTGCGTTAGCGTATATGCATAAGGCCCCTATTGTTTTCATGTCCGTCCGCATGTAAAAAATCGACTCCCCTTCAATGGATTTTCATGAAATTTTATATTTGGGCCTTTTAGAAAGATCTGTCTAATCATCCCAAATTTCATTAAAATCGGACCAATAGAAAACGATAATTATATTTATTTTCTTTCATATATATCATATAGGCTACTCATACTGTAGCTGAAGCACTGGGTATTGTTTGCTCGCCATGCGCTAGTTAGAGGCATGAATGGGCATTGTAGTGCCCATTCATGCGCAGAAACGAAATTTTCTCGGTTCGTGCATAAGTCGTTGCCTTTTGCTCTTTTTTTTTTTTTTTTGTGTTATAAATCGTGAATTATTACTACCTGTTAACGCCCCTGTAATGTAACGCTCTGCGTGCATTAACTAATTTGTTTCTAATTAGAAATAAAATATTTTTCTTCTTTCGAATACTTTTTTAGGACATGAAAAAATGAAGATTCAAAATATTTTAAATTATAATTTAATTCATTTCTATTGGGAAAAAAAGTTACATATGCTCCTCCTATATCTCTTTCCGTTAACAGCAGGTGGTTCTTCTAATAATCGTGACAGTCAGCGTGGAACATCTGACACAATGACCCCGCGTCACTGTCGAATGAAAACGTATGCGTGACCCTGCTTTGTCTATCATCCCTGCTGTCGATATTTTAACATCACAATGATCCTTGACAAAACATAGTGTCTGGTGTAATGCTCTACTGTACGTGAGATACTGAGCAGGTGAAACGTTACAGGTGATTTATGTACTGAACTCGTGGTGGTTGATTCCGGTAGTCAAGAGAGGTCAATAAGATGCTAATCAGTCTTTCCGTCTGCTTCACATGGCGTTTCTGAGAAATATGCTGTTGTTTTAGCCAACGTGCAATCAAACTCACTGAGATGATACAAGGGGCAGTGAAATTAGCCGCATCTATGAGGTGTTAGGGACTGTAGCCGGTTTACCTGTTTGCGAGATAAAACAGGAGGGGAGAGAGATGAAAAACCATGTGACATCAATTAAGAAGTTTCAAATTATCAACTGAAGGAAACAGAAGAATGATTTTGTCAAATCATATGTGATTTTTAAGAAAATTAGCATACATGCGTGGAGCGCCTATTGTCTTTACCTTATTCGTCGATCCGCATGTAGTAAATCTACTCTAAGTGGACGAATTTTCATGAAATTTTATATGGCTTTATTTGTCGATCTATACAAAATTTCATTAAAATCGGATCAATAGAAATCTGGCAATAATTTCTTTCCTTTTTTTTCTTTCTTCTTATTATTGTTATTTATTTATTATTTTTTTTTTGCATGCCATATATTGATATATACCCTATATTCCCCCAGGGGCTCACATCTGGTGAGTATGGGCTTGGCACATCCAGGGTCCTGAGCTGGATATCATCATTCTTCTCTTTCTTGGTGATTCCTTTCTATTCTCTCTCTCTCTCCGGAATTTTTTTTTGGCTGGTGCAGCATAAGCCTCAGGCTTCCTCGCACTATATGTCTAATAATAATAATTGCAGTTTAAGCACTCATATTACTTTTGTTGACAAAGGTAATATGGAGTACTTAAATGTTAAATCTGTTAAACAGATTTAACATTTCAAAAGGTAAAAGCAATTACTTTTTAACTAACTTGTTTACTGTGTTGGCACATGAACCGACGTAAAAATTCCTCAAAATGATAGGCATAATACTTGTATAGTTACTTACTTCTAACTACATGCTAAGCACTTTTGGAGTTAAGTTTAATAGCATTAAATTCAAATAAATCTAATAAAAATGAAGATAAGAATGATGGATGTTGGAATTTATCAATTTATAGCTCATAAAATGGTAATTCAAGTTAAAGCCACAATAATTTTGTCTTTAGTACGCTTTTTATTGCAGATGTTAACAGTTTCTGTCCCTGCAGAGACCAGATGCGACATGTCCGACATACCAAATTGGATTGAATGAAAACTTACTGAACAATTGTAAGCCTCAGTTCCAAGGTTAGATTCCTCATTCTTCATCATTTTATCTGATACAGAAATGATAATAGAATATATAATAGTGTATAAAATATATGTAGATAAAACTCATAAAATGAAATATTTAAAATTTATTTGCTATTAGTACAATTATAAAGTTACATGCAACGAAATGGATGATTTTGTAACATATTTATTCATCAAGAAATATCTCGATCACAGAATCATGTGACTGTACAGAATTGATGTGAATCTTCAAGGTCAATGTCAAGAACTAAAAAGCCTTTTAAACTGCATAAATTTTACAGTTATCGTCAATTAAAACAATATGGAATCTAACAGGCGTATTGAGGAATACTTTCATTATTCTCAGCTATTACCTCAACCCCTCCAGTGAGGTTAACTCCCAAGAACATGCGTATTAGAAGAAACCTGATCTGAAAAGTTTATATAATCCCTTCTGGAGAAGTAAATATTTCATAGTAAGATGAGTCATATTCAATATAATCTTCCAATTTAATTAAAACTTGGCAGCTTGCATAAGAGCTGTCAGCGTCTTTTCTAAACCGAGATATTATGAGTTGTCAAGTACTCAATATATGGATACTTAAAAAAAATATATCTGAGACAGATCAAAATTATGCTGCTATATTTCAATATCCTACGGGATAATTACGTCAAGAACCCGATTTCAATACAAAATTATAGAGTTAGAAATTCTGCGTGTAATTAAATCCATCACATCCCTAAAAATGAACAGGTATATTTAATGTTTATAGAAGTAACAAGATTTAGAGTACACTGAATGGTCACTTTATTAGGTACACCCATCCTTTTCATGAAACGAAAAGCGATTTCACTGACAGCACCATGCGATAAAGCAAGTCTGCTGATATCTAGTGATGCTGTTGTAACTCATTGAGAGAATGGGCAAGACTTGAGTGAAGTTGAATGTGGCCTTGTAGCGCGGGTCGCAAGGGCATGAGTCTCGGATACGGAAATCATGAGGTTTTCACGTGCAACAGTGTCTCGAGAATATCGAGATTCCAATAACCAAATAACATCCAGACAATGGCGATCCTATGGTTGCAAACAGTTCATTACTGACAGAGACCGACGGAGTTTAACTAGACTTGTATAGAGCTGGGGATCGAAAATCGGGTGCTGTTCCTCTGAGAGAAAAAAACAAGAAAGCAGTTGCAGTGTGTTCACGAACATCGATACTGGATGAAGAATAGGAAAAGAAGGTTGCGAGGTCTGACAAATCCCAGTTCTTGCTGTTTCTCCCTAATAGGAAGGCCGCAATATGACGAAGACGGCATGAGTCCATAGCCCCATCTTGCTAAATGGTAACAATGCAGGCAGGTGGTCGGCTGTAATGGTATGGAGAGTTTCTTGATGCCCAGCATCCCTGTGGCCTGCTTTCGACACTTCGTTGTGTCTGTACTACGAGAATCCAGGTTGCTCTGAGAGATTCAAGGGAGATTTACTCACTATCGATAGTAATGTGACTACTCAGTGTAAGCGTACAAAAAATTCAATACATTGGCTGAGTAAACATCACGTGAATTAAAATTTTAATTATTATTAGCCATATGGTGCAAGGAAGCCTAAGACATGTTGCACCAGCCAAAAAAAATTTAATTATCCCGAGAGAGAGAGAGAGAGAGAGAGAGAGAGAGAGAGAGAGAGAGAGAGAGAGAGAGAGTCAGAAGTAGAAGGGAATCACCAAGAAGAGAAGAATGATGATATCCAGCTTAGGACCCTGGGTGTGCCAAGCCCATACTTACCAGATGTGAACCCCCAAGTTCGTGCTTTTTTTCCTACTTATCATATGCTACAGAGAAACAGGTGAACGGGATCAATAACTCTTTGACCAAGAAGTATATTTATTCAATAATTTTGAATATAAATATATATATATATATATATATATATATATATTTGCATACGGATTGAACCATTAAAAAAAAAAACAGAACACTAAAGGAATTTCTCAATTAATTTACACAAAGTTAACAGAAGGTGGCGCTGTCATGAAGCATTGCTCTCGTCTGATGCCGGAAGCTATGTGTTTATAAATAAATTCTTGTTAAAATATGCATATAATTAAAAGAAACCGAACGCCCTTGTAGTTTATTTTAAGTCCAATTTAAAATATTCATATAGAATGTATATACAAAAATTTTAAATTGTATAGAGAGCATACCATAGAGAATAGTCTAACATGGAGGCTAAGACAACTATTCATATTGCAAAAGCAGATGACTGGCAGTGAATGTTAAAAATGCCCGTATGTTAAAAAATATTTTAAAAAATGGTACAATTGAAGTTTATTATACCTAAGTAAGTGTAGTTAAATAAGTTCTTGGTATACACGTAGCCTAAATAATAATAGTTATGTTTAGGTAGTATTAATTAATTATTTAAAAAAGGTTCTTATCTTCAATCCGGCTAATATTCAAAATGTTTTTAAATAGCGTTTGCTGATGAAAATCGTTCGAATTGGAAAATATTATGAGCATTTGGTAGCAGTTCATTAATTCTGATATTCGATGCTATGAATAATTAAAAATGTATTTTCGGTATTGACCAAATTTACTGTAATATTTGGTTTACGAAATTTCATATATGTGTTTTAAGAGATATTTGACAGTTGAAAATTTGAAGGTAATGTTTGATGTTTTCGAGTTGTATTGTAGGTTGCAGCCTCAGTTGTTTGGTTTTTCAGATTAATCTTAATTAACCATAAATATGGTTCGAAACCTGATGGAATTGAACAAAAGTATGTATAATTTCTTCGCATTTTCGAAGTTAAATATCTCTGAACTGGGTCTTATATTTCTTCGGTGGCGTAGGTATACAAAACCATGCCAAGTTAGGAATCAGTATCCCTGGAGAAAGAACTTAATTACAGCCACCTTTATATTAAATTTACAGGTATATAAACTATCCTACTAAATGTTATGGGATATTCCTCTGCAGGAACTTGTGTAACTACGAAATATGCAAATTTTTTGACCTATAAAGGTGATCAGTGATGCTCAAAATACATTTAAAATTGATAAGTACATGGAAAGAGATAAGGTTTCAGAATGGGGGGGATGGTCGTAGGGGAAGATACCTGTGCGTGCTATTGCCACTTTTTCAAAATCTCTTACCCGAAGACATTGATGGGAGGGGATGGCAAAAGGGAATACGCCATTTCCGGAATAACATCTCATCGTGGACAGCGCTGTGGGCTGAGAAAGGTGGTGGACGAACGTGGCCGTCTGTCTTGCATTGTTTCAGCCAACCGGAGAGCGAGCGACAGTGGCACAAATGACCGACTTCAACGAGGGAGGTGCCAGAAACGTCTCCACCAAGACCATCAGGCAATCATTTGGGTTATGGGAGCTGCCGACCCACCAGAGTCCCATTGCTACCACCACGACACAAGACTCTACGCTTCAACTGGGCGAAAGAACATCGGCACTTGACCTTGGATGATTGGAGACAGGTCCTCTGGTCCGATGAGTTCCGTTTCCAGTTATTTCGAGCGGACGGGAGGGTGCGTATCTGACGGAAACAGCACGAAGCTGTGCACCCGTCATGTCAACAAGGAACTGTCTAGGCAGGTGGGTGGTCGGTAATGGTCTAGGGTGTGTTCAACTGGCACACGTTGGGACCTCTGGTATGTCGACGCATCTCTAAACGGTTCAGGTTACATATTCATCCTTGCAGACCATCTGCCCTTCATGGTCATCGTGCCCCCACAGGGCAATGGACTCTTTCAGCAGCACAATGCCCCTTCCTACAGAGCCTTGGTGACTAGAACATGGTTCGAAGAGCATTCTACAGATTTTACCACCGTGGAATGGTCGTCCCGTTCATTGGACATGAACCCCGTGGAGCATCTTAGGGATGCTGTGGAAAGGTCCGTTCGAGCTTTGGATCCTCCACCCAGGAATGCGACAGAATTATGGACAGCGGTGCGGCAAGCGTGGATGGAAATACCTGCGGAACGTTTTTGTGAACTAGTTGACTCAGTGCCTCGCCGTGTGACTGCCCTTATCCGTGCGAAAGGTGGGCTTACCGGTTACTAGTTAGGTATCCCATAATTTCTGTCCACTCAGTGTACACATGGGCATATAAGTTAGTTCATTGTTATTGTTATTTCGTTTTTTTTAGGAGCATTAGCAACTAAGACCATATTGCTCCGGGGAATGCGGTGGTCATTCCCTGACATTTCCGCATCCTCCGTATTTGGTGGTCACGGGTTCGTACCCCAGTCTAATC
The DNA here is from genome assembly GCF_048544385.1 of Mastigoproctus giganteus. NCBI lineage: Eukaryota > Metazoa > Arthropoda > Arachnida > Uropygi > Thelyphonidae > Mastigoproctus > Mastigoproctus giganteus. Next base: position 12,972,810 of record NC_143584.1, read on the forward strand.
AAGAAGCGTGTGCTATGCACTACTGCTCTTGGCCACGGAGGCGCCATAAGTTAGTTCATGGGTAGCCTTAATATGACAGTTTTGAAGTTGGAACGAGGAGAAGTGTCATGGTCTAAGGGTGTTTCTTGCAGCGCACAATACCACTGTCTTTTTGTCCACGTGAATAGCATAGTTGGTATAAGCACCACCCACCCTACATCGGGTGGAAAAGACTAGTTCGAATCCTGTCAATAACACGAGGAATTTATGGGCTTTTTTTACAACGTGGCTTAGTTAGTCGGTCTCAGGTGATGTTAGCATGGTTTTGTCTCCCCGAAATTTCCGTTTTTCGTCTAACGAACGGTAATCGACCACAGAACACACAAAATGTACGACATAATATATACGGTGCAGTATGGCCTAAGTTGCTGATGCGCCTAACCTTCCCCCCCCCCCCCCCCCACTGTCTTTCTACTAGAAATTAATAGAAAGTTCGCGACGCATCGATGCACTCACTTTAGCCAAAGATCGGTTAACAAGATGTTTTTTTTTTTTCAAAAATCCTTTTTTTTTTTTTTAATTTTTTTTATAACTACAAGTACCTGTGACTTTTGGTAGGATAGTGTATATTAACATAATTGGATTCTAAAGGTTCAATCCGCCAGGCCATAAAACATTTTAAATGGAATATAATGAATAATGTAAAATATAATCCAACAATAGCATTCGTCTAGTCTTGTTTCAATTGAGTAGCGGGGTAAAGGCCCCTGCTCGGTCGATTTTTCACTGATTGCGTACGTCAGTGTTTTTAAAGATTTCATGCCTAAACATTAAGAAATGCATACGCACAAATTTCATGTAGTATCACAAGATTATTTTCAGCTTAACGAAATTATATTTTCATTTGGAACTGTTTTTGTGATTTCTAACTGTAACCCTTTTGGAGTGTCAGATAGTTGTCGTTCTGTCGGCAATGATTTCTTTTTCTCTGTACCGAAGTAAAGTCTGAAGTCTGGCCTTTTCTATGTCGTCTGGATCAGGAGGAGGAGCTGCAAACACATGCTCATAAAGTAGCCCCGCAATAACACCTCCAAGAATTGGACCTACCCAATATACCTGTGGAGGGTAAGAAAGGGAAAACAAAAATAAAAAATTAATGCATTAGTTAAATATCATAATTTATTACAGAAGTTGCATATTTCCAAAGCATCTGATTTTTATCCACTCAATACTCACCCAATGATTGGTCCAGATGCCTGTAATTACAGCTGGTCCAAACGAACGAGCAGTATTCATACTGGAGCCAGTGTATTGTATCTAAAGAGGGATATTTTATATAAATAAATTTATATAAATAAATAATCACTATTTAATTATGAATAAAAAAGTGTATACAGTAGTGGCAAAGGCGCATCCATTAATTTTGTCTGGAGAGGGGGTGTACGTTCCACCTTGGTAGCTTTTACAAGTGTCAACATGTCACAGTAAAATTATTTGCAATTAAACGTACGGTATGCATTTAAGTTGTCACATGGTATGACACAAGTTCCTTGTTATCAGGTAGATGCTGTACGCTTGCGTTGGACTTAGTCGATCCAATCATCGAGAAGACAGGCGATTTTCAGAAAGGTGTTATTGTTGGAGCACGTTTAGCGGGAGCTACAATTGAGAAAACACGAAATCACTGGCGTGTTGAAAGCAACCATCTCAAAAGTATACCGTGAGTGGAAGACAAAATGAGAATGCAGCTCTCACTCAAAGGATAAAATTCCGTAGAAATTCGGTTTTTCAAGAACGAGACCCCAGGAATTTAAAGCAAATTGTGCATCAAAATAGATCTACTTTGCAGTAAATTGACTGAAAAATTCAATTTAGGAAAAGAAAGATCCATTTACAACCGAAAGAAAGATCTGGGATTTGGTAGTCGTACGAAAGCCACTTCTTTCTGTAAAAACACGAAAGCTTCGACTGGAGTGGTCCCGCCAACAGCAAGATTGGACTGGAACAGATCATATGGCTTGACGAGTCTCGATTTACACTTTATTTGCACGAATATTAGGGTGAAAGTGTAGCATGAACCTAACGAAGCCATGCATTCAGACTAACTCTTGTCCGCCGTCCAAGCGGTTGGAGGTGGTATTATGGTATTATTATGTTCTTTTAGTACGGACCAGGTCCACTCAAACCGTTAGAAGATACTATTACCTCCAGTGAATATCTTTCTGTCGTATCGGGCCATCTTCATCCTGATGTGCTTAATATTTACACGGATCGCGATGGATTCAAGACGACAACGCAACTATCCACCACACAAAAACTGTATCTGAATGGTTCTAGGAACATCCGAAATATTTCTCGCATAATTCTCCATATCTGAGTTCAATCGAGGATGTCTGAGATATATTGAAAGGGCAGTTCGGCTTCACATTTCTCTGCCGACCATAATACAGCAGCTGACAAATATCCCGATGGAAGAATGGTCAAACCTGGAGCTAGATGTCCTCAGATGCCTAGTGGGATTCATGCCACGACCTGTACAGGCTGTAATTCGGACAAAATGTGGTTCTGATAGATATCCTCTTTAGCGGGAATCGTGTCCTAGATTTCTATGAATAAAGAATTTTATTATTATTATATTTAATAAAGGTTTCTAATTTTTTGGGCAGTTAGTGTAAAGTCTACAGTGTACTTCTTGCTTTATAATGTTAATTGGAGTGTTATTGTTATTGTTGCTTTATAATGTTAATTGGAGTATCATAGGTTATTGTTATTGTCTGCTTCGTATTTTATCTGGGGATAAAATCAGTCATATTGCTGAGTTCTCATTAGGACCGTCTGTTCAGAGCTACAAACATGCATTACTAATCATTCCGGTAATTTATTCCAAAACCATTCTTGAATATATGTTTGTCCACGATTTATCCTCGTCATGACCTTTGAGTGATATATGATATGTCTTTGTAGTTCATCTACAATAACCTATCATATATCATTCGAAAGGTCTTCAAAAGGAATGGAGTTTATATTGAACAGAAATAAATAACTCTATTAAACATTATTCAAAGCCGTTCTTGAATATATGTTTGTCCACGATCTTACCCTCGAATTTTGCAGCTACAACGACATATCATATATCATTCAAAGTTCTTCGAATGTATAATATTAAACAGAATTAAATTAATATTTGATTACGAAATGATGTAAATGAATAATCACTTTTATCTCCAAGCTGAACAATTTCGCCATTTCATTATGATGTAATGTCGAAAGTATTGGAGCAGGCTGTAGATCTTAAGATTTTAACCGGTTGGTGGCCGAGTTTCATGCTTTAGTGTGATTTCTTAGAATCAAATTTCACTTACAACTTTATTTTCCACTTTTTTGATTCTTTTGACAAAAAATTGAAGGGAGTAATAAACGGCAACCGAGGTTCTTTACTTTGAATGTCGTGTTAAATTCTTGCTGTTAAAAAGACACGCTTGGTTATCATTTTATCATAATTCGCTGCATTGCTTCATTTTATGTACAGGGTGATTATAAAATAACTTCCAAGGTTTGAGTCGAATTGTGGAGTTAATGGTCGCCAAGAGCAAAGCAGCAATTTATCTACGATGATACTGACAAGGGTGCGACGCGTGGTGATTTAGTGAACCACTGATAGATGCTGAAGCTGTGTTATAATAATATCGACGCGTGCATAATCTCCTTCATAGTCCATATTCAAGTAACGTGGTGAAGCGGTAATACAAGTTGATAAAGAAATTTGAAGCCATAGGAACGCCTTCGTAGCCGAGTGGTCATGAGTGGGAATGCAGTAGCACACGCTCTTTGAGTTGACCGGAGTTCAAGCCCCTGACTGCTAAATACGGTCGATCTGCCAACCTGCACTGGACCAGCGTGGCGATTATGGTCCATTTCCCCTCAGTAATGAATTGTTGAGGAGATTTCCGTCCTGCAGTGATGGCAGTGATGATAATGGCTGCAGTTTAGGTTGCACTTTTGAATGATTGTGTAAAGGGTCTGCGTGGGTAGCACAGTGGTATCGTCGCCGTCCGCCTCACACTCGGTGGAAAAGGTCCTGGTTCGAATCCCGTCGATTGATGACGCGAGGAACTTTAATGGACTTTTTTCACTCAATTGCTGAATTAGTCGGTCTCAGGCGTAGATAGCAAAAAATTTTTTTTTTCTCCAGAAACGGGTTTTTTTGTTCAGCAAAACAGGCAAATCTTATACAAAGGGATAATCACCTCCTTATCCCTGCTAGCAAAATTCCTGTACATCATTGACACAACCCATGAGCTGTCCTGGCAGCATGTCCGCACTGCTCAGAGAACTTTATATCTGACTGCACAATTACTCCAGGTCTTTTTCATTCTCCAATTGCCTGAGTGCAGTACCACACAGTTGGTACGTTGTTCTGGGACTTTGCATTTGTCAATATTAAACTTTAGTTGCCACTTCTCAATCAATCTGTGTAACTTTTATAGATCCTGTTGCAGTAGCATACTGTCATTGCTGAAAACCTCGCTGCACTAGAAACACCAAAAGCAAAAGGTTTTAGCTAGTGCATGTGCTGTTTTTGTCAATATTAAGTGATATAACCCATAGTATGGTGATGTCTTAACGAGTCTCCACTTTCTTGACTTTTCACTAAATTTCTTACCATGTTGGAAGAGGATGAGGAATCGTCATACAAAATTCAATGGACAGATCAGATGAAACACACCGAAGTCTCCTGGGTGATGAAAATACATGAATTGTCTCAGCTAATTAGTCAAAATCGGATCCACATACCACTCATCAGTCTCCCTTTCATGACCTGAAAGCCCTCGTGGGTAGCATAGTTGGTAGATAGTCGTCCTCCCAACAGTGGGTGGGAAACTCCCGAGTTCGTTCGAATCCCGTCAGTGACGTTAGAAAGTTTTATGGGCCTGCGCCTCTTGATGATTGGTTGGTTTTTGTAGGGTTTTAGAGTATCATTTTTGTAGGTTTTGTAGGGTATCAGAAACTTAGGTCATATTGTGCCCTGTACAATAAGTCTATAAATTGCGTGTTGTGCTGTTTTTCTGGTTGAAAAAACCCGAGTTTCCGGAGGAAAAACTATGCTACCCTCTGCTGAGACCGATTTACTCAGCCACGTTGTGAAAATTACCCATTAATTACGCGTCATTGACGGGACTCGAACTCAGATCTTTTTCACCCGGTGTGGAGAGGATGGTGATTATACCAATTGTGCTACCGACGAAGGTGTACCTCTCGCCCGAGACCAACTAACTTAGCCAAATTGTGAAAAAACATTAAAAACAAAAAAATTCCTGCCATTATTGACGAGATGAATTCGACCTTAGGCCTTTTCCACTCAGCGTTGGAAGACAGTGATTATATCCACCGTCTTCCAACCGAAATTTTCGCCGTATGGTTGACTAATGTACAGGATCATGCGGAATACACGGACCGGAAATTGCGAGTGTTAATTTATCATCGACAACTTGATGGACTTCAATTCTGACTTTGGTACCACTAGAGATGTTTGACATATGTCAAGACATTTAGGAATACGCAGTGGTACAGTAAGTAAATTTTTCAGGTATTTTATTTACAAAAATTTTTAAAATAAACAATGTAATAAATGTTTATATTTAAATTGTCATTAATATTAAACTAACATCGTCCAGAAAATCAAAGCACACCCCTCGAAAACGTTAGCATTTCTAAATGAAAGTTTCAATCTGAAAATTGAGAATACTCTCTGAGTTCATAAATTACCGCCGGAAATGCTAGAAAATTAACCCAATCTGCTCGACAGATAGCGCTGGTCAGAATATTGCCAAGCTTAACCGGACTTAATAAGGAAATGCTTGTCCAAAGGAAATCCACTTGGCCAGCCTTATTACATTCCCCTTAACCTTACATACTGCATCGTTCAATTGTATTTAAGACAACGTGATCCTGTCATGGGAGTGATTCAAAAGTCAGAAATTACCGAGCACGAGGACACAGCTGTGTCATTTACCACAGGAAAAAACAAGTTGGATAATAGTTATCGTTAACTGAACCCAGCTGCCTACATAAAGAACAAAATGTCAATGAACAACACCACGTGAAGCAGCTGTAGCAGACGAACTGAATTGCGTGGGAATAGCAGACGAAATTGTGATCTGTATGAGCGTGAAGGGACGGCGCATGCAAAAACGCTTTGTCAGAAGTGATTTTTGAAAGTAAATATGCCGAAGGGTATAGCGTATTCATGAAGTTCGCACCACACATTTAACGCTACTATTTGTGCAAAAAAAAAAAAAAAGTCTAACTCGAGACTGGTCAGGTCAAATAATCTTTTTCCACTAACCATCGTGGCGTGGACGTCATCACTCCAGTCGAATCTTTTGATTTTTTACAAAAAGAAGTGGCTTACGTATAGGTACATGACTCCCAAATCCCGAATTCTTCAACTCCTGCCGCATAGTTCGGTTGGAAATGGGCCTTTCTTGGCCTAAATTGAATTTTTCAGTTATTTGATACACACTGAACCTATGCACAATTCGCTTTAAATTCTGCGATCTCCTTGGAATACCGACTTTTGCTGCATTTCTTCCTTTTACAGCTGCATTTTCCTTTCGTCTTCCACGCATTGTATACTTTTGAAATAGTTACTTTCGACACACCAGTGATTTCCTTTTTTTTTTTTTTTTTTTTGAGGAAAGTACATTATTTATCTGATACCAGGAACTTGTGATTATCGTGTGACAACTTACATTTGCATACCTACGCTAATTAAGCTACGTTTAATTAGCTGTTGTCGCCAATTGAAAAAGGTTTCTAATTTTTTGGCCAGTGAGTGCATTAAAAGAGAAATAAATTCGACGCATTTTAATGTAATGGAAACATAATGGACCGTTATCTGTAGTATAGCATAAAGAGAAAACTTAGGCGTGTGTTAAACTCCAAAACAATTAAGGCATGAGGCATCGGGATATTTGTAATTGCGCGTATCGCTCAGTCGGTTTGCTGTTTACTGGACGAAAATCAGAGTTTCCTGTAGAAAACCACGCAACCTTTTTCTGAGACCAACTAACTCAGTCATGTTGTGAATAAAAACCAACCGTTGCGTCCCCTGACTCTTCGATACTCTTCTCTTCTGTGACTGTTTGTCTTTTCATTTTCTGATCACTTCCTTCTAAACAATTCTTAAAACTTCGTACGATTGATAAAAAAAAAAGGCTTTTTATAAATTTATTTCTTTTTTTCTGATAATTCGAAACTTAAACGGTGACCTCAGTAAACGTCAGGGCACCCAAACACGCTGAAATGAACAGAAATCTCCAGAACGAATAACACGCTCTTACGCACCCACGTGACATATGACGTCACGTTGTTTATTTAATCGTGTCATTCATTTGTGACTACTATTCTCGATCCTGTTCTAATTTGTGCGAGTTCATTGCTATAATTACTGTCCTCAGCGTTCTAAGGATCAAGTAACGCTTGTCCGTCTGTCTGTCATCTCATTAACCCAACTTTGGCGAAGCCATTTTCAACTCGGAACAGATCCAAAATTGCGTGAACCGCTTGCCCTAAAGAATGCAGATAACGCTATCTCACTTGCTTGGCACCCTTTTAGTAGCCATAAATTTCGCTTACGTCGTTGTCTCTTTGTTCTGGTACAGCGATCCCCCCGAATTTGCACTTGATAAGATGGGCGAACTTTGTGGGAAATGCGCAGTAAAGCATGCATGATTGTAAAGAGATAACAGCCGAAAATACTGCTGTAAATTAGTTCGCATTGTTCCAGAAACATAATGCTCAACTAGCCCTGTATAAAGCAGAAAGTATTAAAAATATTTCGCTCAATGAACAGTGATCCAATCGTAAACTGTAATTAGGGCAAAGATTCTCAAACTTTGCGCACCCTCAAAAATATCTTATATTTTACGCCCCCAATCTTCCAGAACAAGAGATTTGATAGACTTTTATAGATTAATATTTACTTCAGTACATTTAATCTCAAATATTGAAATAAAACACGCTTTATACCTTGAGACAACAAAATGTAAGGTAAATGCCTTATTTTATTGCGGTTTGATTTGGTATGAAACAACAACAATATAAGACATTTGCCTTATTATATACACTGAGTTGGTTTTGCATTAGCAACATCTACGTAATATCCCCTGGGGCCTCCTTTTGGCCACAATACATCCCGTACACGTATTGCATGGACTGCACAAGATGTTGCAGGCTGTCCTGTGGCAGTGCTGCCCATGCATTGCACAATGTGTTCAGCAATGCTCGCACATTGTTAAGTGTATGGTCGTAGCATCGAATGGCCTTTTCCAGTAGGTCCCAAACATGCCCAATTGGGTTGAGATCATTGAGTTTGGCTGCCATGGGTTGTTGTTGTTGTTGTTGTTGTTATAGGGTTTTAGGAGCATCAGTGACATGCTATTCTCGCCTGAGACCGACTAACTCAGCCATGTTGCGGAAAAGGCCCATAAAAATTCCTCACGTCGTCGACAGGACTCGAACTCAGGCCTTTTCACACCCGATGTGGGGAAGATGGCGTTTCTACCAACTGTGCCGCCCACGAGGCCGCTGCCATGGGAGGACGGAAAATTCATTGTCATGTTTCTGAAGCCAGTTAGCAATCTGCGAACTTTGGGGAATTCATGACGCGTAGTCATGTTGATAGATGCAGGAGTTGTCTAGATACGCTGTCATACTTGGTCGGCAACGATAGAAATGTATGCGTTTTCTTCGAGCCATTGATTAACGGTGATCAGAGTACCCAAGGCATATCATCAAAACAGTCTCCAAACTATAATACCACGGGCGGAGATGGGGGAACCCCCTAGCGTCGTTAGACATCAATACACTTACTATAATACCACCGCCTCCATCCTGCCGAACACCAACGTTGAATTCAGGTGTTCCTTTCCTCCAATGCAGATATGCCCATCAGCACGATAGAGTTGGAAAGGGGATTCATTAGACTACTGACAGATATCCACATGTCAGTGGTCCAGTGTTGTTGCTGACGTGCCCATGCAAGGCGCAGTTTTTTGTGTCTCGCAGTGAGCATGGTACCTGTGATGGCTGTCAGAGGTACCATGTTCGTATAAGCTATGGCAGTTGCCATAGCTTATAAGAACTAATACAAACTAATGTCCCACGCATATTTCAGTTGGATATTGGTCTTTCTGTTCCAATGTTGTCCTGGGTAGTTAGCTGGGCTATTGTGCTGAGTCGCTGCCGCGACACGAGACGAGACACAGGACATTCACCGTTGGTGTCGACCTCACGTGGCTGTCCCTGTGACCTTTGGCTAGTTGTTCGACCGCTGTTAAGACAGTAATGGTCTGCGCGGTAGCACAGTGGTATCGTCACCGTCCTCCCCACACTGGGTGGAAAAGGCCCGAGTTCGAATCCCGTCGATGACGTGAGGAACTTTAATGGGCTTTTTTCACTCCGTGGCTGAGTTAGTTGGTCTCAGGCGTAGATATCAACGTTATTTTCCCCCACAAACGGTTTTTTTCGTCCAGCAAACAGGCAAATTGACCAGAGAACACACGCAATTTACAGACAAAATAGATATATGGGTAGATGTAATCATTTGCTTTCTTGCATCACATGCCACTACTACTACTACACATGCCACTACTACTATTTACAGGGGACCCTAATATCATAATTTTGTTAAGCCAGTCATGGTAGACTCGTGACATCACAGAATGGGAGTATTTAACCGTGTTGGCTGTTGTCGAGATACTGGCACCCACACGTCTTAACCCCACAACCATTCCCCGTTCGAAGTCGGAAAGATCTCTATGCCAACCCATTATTTTTCGCACTCAAAACTGATTACCACGTGTGCGAACCACAATCTTATATCAGCCGTTCCCGACTTTGAGTCTTCACCAGCTTCACAGATCAGTTCATTTCACACAGAGGATCTTGCTAATGTAAACCCAACTCAGTGTATATAATAATAATAATATTTCATATTAGGGTTACCCAAGAGAACTACTTTGTATTCGCCCACGTGTACAGTGTTATGTCCATAAATTGCTTATGTACTCTAGTCCATTTGCCTGTTTTGCTGGACGAAAATCCCTGAGTTTCGTGGGGAAGACCTTGCAGTCCACGCCTGAGGCCAACTAGCCCAGTCACGGAGTAGAAAAAAAAAAAGAGTTTATTACGTCATTGACAGGATCCGAACCCGGACCTTTTCCGTCCGCAAGGGGTTTTATATATAGTTTAACGGAACAAAAAAATTATAAGAAAGAATCCGCCTTATAGCTTTTTATTGCGCCACATCGGGTCCTCAGAAGTCTACAGTAAATATTATAGGTGTTTCACTGAGATCAAAGTTCGTAAGATATGATTCCACATCCCCTCTTTTCACCTGATAAAACTCTCTTCAGAGAAGTGAGCGTGTTTAACTTTGTTTGCCGTCTGCTGGGAGTGTGTCCCAGCGTCGTGTGTTTATCGCTTCTGTCTCCTGTGTAGAGGACCCAAGGGTTGATGTTCCGAGAGCTCGAAGCTGCAACTGATATCGGTAACTCAAAGTACTGATTAGAAGCCCTTTGGGTTATTTAGGATATTTCTAAATCCATTCCAAGTAAAATGAAAGTAAGGGGTCTTAAGTTTGCAACTGCCAGTTTTGGGCTTTGCAATTTTTTATAACTCGTCTCAACAGGATAAAATTTTGGTTGGATTGTTATATTATCCTAATTTATAATAGGTGACATTGGAAATGTAAAAGAACAAATTTCACTTTTGGAGATGGGTGTAGTCACTTCGAACACTTACTAGAGTAAGGAGTGTCCACTTTTCCTCCCTATATAATTTTCCTGCATCCATAATGCAATTTTTTTTATCATAAATATTTTCACGTTATGTGATTATATGATTATATAAGAGTCAAGAAACTTTTTCAGCATCCAGCATATATCACAGTGGGTTGTCTATTGGAGATTTTAATCCTCATATTCCTATGAGTGCCTCTTTAGCTATGCTATTTGTCATCCTTCAGGGAAGGTCACAGTTCGAATCCTATCGATGGTGCAAAGAATTATCGATGTCTTTTCAAGTACGACTGACTAAGTCTTAGGAAGGTGTTGGGTTTGCTTTAGATCTTTCACCCCACAAGAAAATAAATCAGACTTAGAACACAAATTTACAGAGCAATTACAGATCACTCGTGATCTCAGTTCCTTGGCACTAAACCAGAACAGCTTATCTACCCAGGGATATACTACCATTGGATCAGTCGGACCAATGAGAGTCTGTTGTAAGATTTTCGATGGATTGTCTAGTTAGCTGTTAAAAAATTAATTATATGTAATGAATAGCTGGTCTCAGTTGGTAGATTCAACCGAGATCATTAATGAAGCTGTACCTCCCTCCTTTAACTGCAGTGGGAGTTAAAGGAGGGAGGTACAGCTTCATTTTAGGAAGGATGCGATCTGTTGAAATGGGTGCAAAGAACAATGAGATTAGTTATGTTATGGAACAAGAGGGTGCTTTTATCAAGAAAGGCCTCAGTTCTGCAAATTGCAGCGTCTGGAGACTAGGCCAGTGACGAAGCTACCATGTAGGCAGGCAAGGCAATTGTCTCCTTGCCCTTTAGGGGCCCGGCGTCTTTGGCTGTCTCCTCTTTTTACAATTTTCATTAATTAAGTAGGGGTCCGAACATGTTCTTCGCCTCCGGGCCCGAAAAAGGGTATCTACGCTACTGGACTAGGCTACTTGCAAGTATATCTAATTGAGGTGTTTCAAGTTTCGAATGTTGAGTAAGCTGAATGCTGATAGAATCCTTCTTGCTCAGAGGAAGGATTCTATCAGCACTTGAGGGGGCATAAATTCAAATTGAGGAAGGATGGTTGCAGGATAGATGTGTGGGAAATTGCTTTCAGTTATTGGAACAAACTTTCATCTGGTTGTGGAAGTGGGAAGCTTGAATAAATGTATGGAAAAATTAGGAAAGTTATTAGAGGATGGACAAGTGATCTGGGAAACTTTTTTATTTTTATTATTATTTTTTTTATTGTGTTGTACAAGCTTTCTTCCTTTCTTCATTTGTCACTACTAATACATGCCGAATTGAAGAGTCACTCCCAATTATAAATAGCCGACTTACAACAATCATGCATGCGAACAAAACTCCATAAGATAAACGCCTCTTTTCCTGCTGTTGATGCTTTCTCACTCCCTTGCTGTTGTAAACTAGAAGCGATTTAGCGACAGCCACTTCCCGTAGCAACAATTTACGACACTGTCATGACTTGGGTTTTAGTGCATTAAAGAATATTCTCCCGTGTCATGCTTTGGACAAACAAAAGCTTTAAAATAATCTCAGTTTCCTCATATCTCCAGATGCATGTGCAGGAAGAAAGTATTACAGATTTTAATGAATTAAGACAACAACATCAGTCCCTTAATTCACTACACCACAGAGAGTTTCAGCAATTGTTATAGGCGCATCAGGCAACTTAAGCCATATTGCGCCTGTAAAATATGTCTGTAAATTGCGTCTTTCTGTGGTTGACTTGTTATTGGACGAAAAACCCGAGTTTCCGGAGTAAAAAACTATGCTGCTCTCGCCTAAGACCGACTAACTCAGCCACGTTGCGAAAAAGATCCTCGCCTCATTGACAGGATTCGAACTCAGGTTTTTTCAGCTCGTGTGGGGAGGACAGCGATTCTGCCAACTGTTCTACCCACTAGGGATAATCTGTGATATGAATTTTATAAAATCGAATCTAGCTAGCTATACTGGGTAAGCAAAAATCAGGGTTACCTATTCTCACGAGTAGTCCCTACGAGCGTTCTTTACCAGCTACTCCTCACACACACACACACACACACACACACACACACACACACACACACACACACACACACACTCTCTCTCTCTCTCTCTCGAATATACATCGGAATTGGAGTAATATGTAGTACTCGAATAATAGACAACGGTGAAGCTATCATACCGCCAGGTGTGCCACCGCGCGGGGGTCCGAAGGGTCACAGCTGATTCAATATGCTGAAGATCATGTGGGGACCGTTGAACAATCTGGCATTGGCACAGAATTTATAGTGTCACAAATAAATGTCAGGGTTCGAATCCTGTCGATGATGCGAGAAAATTTTATGAGCTTTTTTTTCACTCCGTGGCTGAGTTAGTCGGTCTCAGGCGTAGATAGCAAGGTTCCCCCCCCCCCGCCCAGAAAAGTGGGGTTTTTCGTCTAGCAAAGCAGGCAAATCGACCAGAGAACCCGCGCAATTTACAGGCATAATACATATATGGGTATATGTAAGGAATTACCGGGTGACCCTAATATAATAGTTTAATTTTTTAGTGTCACAAATAATGCATTAACTACCCACTAAAAAAGTCCTAGTTCATTGGACTTTCCAGCTAAACAAGGGATTCAGACCTGTATAAGGAAGGTGCATGAGCTACACAAGTCAGTTGTTCGTATCATAGTACGTAAAGCCGAGCTGAATGATTTCGAGTGCATTATAGCCCAAGTTGCTGATGCCCCAACAAATCTAACAACAACAACGACTGGTTTTGAGGGAGATATTATTGTTGGATGTCGCATTGCTGGCTTGCCCATGTTATCGTGTTTCATGTCATCATGAAATAGAAGTGTGGCAGTACCAGCAAGCCCAAAGATCGCAACGCTCACTACCGTGACCAGGGGTACTCGGATGGATAGTACAAAAATCTTGTCGGACATTCCTTCAAAGCATCACCCAGGACATTAAGGCATCAACAGAGGCTGAGGTCTGTATAGACACATTACGTTCGGAGCGCCACAGCCTCTGTTTTCATGAGAGAGCGGCGGCCCATAAGCCAAAGATCACCAACTGCAATCAGCGGCTTCATTGCAGTTGTATTTTGCCGTTCACCCCAGACAAAATTCGTAACATGCTAAAGAAGGGATGAAGTTACAGGATTTGCCAGAGCAATACGAAACGAGGAGATAAAAACAAATATACAATGCAAAGGAACAAAGTCACTAACCGCATTCGGTCAGAGAAGAGAAAATTTTATAGTTCCCAGCTTGCAGGCATCATAAACAAGCAAGGAAAAATGGGCAGTTTTGAATAAGCTGTTACCTGGACGGAAACTGAAATCTAATAACTTCATTAGAGATGTGATTGAGAATGACGCACTCATTTCAGATGACCATGAAAAAGCTTCATCATTTAGTAACCACTTCGTCTCAAGTGTGAATAAGCTTATTCATGGTGAAGGTAACACCAGAGACACCCACGAGAAACTGCCAAACATTCAATGAGAAACTTATTTTCCTGGCTCCACTCTCTGATCTGGAGATTTTAGAAGGACGTCAAATAAAAATTAAAAGGGGCCCCTAGCTTTGATGAAATCTTTGTTTCTTCGCTGAAAAAGATTCCTATCTCAATTCTGGTACAGCACTTTAATTGCCCCTTTCAATCTGGTAAAATTTCTTCAGTTTAAAAAGCAGTTATTATCCCTGTTCCAAAGGGAGCCCAATGCAACTCTGTCAACAGCTTCCGTCCAATAGCTCTCATCTTAGTTTTTGCAAAACTCTTTGAAAAAATTCTTCGTGGCAGACTCGTATTACTTGAAGCTAAATCAGGTTATCTATCAATAGCAGTATGCCTACCATTCAAAAAAGATCCACTGATCTGGCAATTGTTGACTTTTGTTCCAAGATCACTGATAGTCTTGAAAATGGCCACAGTGCAATAGCACTGTTCCTAGACTTATCTAAAGCTTTCGATTGCATAAATTATAATCTGCTCCTCAAAAAAACGCAACAATAATGGCTTGAAAAATTAACCTTCTTAAAGATTACATTACCGCGTGTCCATTTTCTGTAAAAGCAAATCAGTCTTATTGAGAAATTTCTCCGAGGGGGAGTACCTTAAGACTCACTTCTTGAAACTCTTTTATTTATTATTTTCATCAGTGAATTTCTTCATATTCTTCATATTCAACAAGCTGAAGCTTTTTTAAAATCATTTTTAATAAAAAATAAAATTTGAAGTAATTACAAACTTTAAAATCTAACTTATATTTAAAAAAAATAATAAAATAAATTAACTTTTAGTTAGAAATTTGATGAAACAGAAATAACAAAGGATAATATACCGGATGTTAATAGAATTAAATTATTTATTACAATTGTTAATTGAATAATAATTACATTATCCTCTTGTCAGATTTGCAGTTTAATGCAATGCAGAGAAAATATAATTATTATCAGATTACGGCAAATGAATAACTTCTCTGTTGAAGGGAATATGTAATTACTCTTGACACGTTAGTTGTAATAATGAGTTCAATTGTAATAGAGTAATGTCTATTTTTTTATAAGGTACGACGCCCACGTCTTCTTTGTTCAGTTATTAATATAAAATAATAATAAAAATAAAAAGAAATTCTGCTAAAACCATCACTTAAAAATCATGGATAAAGACGTCTACGAATATAAGAGAAATATAAGAAAAAGAGCTGTCCACACTCACAGAAACTGTTGTTGGTGTCGTAGGGCGAATTTTTGCTGCGTCAGCTTTCTGAATTGTTCGACTGTGACGTCATCTTATTTCGTAAATGGAGAATGCGAAGGTATAAGCACGGTGAATATGTAAATCTTAGTTATACCATGTTTGTGGATTGTAAACTTGAGTCAGTTTCCTTTCGTTCATTTTTCATTTGAACTAATTCTTGCAAGTTCCTTGCATCTATATGGCTTATTCCGTTCTCATTTCCAAATGGGAAAGGAACCAAGGAAATACGAATGACTTCTTAGAGATATCACAACCCTCTTACGTCTCCTTTTCTGTTTCTTTCCATTCAGATGACACACAGTCTTCGACTTTGCCGTTTCAGCTTATCTAATCAAAAACCCTACACGACATCTTAAGAGACTCGTGATATGTCTTTCTTAGAGCAATGCAGAAACTAATTCTCATGATTGTGTACATAAATAAAGAGAGAGAGAGAGGACAAGACATATTTCTCATTTATATTTTCATCTTCTATATACCTTCGACAAATTTAATTTCATTGAACGGCACTAGTGTGCTTTAAATATTGCGTGAAAATGAGGAAGAATCAGCTGATGCAACTAGCATTTGGAAAGGAACAGTGCACGAATTTTTGAGTGATACCCTTGTAATGTCTGTTGAATCAGCCTGCTTTCTGGATGCCCTTCAAGCAATGATCAGTAGCTGAAGCGTATAATGACAGAATAATGACTATTCGTGAAATAGCTGAAGAGGTAGGCGTTTCTTATGGCACATTGTCTAGCCATTTTAGCCTAAAAAAATGCGCCTGCAAGTGAAACCTCCATACTCATAGGATGTTTCCTTTTGACTTTATTTTGTTCCTTAAACTTAAAAAAACCTCGAAAGTCAAAATATTGATGATGTGGAAACCATTAAACAAAATACAACGGTAAAGCCGCCTGGAAATTCTGCAAATTGAATTTGTGAGGTACTTTCACCATCCGGCTACTGGAGAAGGGTGGAATAGGTGTACATGCTGAAAAAGCCTTTGAAAAGGATTAAACCCACCTCTGTAAGTACAATATCTTAGTTTTCACAGATTAAGGCTCGATACTTTTTTTTTATCACCCCTACAAGTTTCTGGTTTTTTCCACCGCATATGCGTGTATGTGTTTTCAAGGCTGGTTTGTGGAACAAAGCTCGGAATATTTCAAGATGAAAACGTAGTAAGATATATTTATTTTATAACTGTTCTATAATATCTGCACGATCCCAAGACTTGCCACTCCTTGGTTACAGGCTAGAGCCCAAATATAAAGGTCTTTAAGAACCCTTCCCAGTCATCGACAGGATTTGAACCATGACGTTACCATTTGAAGGTGCCAATGAAGTATCCTTTTAATTCTATCTCAATAGACATTACCTGGATTAAACAAAGGTGCAAAGAATGTTCAAGTTCAACTGACGCCTCCTGCCAATTGCTTTTAATAATATTATATTGTGCTTGTTTAACATTGCATCACGTTAAGTCAGAGGGAGGCACGGTCCAGCAGACATTGGGGTTTACATTTGCCAAGTACTCGTGCGCTGAGAAGAGCAATCTATACAATCTGTACTAACCCAAGCTGCTGACTACTTTTGCATAACGCAGGGTTATGACACGACACTACTTGAGGGTCCGCAGCATGCAATATCCGGGAAAGAGCTTTTTAAGTGTGTCAGATCCAACTGATGTAAGGGCAGCTGTTAATTAACTGTTTGCGGTATGTCGGTCATCATGTGCGCATTTATTGTGAAAAGTGGCCTGATACAGCATTTTCCATTAGCTTTTCCCTATTCGTTAACGCAGATAATTACTGTAATGGAACTCAGTTTCTCGATAGACGCCATCAGAGTCCCCACGTTATACTTCCTTGCATAAATCAGTTTTGCTTCCAGCAGTAGCCTGTTTAAAAGTTAATGCACATCATCACATATATTTCAACAAATTTTCTACACTGCTGCACAAAATTAACAGAACACGCAAAAAACACGATGTAACTCGCGCAGATGAAGCGGAAAAAAATTTGGTATGGTGGTGTACCGTAGAATAACGATGAAACGAGGACGTAGCAAGAAACGTCGGACAAGTATAAGGGACATTTATAGGGGTTGTATAAGAATTACCAAAAAGGTCAAATTACAGAAGTCGATACAAGATGCTCAAAATATGGTCACATGACATAAACATGGCGTATGATCCCCTCCAACGGCTAAACCACCTGAGAGAGTGAACCATGCTCGATATAAGGGTGTCTATAAGATCCTGTGGCAACAAATCCCATCCTTCTAACAGCGCTGACCTTAGCTCACCAAGTGACCGAGGAGTTCGCTGTCGGCGTGCAATGCGACGCCCAAGGGTGTCTCACACATGTTCGATCAGATTGACTATGAGGATCGTGCTGGCCACGGCAGGATATATTCAGTTTCAAGATATTCCTCCACCACTTGAGCTCTATGTGTAGTGGCGTTGTCATGCATGAAAAGAAAATCTGGGCCAACCGCACAAAAAACTCGCACATATGAGACTTTTTAGGTCGTCGAACCCTATGGGGTTGGACGATCTGTTCTCGGTACCTCTGCGCAGTTACGGTACCCCAATCAAAAACATGAAGAGGAGTGCGGCCGTTGATTATTATTTCGCTCCACACGAGAACACCGCCTCCACTGTAAGTGTCCATTTCTCTGATGTTGAAGGGATGGTACTGCATTCCTCGTTGTCTCTAGATGAAATAACGTGTAGAATCTGTTTTTAGGCTAAAATGAGACTCCTGTTTTATTGTGAACGGTGTCTTTGGCTACATTGTTCCCAGTAAAATATTCAGTTAAAATTTTTGTTCTGTTAATTTTGTGGAGCAGTGTATGAACAGGTGTATCAACCAGTATTTCATAAGTTTTAAGATATATTTATAATTTTTAAGGTATATATTTTAATTTCTGATTGAAGTCAACAAGCTTCCACTATATCATACGTTTCAGTAAGCTTCCGCAATTTTATAAGTTTTAATAAGCTTTCATGATTTCTTGAATTACATTTCACTTCGTAATCTCAGTGAGTGGTAAGTAATCCAGTCCAATCCAGACAGAAACGAAGAAATGATTCCTCAGTGGTCATTGGGAAACCGTTGATTATTTCCAACTCAATAATTTTTCTGCGTATACGGATATCAATTTTAAACTGTATTCGAAAAAATCTACGAATTTAAACATAACAAAAAATTCAGATACGTTTTTTCTATACTGATTTCATTCCAATGAAAAATTTGAATTTTCATGGCTTTTTCTAAATTTTTCTCCAAAAAATTAAATTTTTCATGCAGGCTACTGTACTAAAGACCAACAATTTCTTACAGTAATTCAGTTTTTGACGTCGAATCTATCTAATACACTTCGAAAACCTTCTTTTTCAGCAATAGGGCTTTTGACATTTGCTTTTTAACAGATGGGAATAGAAGACGAGGTCTTGAATTTTATGGAGAGATCTGAAATTTTGGGTTAAATGAATAAAAAAAAAATAAATAACACAAAAATTGGTGTGACATTACACAATCATACAGGACTAAGTAAACTTATCAACAGGAACATTGTTCTGACCTAATTGGAGAGGTAGACTCAGTATGTTTGATCTACCACTTCCAACCAAAATGTTAAATAACAGATAACATTGCCATCATTTGCTCTAATATTACATTGGCGTTTGATGCTATCGATTTGAGAACACTAATTTTATAAATTAAGAATTTTAATTGACTAAAAATCGACAGGCTTGTTGATCAGAGTTCTAACTAGAAACCAAAGTAATCATATTTCTAGACCAATCAAACTGTAGCCATCCTCGTAAAGGAGTCCAAAATTTGGACTTGTTTACATCATATATGTATAAAAGTACGTTGCAAAGGTTACTTACAGCAAACAGGTGGCATGTGGTTACTGAAAGTCCAATGGCGAGTGGCGCAGAACCTGACACATCAATTCGTTGGCTGTCACAAACAGCGAAGACGGTGAAGACCAAAACGAAAGTGATGAGGAACTCAATTCCGCATCCTTGATAACTGCTGAGGTTCTTATGGACAATAGTCATTCCCAAGTTTCCGTGTTGATCCACCGGGGTCAAGGCCTTCAGAACAGCAGAACCAGCGATAGCTCCGATGCACTGGCTACAGATATAGAAGAATGCCCGGATGAAGGAACACCTGCCGGTGACCAGCATGCCGCAAGTGACGGCTGGATTGATGTGACCTCCGCTGACATGACCTATGCCCTGCACAACGGTGGCTACCGTGATTCCAAATGCAAGGGCAATCTGCACCATGGTGGGACTGTAATCTTTCGACCACCCGCCTATGCATGACCCGCATCCGACCAGAACGAGGATAGCTGTCCCCAGAAATTCGGCAATCAGTGCCCTCCACAGCGAATTTCCTCCCGCCAGTTCGTTGATGCCGCAGACTGCTCGGAACTGCCGCACACGACCCATTGATAGAATGTAAGCCTGCTCAGCGCGAAAATGAAGAGAGAACACGTGGGATGCCAAACAGCGGTCTCTCGCCGTAAAGACACGCTTCGTATGGCTGAGTGATTGAGGAGAATTACAGGTGGCATTAAAAAAATGCAGCTGTCAGCCAATGAGGAGAGAGAGAGAGAGAGAGAGAGAGAAACGGAGGCGACCTCAGAGCTGATATGCTGTACGAGATGGATAGATGGAAAAAGAGAAAGAATGCGGTGCAGCAGATACGTGTTTATCTTTCTCTCCTCTCAACAAAAGCTGACCTGCAGATATCCGGTCTGTACCTCCTAATTTTGAATTTTCCGAATATTATTTTGGGCTTAAATTTTCCTGTTTATTTATGTTCATTTTGTGTGTTTATTTTGTGTTTATAGCCAATATCCCAAAACTATTTTATATTTTGTGTTCCTCCCTCGCTAAAACGCTTTGTGTTGCTTACTTTGTTAAACCAAAATGTTTCCCGCAGCTTCTTTACAACCTCCTTTAATATGACCAGGCAATATTATAAGCACCCAGGGTCTTACCCAATTTCGAGCCGAGTAGTTTTTCTGTTAGGTTCTCTTCTGTAATAATCAGTATCACTTATCCTATAGTGCTCAAGTACAGTACTGCATCTCCTTTGTATCTTCTAAAAATGTTAGAGAAAGGTAAAGTTTGCAGCAACACACGTTATCTTTTTACCTAGAAAGATATATAAAATACTGTGTATCAGTTCCTCTCAGTAATTCTGCTATCGGATGGGGGGCGGTGTGGACAAAGAGAAAACACCGCAAGGTTCCTGATGAGTAAGGCGAGGTTCTATTTAACAAAAATGTTTCACTTTCGTCCTCTCAAAGAAAGCTAGAGGGGTGGTCAAAACGTTCTGAGAACTGGGTATATAAAATGTATTAATAAATTATAGAAAATGTTATTTGATAACAACGCTTTATGAAATAACATTAAAAAAGTTGCATGTTAATGTCTTATGCAGTTTCTAAAATTTAATTTATTATATTGGTAAGTGGAAGAAGATTGAATACCCAGAAAGTGGAGCATCGTTCAGTTATAACCTTTTGACCAAATAATAATGACGTAATCCATGAAAGAATGACTAGAGTGTTTGGGGAAGTATCGCCCAGTTATGCCACCGTTGCAAGATCGTCGGCAGAGTTCAAAAGAGGACTGGAATCAGTTGAGGATGATCCAAAGTGTGGTCGGCCCTCTGAAGCAATCAGTTTTGAAACAGTCGCCATCGTTGAAGAAAAAATTTTAGAAAACAAGAATTGAAGATTGTGAAACTTGAAAAAGTACTTAACGTTTCCCATGGAAATATTTTAACAATAATACGTCCAATGTTTGTGCAAGATGGGTTCCCAGAAATATTTACATTCACGACAAACATCAGAAGACTGAGTCATCAAAAGAGAAAAATTGAAATTAATTCTTGTCACATTTTTAGTGACCGGGATATTTGAAATTGATTTTTATCCCGTTTTTGGTGACCGGTGATGAAACTTGGCTACATTTTTATTATCTTGAATCCAAATTAGGAAGCATGCAGTGGAAGCACAAGGTATCTGCTATTTGTAAGTTTCGAACCCAACCATTACCTGGAAAAGTCTTGGCCTCAGTTTTCTGGGATACAATAGGGTTCTGCTTAGGTAATTATCTTGCACCTAAAACATATAACAGGGGCATATTATGCCAGCCTTATACTAAAGTTAAAAGCTGCAATTCGGAGAAAAGACGAAGAAAATTGGTCATCGGGTTTTGATTCTCAACAAAAATGCATCCGTGTACAAAGCCCGGGTTGCATTGGGCATCTTCATGGAGCTCATTTTAAAGATAATGAAGAGCTAAGAGCAGCTGTGGGAGCCTATTCTGATGCCCAACCTGAGGATCTTTTTGAAGGATTAAACTCTTAGCAGATTAAATACAATATTTGTATTGAACTTCGGGGTAAATACATTAAAAAAAAAAGTAATAAAATAGAATTTGTACTTTTCTACTTGTCTTTTATACTCTGTTCTCAGAACTTTTTCATTGCTCCTCATACGTTTCAAAATTACAGGAACCAACACCAAAATCTATCTTAAAAACCTGCAGGAGGCATGGAACCATTTTATCTAGTTAGTTTGTCAAGCTACGATATACGTTAGGGAGGTCTGTAAGCTGATTCACAGAAACTCGCCCCTTCCAACTCTGCCTCTGTAATAGTTCCTCTCCTTTTCTCTCTCTCTCTCTCTCTCTCTCTCTCTGTTCGAACACGTGTGGAATGGAACTTCCGTCTCGTCAGTAAATATTACTGACCCACATTGATTCAATGGTTAAGAGAAAGGTCTTTGCTCGAAAACAAGCGTTTGGAGGGAATCCTTAGGACTTCCTTTCATTTATAGCGTTCCATAATTACCCAGATACTTTAAAAAACATTAATATAAAATATATATGTCCGATCATGGTTTACTAATATAAAGTTTTTTAAATACATCTGTGATCGGTTAAATCGGATGCAGATTTAATAGCTTTGAACAGTATATCTTCATATATTTTGTGTAGTGAAGCAAATATTGAAACAAGATGGCAAATTATTGTAAAAAAAAGATTTCTCGTTTATACTGCGGCAAGACAACCAGGACAATGGAATTTACAATAAATCAGCAATCACGAACCCTGGTCCACTCAAACAGCGCGTGTTATTGCACTGTCGCCCCTGGCCACTCGGTTATGTCAACCATCGAAAATATGATAATTTAAAAAATGATCCACATTATTCATTCGTTCACGTTTCCGAATTTTAAACAAGGGAATAGGGACATATGGATATTTTAATCCTCCCTATGCCCCAGTTTCAAAATTCGGAAAAGTGAATGAATCGATATATCCCCAACTCCACAAAGGTATAATAATATTTTCAATTTTAATATAATAATTTAGACTTTCAATTTCAGTTCTTCTTTATATCCGCATCATTAAACAATATCTATGAAAATATATTGTAGTCAAAACCCACACTTTCCAGCTTGTATGCAAAGTCCCCATATCACCTGCACACACACATCTTCTCCTGGAAATCGCAAACTGACTGAGCGCCCATGCTCGAACCTATCAGCGATTACATATATCGATACATGTCCTTCAATTTTAAAAACTTTGAAATACTTATTTCTTTTCTTTTTTACCACCTTAACTGTTCCCAGTTTCCTTCTAAACGGTAATATTTGAATACCCTAGATTAATTGTAGTTAAAGATTAATGTTTTCTTATCATAGGCATTTCTTTCAGTATCCATCTAGCGTTAAATATAAAACATAATTCATAATAAAAATAATTATAATATTTATAATATATCAATATAATTCATTTTACTAGTATTTTCCAGAACAAATTATAACAACATTTTTCACGTGCATCGAACGGTGCTAAGAAACCTGTTACAAGGTTTTGTCCCCGTTCTTAGGGGATGCGACGGGTGCAATACACTCGGACCCCGATTGAAAAGATACAGAGGGCCCTCACTCTCAGAAAGAACTGGGTAGGATCCAACGTTAATTCTTGCGCCCAATCTCCCGGAACTCTAGGAGCAACCCTGTCCTCATCTCCTAATAGTACGGGAAGAAAGCATTAACTCCCCCCTTAAAACCATTTTAAGTTACATTTCTTTTTTGATATCATAAAGTATATGTAAGAGAAACTTGAAAACTGATTCTTCATTAAATAAATCCGATTATGCGAAATATTCTCAAAAAACAATGCCGGATAGGCGAGGTTCGGATAATCGACTCCCACTGTTATAACTTTGCACCACATGAGATTTTTACCTGACCATCGAATGAGAGGGTCACTTACGTCCAGTTAAATATTTAAAAAAAGTAAAAAAAAAAAAAAAAAAGAATGGAGGTAGAATGTGTTACATGTAAACAGAAAATCATGAAACAAACGTAAGATGAACAGGTGGTAAATTCCAAATGTGATGATTATATTCTCTTTTAAAACTAATTGTTTTTTAAAATACGTTCAGTAATTAATTACTGACAGTAATTAATACTGTCAGTAACGTCATATCCAAATTTATACAGTTACAATAATTTATTTATGGCGAGGGACAATGTTTGTTGATGTTCGGAATTCTGTTTGTGTGAAACTTTTGATATTTAAAAATTTTTACTTTTGTGGGAGCTTAGCTTACAGAAGTGTACACTTTTCGATTTTGTAGATAGTTACATTCTGTATTAATTTTAACGTCTCTCAAAATGTATTTCAAGTGACGCCTTAGAAAGCAAAGAAAAAAAAATTGAAAAGCCAACAGCCGATTATTAATTATTAATTAACTGTCAGGACCTTTGATTTATTCATTAATCAGCATCAGTGTCACGCAAACTATTTCGGCCACCCTTTTTGACTCCTAGTTTCATCGGTGGACCTCTAGATTAAAAATGTTCCCAAAAACTTTTCTCTCAGAATTAATGTGACCGTGAAGGGGTGAGCTTGCATTTTTTCGCTGACCTGCCACGAACCCCTCGGAGCCCTCGTGTATGAATTTACTAAAGTATTAAAAATATGTTCTCAGCATATTGCGACATAGCGCCCAGTTTTTCTTTCGATAATAGATGGCAGCACTTGTTAGAAAAAAAACGAAGATGCCAAATTAAAATTTAAAAAAATTGCTAACTTATTATTTCCATTAAAATTTCGGCGATAATCGGCGAAGGTCAAATTGTTTTAGAAAGGGAATGAGATAGTTCTCGGAATGCAAGGCCACAGACCACGTGACACTTAATTCTTCCTGTTTATCGTTTCTCTTTCAAATCTTGAAAGAAAACCATCAGCACTTCCCACTTCAGGGTTCGAAGTCCAAGAGATCGATCGACTTCATTATTTCTTCATTTTTCCTTACGCTTTTTGGAGCGTTAGCTGCAGTGGCTCACGAGAGCTACCACCACCCCTAACAATGGAAAGAAAATCTTGGAATAAGGTGATTGGGTTCAGCGAGCTGAAAGAAAAGTCTTTTTGGAGAGCGTTGTGTGCCGAATGTCTCGGGGTGTGTTTTGTGGTTCTTTTAGCGTGTGGTTCGGGAGTGGTAGGGTGGGGAGACAACTACTCCCCCTCCATTCTTCATAAATCCATTTGCGCTGGCTTCACCATCGGCCTTATTGTAGAAATCATTTGCCACGTCAGTGGAGGTAACATCGACCCAGCAGTCAGCTTCGCTTTGTTAGTCACTGGAAAATACTCCATCGTCAAGTGTGTGGCTTATATATGCAGTCAGTGCATCGGAGGGACAATCGGCGCCGCTATCCTTAAGGGGATAACCCCTTATAATCAACAGGGAACTTTGGGGACTACAATGGTCCACAGTCACATCACATTGTTCCAGGCTTTTGGAGTTGAATTCTGCATCACTTTCCTCCTCATTTTCACAGTGTTCTCCGTAGTGGATCACAAGCGCTTGGATCTTAAGGGGTCCGGTCCATTCGTAATCGGAATTTGTGTTTTGGTGTGTCATCTGTTTGGTGTAAGTAATGTTACTGATTGATTATTGTCTTTGCTCATTCAGCTGCGTTGTAGATTTGTTTTGGTTTTATCTGTTTCATGTGAACGTGAAACAGGTACAATTTAATTACAATATTTAATTAAAATTACAGAAATTACAATATTGTAATGCTGGTTACTGACGCACACAATGTGTCCGAAAGTAAAACGGTTTAAAATGATCTGTCTCCTGAAAAAAGGGTGCTTTGTAATAATAAAAGAAAAAGTACGTTCTTTATGAATTAAAGTGAAATTTCAATAACACTCATTAAACCATACAGATTGTTATCAGGTGAATTTTATTGGACACAAAGTATTGCGCTAAGTTAACTCCGACAGAAAAGAACTATTTAATAATTGACGACGTTTCTGGATTCGTGTTGAGTCCTGCCATCAGGACTAATCGGGGAAGTTTTAAAGGAGGCACCAAGTGTACGGTGAAGAAACTACGATAGTTTTGTACGAAGAAGGACAGATCTCATTCATTTAAGTCGACCTTTTTTTTCCAGCCCCTTATACACCTCAATCAGACACCCCCATAGAAGTCTAGTTTTCCAACTTTAAAGTACACACCTAAGCTTCTTCGTATGTGCATGGACTTGAATTCAGTACTAATCTGGTTGCTACTCTGATCTTCTCCAGATGGCTGATGTCTTTTTTTCAGTTCGAAAAAAAAACAAAAGAACTATTACATTAGGGTCGGTCACCCTGTAAGTTATTACATATAACTATGTGTATTGTGTCTGTAAATTTCGTGTGTTCTCTGGCCTATTTGGTGGACGAAAAAACCCCAATTTCGGGAAAAAAAAACCTTGCTATCTACGCCTGATACCGACTAACTCAGCCACGGAGCAAGGGAAGCCCATGAAAGTTCCTCGCATTATTGACAGGATTCGAACCCGGGCCTTTTCCACGCTGTTTAGGGAGAACGGTGACAATACCACTGTGCTACCGCGGAGACTTTTTTCATTGTAATTTCTATAGCTCAGAAATATACTGCTTGATAAAATTAACAGAACAAAATGTTTTTCATGACTATTCTATTGTGAGCAGTGTCACCGAAGACACTGTTCACAATAAAATAGGAGTCCCTTTTTAGCCTAAAAACAGGACGTTATTTCATCTGGAAACAACGAGGAATGCGGTACCATCCCTCCAACATCACACCACCTGGACACTTACTGTACTGGCGCTGTTCTCGTGTGAGGCGGTATAATGATCAATGGCCGCACCACTCTTCATGTTTTTGATAGGGGTACCGTAACTGCGTAGAGGTACCGAAAACCCTATGTGCGAATATTTAGGAGTGCAGTTGGCCCAGGTTTACTTTTCATGCATGACAACGCCACTGCACATAGAGCTCGAATGGTGGAGGAATATCTTGAAACTAAAGATATCCAACGATTGCCGTGGCCAACACGATCAGCAGACTTAAATCCGATCGAACATGTGTGGAACCAGTGGCGCACTGG